>NW_024609835.1:139071159-139535247 GCF_016920785.2 Ixodes scapularis | reverse complement strand
GGTCACGTGATGATGACGATGCGGATGCCGATGACGTCATCAGTGATGTCACTGATGACGTCATCAGTGACGATGGCGATGCAGATGCCAATGACTTCATCGGCAACCGCATCGTCATCGTCATCATCACTGATGACGTCATCGTCACGTGACACCCCCCCCCCTAGGTCCTCCCAAAAGAACCCGAGGTCCTCCCTATGTCCTCCCGAAGGAACCCGAGGTCCTTCCGAAGTCCTCCCGAAGGAACCCGAGGTCCTTCCGAGGTCCTCCCGAAGAAACCCGAGGTCCTGGGGAGGGGTCACGTGACGATGACGTCATCAGTGATGATGACGATGCGGATGCCGATGAAGTCATTGGCATCCACATCGCCATCGTCATCGTCACTGATGACGTCATCAGCGACGTCACTGATGACGTCATCGGCATCCGAATTGTCATCGTCATCATCACTGATGACGTCATCGTCACGTGACCCCCCCTAGGTCCTCCTGAAGGAACCCGAGGTCCTCCCGAAGGAGCCCGAGGTCCTCCCGAAGGAGCCCGAGGTCCTCCCGAGGCCCTCCCGAAGGAACCCGAGGTCCTTCAGAGTTCCTCCCGAAGACGATGACGTCATCAGTGACGTCACTGATGACGTCATCAGTCATAATGACGATGGCGATGTGGATATCAATGACGTAATCGGCATTGTCATAATCACTGATGACGTCATCGTCACGTGACCCCTTTCCCGAGGTCACGTGATCTCCCAGGTCACGTGACCCCCCCCCCCTTCCGAGGCCAACTGATCCCCCCAGTACCCTTCCCTCCTCCTCCTCAAGAGCTGCGCTCAAATTCGGCGTTACAGGGAGTTGTAAATGGCTTTTTTTTTTTTGGTTAAGTTTTTTGCTGTCTAAACTTTCATGCAACAAAACTAGGCTATTAATAAAGTGCATTCTCTCTTGAACATACACCATGCCCCTCATCAAAATACACAAAAGGATTACCCATCTCTTTTCCCACTGCCAGCTTCTTTTCTGTCCCTTTAATTAATCACATTGAAATGCATAAACAAACACAGTGAGCACTTAATGATACACTAGCATTTGCCTCAATTTGAATGAGCAGTGTTTACCACAACTTTCAGCTCAAAGCGCTAAAGTTGGCAAAGTCATAAACCATGTGACCCCTAACGAGCAGCATAGCCAGAGGGACTTCAGCTACATCAGCCACCCACCCCGAAAAATATTCCTGGCAATGCCACTGGTCATGACCCGTTAAAAAAAAGTTGGGGTATATATGTTTATGCAGGCTAGAACTCAGTCTGCCTCAACGGGCAACTTGTCTCCCAGCTGTAGATGAGAAATTTAGCCAGTGCAGTACAGCCGTTAGCCTGGGGTCATTAAAAGACTTGCACCACGCAGTAGTGATACACGACCGCACGCCGGGATGATGCTCATCCAGATCGAAACGGGCACGGGTGGGGATTGAACCCAAGATCCCTGGGCTCTGCAGCCAAGCTTTCGCTCCACGTGCTCCGAGCTGGTGTGTGCTAGCCCACTCGGCCACAGATCCCTCATAACCCCTTCAAACACACAAGCCAGTGTTTTACCTATATCACATGCTACACTTACTGCTACACATTTCTAGGGTCTTCAAAGACATTTATTCGGAATGAAAAGTAGTCCACTCTTGTACTTCCTACTTTATTTCGAAAACTAATATACAGCAACTTTAACAATATTAGGTGGTATAAATTTGGCGCATCTTGTGCTCATGTAAGATCAGCCTCTAAACAAGTTGCACTAATTCCAACAACATGGCAGCTTATAGGTGCAGGAAATATCAACCATATTTCCATTTTGTAACCATCTGTGTAGTGTATGTGAAGACTGCACTCATTCTATGTGTGTATGATACAAAACTTCCCAATGATAATAAATGAATAACACTTGGATACAATAGTTTTGGGAAAAAAAAAATATCTGAAGAAAAAAAAAACAATAACCAATAAATTAAATTTAGCGCCGAATAACCCCCAATGTAAAATTTCAAAACCTTATATTTCAATGCTTCAAGTCGAACTAATTACTTAGATGCTCCCGTTAATTATTTTTTTATTTTACTATCAATCCCTACAATAAGTTAAAATTGTAACCGGTCAAATTCAGTCCAATGTCGAATTGTGAACGGCTACCCGAAAATACTTTGTATTGGAATACAAACAGGCAATGTACGCTGTGAACAATGATATATTTGCGGTGCTTAATATTTTGCAAATTTCCGAATATTTCACACATTCGCCAAAGACCCTTTTACGAATACTTTGTAAAACGATTTTGCAAAAAGTCGAGTCACTGCAAATTATAAGTCATTTACATATTCATAAATAAAGCTGGAATGTTGCATTCAGGCAGAAAAAGCACTGGTCAAAGCTTCTTTTAAAGTTGGAATCTGAAAAACCAAAAATGGCAAGGTAAAATATATTTCTTAAAAGGGAAAAACATACCAAAATATAAATTTGCTTCTCTCATCTCACAGACAGCACTAGAAGTATATCAGTTTCTATACAATTATGCGGTATATATATATTATATATATATACGGAGCCATAAATCACAGATAAAACAATTGCAGTGTTAACCACAACTGCCACGTTGCGTGCACAGTAGTTTCACAGGTTCATCAGGTGCAGTGTTTAGCATTCCAGGCAAGCAGAAAGAGTCTGTACTGTGACACTGCCTTTCTAAATAGGTGTGAAGCCATGCATGATCTCAACATTATGACTCATCTTCAAGTTGATTTCGTCAAAGAAAAAAAGTGAGCAATGTTAAGGAAAGAAAATAAAATTGTGACAGTTAAGTAAAGATAGAAGCTGCTTACTGTCTATCCAAGGGGCCACATACAAAAGTCATTCAAAATAAATTACACTCAAAAATAAGTTATAAAAAAAGAAGATAATGGGTAGACAGTTTCCCTTTTTTTTTTCTTTTCCCCACTTAGATCTTCCTTAGCACGGAGAGGTTGAGAACATCTGGAATGGTGACATCTTCGAGTTGGATTCTGGAAGGGTTGAAGGGGAAGCGGATGGGGAAGGCAAATTTGGTGTCCATCAGGAGGGTGTTGTCGGACACCGGCAGTGTCTCCTGGTTGCGCTCTTGCAGCTTGGCCTGGATCTTCCGAATGAAGGACACCGGGACTCGCTCTTCGTAGTCGTCCGCCGGGGTGTACAGGTTCAGGATCTTTGTGATCTGTGCCGTGAACAGAGCAAAAATATTTTACCAACAAGTAAACACTTTCTAAAAGTACATCTCGGGGAAGGGGAAAACAGTCTTCTTTCCATCACTAACATAGAAGAAAGCTTTCAAGGCATGTAAGTGTGAAACAACACTAGTCCAAAGCGTTAAAATTTTCCTCGCAGTTATTGGTAGAGTGGAAGGCTTTTCGAAGTGGTGTCCGAACCCTCTCAACAAAATTGTTACCATATTTATACTTGAGCAATAGCCATATTGTTGATGTACAAAGCCTGCACTCCCACTTTCCCGCAGAGTGCACAGACAGCCAATCATTGCGATCGATGGAAGGGATCTTGCGAATAAGGCAAGAGTTATCGACCTTGTGCAGAAATGCTCTCTGTATGGGCTCTACTGCAAAGTACAACTATGAAGCGTCCCAAAGGGGTTTGCACAGCTCCGGCAGCATGCTCTCTGCATGACCATTGGTGATCATGACGATGAGCCCGTGCATACCCTACATCTTGGTTATACTATCATCACACTCTTCTCTTGATTCCAACCAAGTTCTGCCTCAAGGCTTTGTAAACATATCTCCCTTTTCTTCAATAAAAACACCGCAACAAGTGCACAAAACCAATGTGAGAAGCCAAGTGAGGCACGTGGAAGCCAGTGGCAGCACCTGTGCGGTGGTGAGCTTGTCACACATGTCGCAGATGCTGGCAACATCTTCGTCGGTTTTGCGGGCCTGCAGCAGCTGGGAGGCCTGCACAATGGGCTGTAGGGTATCCAGCACTTCTGCCTGGCACACCTTCTGGTCACGGCACCACTGTTCCAGGTGGCTCAGGTTGTACCTGCTCGCCAGAGGAAGGCAGGCATGTCAATTAGAAAACTTAAAGTCAGAATATTGAAGCCAGGCTTTACACTGTACACATTATTTTGTAGCATTTGATCCAGTCAAGTTCAATTCATACAACTAGAAGTATTTTGTAGTTTGCCACTTCGAACTTTAGACTGATGCCCAATAAGTGACCGCTGCAGGCATCTACGTACATAGAAGTTTTGTATTTTTCCCCACAAGTTACTTTGGCAGATAATAAAACGAACAATCTTATTTGAATAGAACAGTGCCTATACTAAAGTAGGACATTTGTTATGAGGACAGAAATGTACCACACGTGCAGTTCTGGACAAAGTAGAAAATATTCGTACCTCATTTGCATGCCTTTCGACCAGTGGCACATGTCTTTGCGTAACAGCAAGTTGTTCAAGGCTCCCGCACAGACAAAATAGAAGAGCTGGACCAGAAAGAAAAGAAACATTGGTTCTTGAACGGGCACGTCCTCTGACGAGAGGTTGGTACTAATATGGTACATAATTTTTTTAAAAAAATCTCCAACATTGTAAACAGTCTACGAAAATGTGTGAGAGCATTTTACCCCCAACAACATTTACACTGCATGAGGAACATTCTCCGTTCACTTCAATTTCACCAAAGAAAAAAGCGACCATGTTGTTAATTTCACAGGCTCGGAGTGATGCATAGAGTGAGTAAACTTGACCTGCCTTATTACATCAGCCAAGTATCAAGAGCAGAACTAGAGTAATGTTTAGTTGCCGCACATCTTACTGAATCGGATGTGGCAGCACAGGCTATCTTGCACATAAACAGGGTGTTTTCAGCCCTCGGGCACGCTCCAAAATCGGGCGGAAAAATCGGTGCCTGCAGTGCTCTATAGTCGGTGACAGGTTAAAAGTTCAGGGCGAGGGAAAGGAAGGCTGGGGAGGAGGAAGCGGATGGATTGCTGGAGAGGAGGTGAAAACATTAACCCTCGCTCCAGCATTCGGCCTGCCTACTTTCTTTCGCACTGAACCCTTAAACTGTCACCGACTATAGTGGTGCTTTTTACATTGAGAAATTTCGAAGCATACCTCCCCTCATGTAAAAAAAAACTCAGTTGATTGATCTGCCGTACAAATTAGCTGCGGCAAGAGCCGAGGGTCTATACACCCTGCAGCAGACTTCTGCACACAGGCATTTCTCCAATAAACGTCACGGTATCACGTGATATGATGTGACACCATGATATCATGCGATGCTGACATCATATGACACGTCACACATTGCAATGACATCACATGACGTGGTCACAGGACATCACATCACGCGACAGCTTGATGTCATGTGACTGTGACATCTTGTGCCATGACAACCCAACACAAAACACAACCAAGGATCCCAGACATCAACAATAACGGGTGTCACCGTAAAATGAGGCCAACACCCTTGCCACGGTAGAGATGGACAACAACACATACATCCAAGTTAGCGAGGGTTGCATAAGTGGTGCCGCCTCCCAACAGGCACAGCAAGCAGACGATGCACCCAGACAAACACAAACGACGGCGAGTTTTCAAAGTACATTTTCAGTGCAAGAAAACCTTTTACGAAACACCAGCATCAAGAAAACAATGTTATCGCAAGATGCCTTCTTTCAAAGCATACTATCAGTCTAAGAAAAAACCTTGCAGCATAAAAGAATAAGCGAAAATTTAGGAAAACTGTCACACCTGCTTGAAAACTTGCGTGATGAGCTCTGGATCAACTCCATGCAGCTGGAGAACCTTGTAGAAGTTGTTCAGCTGTAACAAGAATGGTTTTTGGTGAGAGGAGATATCCATGCAGGGCCATTAAAAATAAATGATTGGATTGTCTGCCTTTATGGTGCTCCTTTGAACGGTCTAATCTTATTAAAGGGATACTGACACCCCCCCAAAATTTGTTTTCTTATTTTTTGTGCCAGGCGATTTAATATCGTGTCCGAAGTCTACCCAATCAATATTTTGATACGGCGTCGCATATATTTTTAATAAAGTCAAAATGTGCAACTGCTCGAAACCGAAACCGGACTGGGGAGAAAGAAGAAATATAGAGAAGGGGAAAGTTTCTAAAAGTCACGTAGTTGTGCAACTTTTTTTTTTTTTTTCAATTAACATTTTTATTTTTTATAAGCTACAAAGAATGGGTAAAATATTTTTTTGTCTAGTTTTAGTATTGAGCGTGCGCCTTCGATGACCCATGGCTTTGATTATCTTTGGTGGTTGTGTCTAAACCATAGAAAACGGCACACGACCACGAAGGAAAGAGTGAGCGTGAGCGCGGTTTTCGGGTGGAAACAAAACAAACTTCAAGCCGCAAATCGTGTTCTGGGTGGTTGGGCTCCCATATGTCATGTACAAGTAAAAACCATGGCCACCATAAATAATCTGTCAGTGTCCCTTTAATATTAAAAAGTATCTTCCAACAAGGCTTCATTACGGATTGGTACTAGCATTTCTGAAATTCGTACAATAAAAACAAATTTCCCTTCCAACTACTCATGGATAGGGGTATTCAGAAAGACCTTACAGAATTAAACTAGTACAGAAATCGGTCTCAAAGGGTAAGCCCAGCTTAGAAGACAAGTACTGTATTTACACGAATGTAGGTCAACCCATTTAAAAATTTTTAAAAATCTGAAGTGGAGGGGGTTGACTTATAATTGAACCAAAGCATCCCACCGCCAACAAAAACAAAACAATTGTGATATCAAGAACACCTCGACTTGATACGAGTTCAGCCGGCTGTGCCTGTAGCACTAAGCTATTCTGCGCGCTCATTTTACAAGTTTTAGGGGTGAAGCTCCTTAGGGTCTAGCCTTGTCCGTCCGGCGTCCGTGCTCGCATCCATTGCACTGCCTCCGGGATCGGCCCACTTTTTAAAAAAAAACGTACGACCGCACGGGGGTTCGAACTTAGGACCGCTTGCTTACGAGGCAGACGTCTTAACCACTACGCTACACTCCAACGTTGCATGTAGCCACTCAACATCTATACAGGAGAGGGCGTTGCGGTTAAATGTATCTATAATCGCGTTAAATTTTGCATGTATTGGCTCAACCTTTATAGACGAGAGGGCGCTGCGGTCAAATGCTCAAGTGCATATATAACTACGATCCCTACTACACATTCTCTTTCTGACATGGACTGTTGACTTAAGCGATGGAGATGCATTCCCACGGCTTCTAGCAGATCCAAGCTGATCCGCTTGAAGAACCACTGGCTCTGCATTTCACCGACCATAAAGCAGTAATAATGAAGTCTAAACGCAACCCGGAACTCAGCACTACCTATGAGCAATAAAACAAATCAGCACCATCAGCACTACCTATGAACAATAAAATCAGTATCATCAGTACCACCAGAGCTTCGCCCCAATCAACATCATTCACCACGTGGAGATGCGGCCCCTTTTCTTCTTTTTTTTAAATTTGCACGAACGAGTGTTATTGATAGCGATTTGGTGAACAGCGCATAATGTGCCCGACTCCCGGGGGTGACGGCACTTCTTATAAGAGCCACTTCGGAATGGCCGCTGAAAAACCTCCTGCCTCCAGCATAAGCTTCCTAGTATCGGTAACGCCTGGGTACCTGATACATCTCATACGTGCATGCGCAGCCAAAGCACGCCAGAAGGCATCAAGCGCGTGCTAGAGGCTGGGCTTTTGAAAGAAATACCCTGTTGTTCTCCCATGTTTGCTGTAAAATGCAACTGCAATTTTTTTTCTTTCAATTCTGTAAATATGGTACTTATTGCGACACGCAGACCAAATTCTCAAGCTTATTCGCATCACCAATATTAAAAATGGAAGTTGGCAAGAATTTCATCTTAAAATCATCACTAGAGGCTGTAAATTTTACTAATCAGACTCATTCCAACACCACCTAGATACTGCAAGATCAATGACTGATGGTCACACGCTTTGCATCACTTCTTGTCACTACAGAGAGGTGAGCACACTACAAGCATGCAGGTGAGAAAAAAATAATAGATGGTGCTGAACATGTATTATGAACTAGCAGAAACAAGTGATATCTCCAATGAACGTTTCAAGAAACAACTGCTGCGCTTCTTTTGCGAGATGGTGAGCCAAAATATGGTGAAACGGCCCTATTGCGGCATCTTAAATATGATTACCAGTTCTCAAAAAATACAAGAATTTAACTTGACTTGATCATTCTGATAAACCCGGCGAACACAGAATGTGTCATGCATGTATTATATAGGTGTTATGATTTTCTATACTTGGTGGTTTCGGATGGGTTGCACACACAACACACACCTGTGATCTCTGGGTTCAAGACAAGTTTAAACTTCTTCAGAAGCGAAGTGTCTAACGAGCATGTTTTAATGAGAAGTTTCCCTTGGCTTCCGATCTTTGGTGGGTGCCTGTAGGTATTCTTAGTACTCTTGGATTTTTAGGAGCCCTTGCGGCAACAAGTTAATCATGAGAGGAGGACGTTTCTCGCACCCTTTACTCTATAGATTGATTTTTGTCTGAAGTTCTGTTGTCATATGCTTGCTGCGCTATCCCTTGGTACATAACGATTCACCCCTTGGTGTCATGAATCCACGCAGGGAGCTAAGCTTCGTTGAAAACCAGGTGCACATGCCGACGGTCAACTGTGGACTAAGTATGAATTGCCACCAACTGTCTGCGGGTTAAGTTTGCTGGACCGAGTTTAAGCTGCCTCCAAAGATCGCCTGCAGACTAAGTAAGGTGGACTAAGTATCAATCGCTACCACTGGACGCCTGCGAACTAAGAACGCTTGTCTAAATATGAACCGCCACCGACGGTCCCCTGCAAAATAAGCATGCATGGAACTGTAAACCAGATTTTTTATTATATTTTTTTTTTTCCGGGAGAGGGGGGGGGGGGGGGGGTGTTGTGATTTCAGGTGTGGGGTGGGAGTCCAAATGCATGTGTATATTATAAAGCCTGTTGGATTTTAGGAGGGGGGGGGGGGGGGGGGGCGCTGAAATAAGCCTTCCTCAATGGCCATGTCACTGCTGTGAGCTAAGCATAACTCACTTCCAATTTTAAACTGTGGACTAAGTATGCTGATCTAAGTATGCTCTACTACGTATCACTTGCCGTGGGCAGTCGTGTGCTACCGTAAGCGACTCCCGGCAGCCAGTCTTACTTAGTCCAGTTGCTTGCGCTCTAATTCATCCACAGGGTGTCCCCAAAGAAAAATTCACGGTTTTTTACACCACAAAAATAAACTACCGTGAAACCAACGTAACGGCGCCCTCCCCCGAGAGATCGCCCATCCCGTTTTCCTGGCTAACTGTAACATAAAAATTCCGAAACGTAACCCACCCCCAGATTTCTGTTGCACGTCAAGCAATGTCCGACGGGAATCGCGTATCAACGGCGCAATCTGCGGTAACGATGCGTCCGAGAAGCGAGTTCATAGCGGGTTCCCGCGTTTTTGCCTGCGATCTGCGCGCACGATATCAACTCCCGTAATGTGCGAGTCGTTCCCGCGTGTATATTGCATCGTGAAATGCGAATCTGCTGCGTTCGCGATTTGCGGTATCCGTTCCCGAGTTCGTAGCGAATTCCCGTGTTTTTGTCCGCGATCTGCGCGCGCGATATCAAACTTGCGTCCGCGATATGAAGTATTTGTTTACGCGACATGCGAGTATGTAGCGTATTACCCTGTTTTTGTCTGCAATCTGCTTGCGCAATCGCGGACAAAAACGTCACGGGTTTCCATGACAAGCAAGATTGTAGCGGGTTCTTGAGTCTTTACTGCACCACGAAACTTGAATCTGCTGCGTCTGCGATATCCGTTTTCGTGAGATGAGAGTTCTCGGCAGGTTTCCACGAGTCTTTCGCACCATCAAATGTGAATCTGCTGCATCAGCCACTCGCGGTATCCTTTCCCGTGACACAGGAGTTCGTAGGAAATTCGCGAGAGTTTATCGCATTGTGAAACGCAAATTTGCCGTGTCTGCAATCTGCGGTTCCCTCGTTACGTGGTTTGTAGCGGGTGCCCGGCGCTTATAATTTTTAATAAAGTTTTGCTACAGCATCCCCAAAGATAGCCCACCCCATGTTTTTCACCATTTATCTCTACATTTTGGGTGGGCGTTCTTACGGTATTTTACGGTATGCATCAACAAACGCTCATTCTCAACCCAAATGTAGCACCTGAGGTCTGAACCGGATGCCAAACTTTCAGCACTAACCGTTACCTTATTCAATAGTATAAGCATTTTTCTGAAAGTTTCAATGGGAAAATGGCAGTTGACAAAGCTCTTGGATATATGACCTTCTACAGCGCCAGAAACCAAAAACAGGTGAAAAAGGGCCACATTTTCTCATTTAAAGTTTCACAAAATCATAACTTTTGAATAAGATAATGCTTCGTACTAAAACCTTGGCATCTGGTCCGGACCTCTAGTGCTACCTTTGGGCGGAGAATAAGTGTTTGGTAACACATAATTTATTTTCGCAATTAACAAAAGATTGCAAATTCCTTTTGTGGGAAGGTGGGAAGGGTGGGGGGAGGGGACTTGCTGTAGTTGTGGCTTTGAGCAGGGATGTCAGACTGCAGATTGCACGGTCTGGGGTTCGATTCCAGTTGAGCTCCTTGGTGAATCTCTCAGGTTTGGATTGTTTGTTCCTAGTTATGCTTACGTATGAATTATTATGACTAATTATGACTTCTATATGCTTTAAGCGCTTATGTTGCCTTGGCCCGCGTTTAACCCTTTTCGTCACATTCGAGCAGTACACTTTTCCATAAAATCCAGCCAGAAATGAACATTTTAACATACTCTGTGTTAAAATGTTCATTTTAGGCTGGAGTGGGCAGCATTATTCATAGAACTTGAACACACATGTAAAAGCAGCAAAGCTTTGCCTAAAGAAAACTTTCTGCAAATGCAAAGGAAGGTAACGCTGTAGCGTAAGCAAAGTGGGAAAGCGGACATGACTACAGCACTCTACAAATGGTAAAGGAAGGTCAGTGCCTGCTGTGGCACAAGCAAAATGACAAAGCCACAGACCTCCTTCAGCAGTACGTCCAGGGCATGTTGAGGATCAACAGGAGACTCCAGGTCACGTGCCAGGCTGGAAGCGCGGCTCCTCATGCCACACGGTTTGTTCCCAGAGATACCAGCAATGGCTTCGTGTTCCAACACAGCAGGCACTGCATTTCGTTAAGAAATTGGGCATTGATATATGCTCCCAGCTGACCAAGCAATGTGCATCAGGCAGTTCATATTGTTAGCGAAGGGGAACATTCCTTTGCAAAGACACATGAAGAGAAGCGTATGGGAGCTAATGTCCATGTGTCCAAGCCATATTCAAGCACTGGGCAGCGCTTCTAGTGACACTGTCACATGAGGTGCTGGCCCATTTTGATGCAACAAGCTAGTCCCTGGTTTAAATCAAGGTATCACAAACAGGAGGTAAGGCTTGGGGTGATTTTATGAAGATTTAGATCACACAAGAGACAGCTGAAAAGACACAAAATTCACCGCATTATATAAAAAGTAATTTGCATGCCTGTAAGTAGTATTTATATAAAAGAAAATATGCCAGTTTTTGGCCATGCATTCAAGCACTAAATATTTCCCTTCCACCACGAGTTTACTTAGAGAAATAGTGGTTTGGCCTCAAATAAATTCAGATCAAGCATCTTTGAAACTGACCAAACATTCTCCATAAACAAATAAGCCACCTGCAAATTACATAAACCAACAAACCACCGGCCCAGCAAATATGACAGCTCCACCTGCAAATTATTGCCTGGTTTGCAACTCTTACCCCTACTCTTTCCACCCTTGGTTGGGCTCTAGTGAATCAAGCAAAGCCTACCGATGAGGGGCTGTACTTTCTCCTCCATGCTTTTGATGACAGCTTGGTGGATCCAGACGGCAATGTCACTCATCACCTGCCTATACTGGGACAGGTCGAAGTTGCGCAGACACTGTTCGTTCTGCTTTGGCGTGTTCTCCACCTGAAATTGCTGCATGTGCAACGGAGGAAAAGAATAGCGAGCATTAGTGCAAAAAGTTTATTGACACAGGAGCTTTAAAATAACAGTGTAACAAAGACTGTTGTCTGAACATTGACAAAAGTTTACTGCTCACGATAATTGCCTCGAGAAGCCTTTCCTTTCAATCACTCAGTTTGAAACTAATATGTGCCACAGAACGCATGAGCAAAAACACCCGGATGCCAGTTCCTGCCCCAGCTGTTTTCATCGTTTCAAGGGGTCATGATGAAACAATTCAAAAGAACTTTAAGTGACACCAAATGGAACCTTCCATAATCCATTCTTTTAAACACACTGGAAAAAAAAGAAAAGTGTGTGGTATTTTAGACATGTTTTCCTGTACTAATTTTGATACTCACAACTTCTGCACCTAGTTCTGAAAAAAATTGCAAACAACCACACAAAGTGTGCTCTGACTGACAGTGGTAGCTGCTGCGTTGAGCAAAGGCATGTTGAAGGTGATTAGCCTCCAATGTTTGCAATGGGTTCTTTGCTTTCAATGAAATTGACATAGGAGACGTGCATGAGGATATGTGTGCTTCGGTAGAGTGACTGTGCGAGATGTTGCATGTGTTAAAAAAAGGACAGACACATTTTTTTTCCTGATACACTTTTAGAACACGGCGGCACCCGTGACTGCCCCCTGCGGTGGAAGAAGCGGTCAAAGTTAAAGTCAAATTTGGGGGTTTTACGTGCCAAACCTACGACGGGCATCTGGCACGCCCCAGCGGAGGACTGAGGATTAATTTGGACCACCTGGGGATCTTTTGACGTGCAACCGAAAGCTCGGTTGCCTTCTCCGCAATAAGCCTCCGTCATATTGCGGGCACCTCGGTCGGGATTCAAACCCGCCACCTGGGGATCCGTAGGCCGTCGCTCTCGCCTCGGAGCCACCGAGGCGGCTGTGGAAGAAGCGGAAGTATGTACACAAGCTCTTCTGTAGAGGTGCGGAGAGCATACAAGAACGTAATATCGGGACCAGTAGGGAGGGAGGGGAGAGTGTCCGCACAGCGCAACCATATGGGTATTTCGCATTGGCGGCTGCCGGACGGGGGTTGGGGAAAGGAAGGGAGAGCGTCGCCGGAGGGTACATGGATGTAGCAGGAACGATGGGGAGGTGGAGAGCACTCTCCCAATGATCACATGGGTTTTTCAGCCCCCCCAGTAGGCCGCCACTGTTCCGAAAAACCCACAAGATCACTGGGGGGGGGGGGGGGAGCGAGAGAGCCTTGCCACATTTGGCATGTATGCGTGAGGAACGACGAGGAGAGTGGGGTTTTGCGTTCGTACATGAGCATTTTTTGCCGGGAAGGGGCACTAACAGCTTTGGTCATACAATACATGCACAAATGCACAAATACATGCCCAAATTTCCAGAAGCACTGTGTAAAAATTAAGAACAAACCTTTTCACCACTGTACTGCTTCAGATTATGCATAAACCTGCAGGTGTTTGCGAGCCACATCACCGTGTAGTCCACATCCTCGTGTCGTTTCTGGAAAAGTATGCAAGCATTGACCCAACAACAATGGTTTGACTGCTTAGGACTGTTTAAACAGCTTGTTCTTTGAAATGCCCCAACCAGCACTGTCATTTTATCTGCCTAACACATAGTTGTTTTCTTTTTTGTTTTTTACAGCGGAGCTGTTCAGGGCTAGGTTCCCCAGGATCGTGTCCGGTATGTCGACACAAACCTACCTGGACAGCTACCGCCATCTATAAGCAACGGCGGCAAGCACACAACCAGTATGGTTTCCGCCGTCGCTCGTAGATTGCACCAACCTTTCCAGCTATAATAGAAGAATGGATAGTTTGGCGCGTTGGCGGGAATTCATCGTAGGAAACAGCGTGAAAACCAGACGACGACGAAGAAGAAGCACACAGTGTATCCAGTACAGCTCTGCTGGGCTTCCTTCTTCACAAAAGTGGAAAGGCTGGACGTTTTTTTAGCTTTGCAGATTTGCTTTAAAGTTGCGAAAGCTACATAAAAGCAGTCTGTGCAGGCAGAACATAGTAAGGGGGCCAGAGGGACATAGTAAAGGGGCTAATTGTCGAGATAAGACTAGTAATTCAACTAATATTTGTTCATTAATGTTTTAAATAGTGAAGGTAAACATATATGGTTACAATTACTAACTTGCTGGGCATCTTGGAAAACCACTATTCATTCAGATTCGTTGTACAAGAGAAGGTTTTACATAAGCGAGTGGTCTTGGTGCGGGCCCCCTGTTCCACGTTCCGAAAGCGAACCTGATACTCTGTTTACACAGATGCCTACGCCCTCTGGGGGCATACTGAAGCCAACACTGGTTGCCAGCCGCCGGAGGCGGAGCAACTAAGACTGTTTGCGGTCCCCCAAATCCTCTGCAGTTAGGAGCTGTTAGAGGCAGTTTTCCTCCGAGAGGGCGGCAGACGAGCTTTAATTTCAGCTCGTCGATTGGCTGCTTGGCCGGCAGGGACAATATGATATCCCACACCTTGGCTGCCCTTGTCAGATTGACGGCGGTGATGACATGATGAAATTTGGTTTCTTGAGAGGTTATGTGTCTAGTGGAGAATTGTGCTTCCACTCGCACAAACCAGAAAGCTAGGCCTGCGGGCCAGAATCAAGGAAGCTTCAAAGCAACGGCAGAGACGGCAGGAAGTGGTGGGGTTTCGGTGCCCACTTCAGTTGATGCACAGTTAGCATTTGCCATGCTGCTTACTGGTGGTAGCTTGGGGTCATGCTCGAGGTCCGAGAGTTCAGGTCACCGATTATGTGGTACAAAATGTCCGATACATAAAACCTATTTGAATTTGAATTGCTTGATCAAGAGAAGGTTTTACATAAGCCGGCGGTCTTGGTGGGGGAGCGTCGGTTCCTGGTTCCAAAAGCAAACCTGATACTCTGTTTACACAGATACCTGCGCTCTCCGGCAGCATGTCGAAGCCAATCCTGGTTGCAAGCTGCCAAAGGCGAAACTGAAACTGAATGTTTGCCAGCTGCCGGAAACAAATCAGAAACTGAACTTGTGTGTGATGTCTACACATCAGGGGGGATCAGTGGCCGAGTGGTCTAGCGCACACCAGCTCGGAGCACGTGGAGCGAAAGCTCGCGCTGCAGAACCCAGGGATCCTGGGTTCGAACCCCACCCCTGCCCGCTTCGATCTGGATGAGCATCGTACCAACGTGCGGTCGTGTATCACTACTGCGTGATGCACGTTAAAGACCCCAGGCTAGCGGTTGTACCGCACTGGCTAAATTTCTCATCTACAGCTGGGAGACTCGTCGCCCCTGTGAGGCAGACCAAGCTCTAGGCTGTATAAACATACACACAAACCATTTTTTTTTTTTTTTTCTACACATTAAATCAGCGAATCTTGGAAGGACTTGAAGCACGTGGGAAGCACAATGGTGCGCTAAGGTTATTACTCGGGCAACAGGTGCAAGCCTGGAGGTACAAAATAGCACCCAAGCAGTTTTTCAGTCTTGTATCATATGCATTTTCGCACTGCCAGCCTTGTGCCTGTTGCAGGAGTGGTAACTTTAGTACACCACAGTGCTTCTCACATGCTCCCAATCTTTCTCAAATTTAATGATTTAGTGGTTTTCGGTGATGCTGAGCGAGTTTCTTACTAGAATCATGTTTATTTTCACTAATTAGTAGTTAATTATTAAATTTTAGTTAATTATTCAACTTTTCGTGACAATTAGCCCCCTATATTGTATTCCCAGGCCGTATAACTTGCCTGTTTATTAGCCTTTATAAAGCAATCGAATGCCTATTTGGAGCCATTTTTTCATTGTATGTCCTACAGAACATACCATAGAATACGGGAGAAGCACCCTTTTCGTTCAAGTGCCCAGAATTAACTTTTTCCAAACTTGGGAATCCTGCAAACTTTATGTTAAACACCCAATTTGACCGGACAAGTGCCATGCCTAGATTAACCCAGTTTTCGGCAAAAATAAGGTGGGCGCTCCCCCTGTATTGGACTGTATATGCATGGTAACTGCAGTAATACACTATAGAACCTCTTAGCCTCGACAGGCTTCGAGTCTTGACTTCTGAAAGAAATGCAGTAACATACAGGGTGCGCAAGGCATTCGAAGACAACTTCAGGGTCCGTAAATTCTCACTTTTACTAAAGTAATCCCTCGTTATAACGAAATCGCTTTTTTCGAAATATCATTTTTTCTAAGTTTAATGTGGTCCCAACTGAAATGTATGCATTTTTAACCGAATTATTTGAAGTGTATTGGCGGCCGACCACGCTTATTATGAAGGCCGCAGTGCCGAAAGCATGCAAGCCTACACAGAGGTGCACGGAGACACTTGCATTCCTTCCCCCTTCTCCACCGAGGCCAACAGCAAACTGGGAGAACAAAGTAGATGGGTGACGGAGGGGACAGCGTGCAGAGCTGGCAGAGCACCACTTCCGATGCGCCGACACGGGGACGCAAGCGGGGCGCAGCGGGAGCAGCGTCAACGTTCCGACGCTAATCCCGGCGCCTGTGGCCGAGGCTGCCCAACTCCTGTTGGAATTGGGTTATGGGAGCAGTGAAGCCCGGATAAGATCATCCCTTCGAGACACCCTGACACACACGCACCTGCGTCGTATGGGAGATTTGGAGTGTTTACCGTAAGTCACTTAGATCTGCGAGGTTGTGAAAAATGGTACGAAATCACCAAAGAAATCGACATTCCGGTATCGTCTGTTCGACACTGTCTACCATTTTGCAGAACAAGCACATATTGGATAGGTTCGAGAAGTTTCTCATGCAGGAGAAAGCGCACCCATGACCCGAAGATTAAAGGTCACCAACTGCTTCGAGCCCGTCAGACTTTTTCTCGCGAGCATGCTTGTCGAGCCGGCACATGATTCCCAGAGCTACAACAACCTCTACAGGAGTGTGAAAACATGTTGGTGAAGTCACCGAGGACAATATTTATCTGTGCTTGTCGATGCAGACGTTTTCATTGTTGCTCCTGCCACGAATGCTGCGATCGTAGACCTTGCGTACGACCAGGGTAAACAAGAAGCAAAGTCTGTGAGGCACCTCGGAAACGCCGACAACTGCGGAAACACGAAGCATCCTACGGCTGCTTCGAAACGAAGTGGAGCGCAGCGGCAGCGACAGTGTCCTTGCGATGACTGGAGCGGTTCGAGGAAGACTGATGACCGGATAAAATTATCGGCAAACTCCACTTAATTATTTTTTTTACTCGGTAAAGCTGCCACGAGATGTTCATAACTAAGGTGTGTTTGATTGAATATACGGTCAGAGTGTTCCGCAGTGTTCCCATCCACCTTCAAGGCTGCTGACACAACTTTTGGCTCTGTCGCTTTTATTGAATTACCACTTATATAGAATTTTTTTGACGTGCCATTCACTTCATTATTGTATAATGAGGAATTTCTGCACATCTGTCTAGATGCCCGACTTTGTCATCAACTGCATCTATGTCATCTATCTCGTGTATCAATTTCAAAAAGGCTCCTTCCGGTTTGACACAAAAAATGAAAACCATGCTGTCCTGGTTGCATTGGCTGCAGACCATGCGATTCGGATATTGCCACCTTGAATCTGTCAAGGTCATTCATTTCCAAGGTCAGTAAACAACCGACGTTGCATTTGTGGCCAAGCGAGAAAACATTCCCAGGGGTCGGACGTCTTCAAGACAGCTGAGTTTGTTCAGCAGGTGCAGGACATTGTGAACAACACCCCCGGCAAGTCAATGAGGGCCGTTGTTAAGCAACTCGAGGGGGCAAAGTCTACTATCAGGCTTGCAGTGTGTGAGGACCTTAGATACCAGCTGTATGTGATAAGCAGAGGGCAGTTTATGTCCTAAAAGAACCCAGGAAAACAATGTCATCCATCTGAGTAATTTGATGTGCTTCAATTTTTTTCCAATGAGAATAGAACTTTGACCAAGACTAAAAGTTCAGCTGGAAGAATGAGAGGTGTCTGTACGATCTTCCATAAGGTACCTACAATCATGCGGGCCAAGTTTCCATCATCTGTGATGGTCCTAGCCGTTGTGAGCAACGAGGGCCACATCATGCCACAGCACTTCTTCCAAAAGGGCCTTAGAATCAACTCAAAGGCCTACCCGCATCGAGACCCTGGGCACTGTAGTAAAACTCCGGATAGAAGGGGTGGCCAGGCGGGGGGAGCATACATTTTTCAAGAAGGCTCTGCTCCATGCCACAAGGCCCACGCGACCGAAGATTGACTGACTGACAGCCTCTATGACCACGTCACCCCCAACATGTGGCCTCCTAACTCTCCAGATGTAAACCGCCTGGACTATTATATCTGGGGTGTCATAGAGAGAGAGACCAACAAGCAGCCCCACAGCTTCATAGAGTCGCTTAAGACTGCCATTCTGGACGCTATGGCTGGCATTGACAAGGACCACATGATCAGGGCAAGCAGCCGTTTTCGAGGCCATATAGAGTCAATCATTACCGCTGAAGGTGGTCTTATCAAATGAAGTTAGAGAATACTAATAGAAAACAGTATTTGTACCAAATTCCGTGCAGATATTATAATAATATTTCTTTTTGAAACATCTTTTGTTCTGCATTATCCCCCGTTATGTTTTCCAACACCTTGCGCGCCCTGTAGACGTAAGTGTGCAAAATGTTCGCCGACAGGAACATGTTTTTAAGGATCAATATAATCATGACATGCAGTGAGACCAATGGGTTGGACAATTAACATGCATGCATTTCTGCAATCAATAATAAGAAGCATCCAAGAAAAACATCTGGTTTTGAGCCAACACATACCTTAATGACTTTCCTGATGCCAAAAACTATGTTGTTCAGGAGGCTTTTTACTTTGTCATCATCATTGACATAGTCCGTGTGTCGGATGCACATGAACAGAATGTAGGCAGGTAGTCCTGGCAAGAGTGTCACAGCCAGCTTGGGCTTCAAGTCTAGTAGAAGAAAATAGAAAAATAGGTTCTTCTGTGGATAAAGACCGACTTTATCCTGTGCTTACATCATTGACAAGTCAAAGAAAACTAAAAGGTGTTACATTTCAGAACCTGATGGCTATCATCCCCATGTTCAGCCAAGATAATCACTAGCAATTACAACTGTTTGCTCAGTTACCAATGAAAATAGAATTAACTCATCCCACTTGGACACATTCTTGGCAAATGTAGGGATGTTCCTTTTAAACTAAACAAAGACAGAAAAGGTTTGCAATGACTAATGTTTGTCAAGTGGTAAATATCATGCATGTAAAAGACACTTCGCAGGTTTTATGCAGTGAAATTATTTTGACTATTAAATTTAGAGCATTAACTTTTTTAAATGTGTGCACAAGTTTGCCCATTTGCTGAAGGCCCCAAAAAAACTACAGTAGAACCTTGCTAATTCTATCTGTTTATTCGGAATCACTGATAATTCGCAAAATTTCCACGGTCCCGCAATTTCTTATGAAAATGTGACCAAATAATATAAGCACTCTGCGCGTGCCTACCCAATGGGTTCACCAATTTGGTCTTTCAGGTTAAATATATAGTTGCTTTGTGGTGCCAGTTGGCATCCAGGTTCGGCAGCAAGAACAAAGATGGCGTGCATCTTTGCTGATCTGTTTCCTGTTTGCTGGTCTATGCGCTTAGTAATCCCTTTGTTTGTTTGTTTTTTTGGCTCGGGCAGGCGTTGGGCAGGCTTAGTCACTCTTGCCTCACATGGAGTTGATGATCGGTGTCAGTGATCGGTATTCTTGGTGCTGCGCCGCTGTGGTTCGGGCCGTTACTGATTCACATGTAAGTCATTTAGCGAGCGATGAGACGAGAGACTCTCATCGCTGTCCCGTCGCGTCGCTCATCGCCTTGGTCACTTGCTCTCATCGTTTTCATGCGGTTTGCCTTGTTCCACGAATGACGAAGGGACAGCGAAGCAGGTCGCCGTCACTTGTCTCGTTGCTTCCCAAATCGCTTACATGCGACCTGCCGGGGAGCAGGAGGATACTGCCAGTGCTAGTGCCAGTATTGTCTGTGAGATTGCTGATGAGAGAGAGGAGCTTTGTTCGCGCATAAAGGACAGTGACGGTGGGTTGGTCGGCATGAGGTTGACAGACTACTTAAACTTGGAAGAGAATGACTAAACCTGCTACGCAGGCCTTGAGAGCGAAATCACTGAGTGTGATGGCAGAGATTGAAGCTGATGATAAGCCGCCTCGGTCCCCCACTCTAGGGGAAGTTATACAGTCACTGAATGTCGTCTGCAGCTTTGTGGAATGTAACGGCGGTGATTCCGAGATGTTGTGCCTAGTTAGCCTTCTTGAAAATATGCCGGTCGGCGTCGCTAATTACAGAACGCGGCAGTCCCATATCGGTGACCATTTTGGTGTTATGTTCTCTAGTTTTGAATAAAACATTTCCTTCAAGGTTCAAGGCTTTGCGCACAAGTTTTTTTCCATTTTCTTTTGTTTTTGAATAATTCGCAAATCCGCTTAATTCGCATATTTTTTGCCGTCTGACTGACTTAGAATTAATGAGGTTGAACTGTATTATATAGAGATTTAACATGACAAATGAAGTCCCAGGGGTTAAGAACATTTACACTAGGGATAAAGAAATCTAAAGATGATAATCTTTGTGCAGTCTTCATAGTACTCCGAATTTCCACACAAAAAAGATTCCTCACCAAGAATAAGGTTTTTGATGATCAAATTTTCATCCTCCTTCTTGTACTCAAACATGCCAAGGTTTTGAGCATCCTTGTGCTTGATTTCGGGCATGTTCTTGCCATGGTCTTCGCCGACCTCAACTTTGACCTCAGCTTGATCCAGGACTGTGGAAGACAAAGTTGCACAATCAAGCACGCATAATTAGGTAACACTAATCATGTTGCAAGTGTTTTGAATTACCATAAAATCCCGTATGAACGCCCGCCCCCGAGATATCACCCATCCCATTTTTTAGGCTGAATAACACAATCATTCGGAAACATTGCCCCATCCCTCCCCCTGATTCCCGCCGGATATCAATCATGTGATGTTCGACAAGAATCATATCAACCGCGCTATCTGCAATAACGGCACGTGGGACGAGCGAGTTTGCAGTGGCTCTCATGTTTATCACACCATAACATGTGAATCTGCAGCGTCTGCAATCTGCAGTATCGCTCCTGTGGTATGAGAGTTTGTAGCTTGTTCCCGAATTTTTTTGGTCAGCGACCTGCGCATGCAATATCAGTCCTTGTAACATGCAAGTTTATAGCGGTTTCTTGCGTGTTTATTGCATCGTGAAACGGGAATGCTGCGTCCACAGTCCACTTGTCAATTTCTGTGACATAGTGACATGCAAGCTCGTAACAGGTTTCCGCGCTTTGGTCCACAATCTGCAGTGCAATATTGGTTAAAGTGACACCCGTGTTTGGAGCGGGTTCTCGTGTGTTTATCGCACCGTGAAGTGGTACCCGTTTCCATGACACGGGAGTTCGTAGCGAAAATTCCCGCTCGTTTAATGCACTCTAGAATGTGAATTTGCCATGTTTGCAATCTGCGGTATCAGTTCTCGTTTCAGATGGTTTGTAGCAGAAAACTTACTCCCTCCGTCCTTCATTTTCTTGGCATAAATCTTCAGCTGCCGCTTGTACTTTTTCAGCTGCTCTGCCAACCCATCAATTTTCTCTCTCAAGTCCTAGAACAGAAAGCAGTGTTCAATCAAAACCACTTCGACACTAATCCCTTCCCATGGTTCAGAAGTTTTCCTTTATTTAGAATATCTTCAAAGATACATTATAGTTTCCCGGTTACACCCACATTTGCTATGAAAAAGTTTTACTGAAGCTAAAAGACACACTCAACCCTCACATGGTCATGTAGCTCAGTCAAAGAATACGTACCACATTCTCTCCTGTGAGGCGATTGATCTCATGTTGTAGAATTGCGTCAGACTGAGCCTGGGGAGTCTTCTTGAGGTTCTGAAAATGATGTTTACATTCAACGATTATTAGACAATGGCTCCCACAAGCTTTGTGGGAAAGTAAACACACAGAACTTGTTCAAAAACAGGTGCAGGTATAGACACACACAAAAAAAAAAAAAAGCTCCTTTAGGATATTCCAAGGGCATTCTAAATGCATATCATTTATTAGTCTGACGTCATGGCCACACATGTCAGCACCATGTGACATCAAACCACATCACATGACGTCAGTGTCGCGTGAACATTAGAAAAGCACACGATCATGTCACTAAAGCCCTGCATTCCCATGGATATCTGCATGCGGAAAAAATGCATCAGATTTAAAGGATTGCAGATTCTGCCGTGCTGCCGCAGCAGCACGGCAGAATCGGCCACGTTTTCGACGTGCGACAGCTGCAGTGCGCGGCGCAGTGAGTAGTGAGGATGGAGAGGCGCACAACCGAGCCATTTTTCACATCTGTCTGGCGTTTTTCTGTGCATCTCTACCGATTTCACTTAGATTTGGGCGTCGCAAGTAGAGCCAAATATCACGTTTCCTCGATCGCATATGATTGCTCCAAGGCGGAAGAAATTGGGACTTTGACTGAGCAAAATTGGGGATCTTGGATCCTCACAAAGATCGGCATGTCGATCAAATAAATGCCAAGACTACATTACACATTTCTGACTGCCCACGAAAATACTTTCTTTATATATATATAATCTTGTTTGCGTGGGTCCTTTCAAATGCGCTACATAGTTGCAAAAAGAGAAAATGAGTGTGTGCATTGCCCGAATTGAGAGTTGAAGAAAAAAAATATTGAGCAGTCCTGTGTTAATCCACAGTACAGTCACAGCAATAGCTGTGACATGTTACGGCAAAATCGTTGTGCATCTCCGTCGCGTTCATGCACTGTAAAGTGCAGGAACGAAAGCGTTCAGAACAAAAATAGATATCTGACCATTTTGTTTTAAACACTTTTGCTTTTTTTTTTACTCGAAAGCACGTGAAAGTGCATCTCCCGGCACAAGATCTTGGCACAGACAGTGCTACAACGGCATTTTGTTATAGGCTACTTTTTTTTACCAGAGTGTGCATGTGGTGGGCATTGAGTATTACAAAAAAACCGTAGGTATAGAGCAAGTTAATAAAGCTGCGGAGTAGCTCAGTGGCAACGCTTCCACTTCGCACGCAGCGGACCCAGGCTGATTCCTGCAGGCGGCGGGCAATCTTTTTCGAGGGTTTGGCAACGTCAACGACAAATGCCCTACATTGCCAATTACAACATCAACGACGACAAGTACCACAACATCAACGATGGACATCATTTCCAGTCGTGGGAATAGCCTGTACAGTATAGACCACTTACAACGTAACCGCTTATAGTGCAGGACCGGGTATAATGCGGCTTTTTTAAACCACCGGTTCGCCTCCCATAGAACTCCATGTAATTACATACCGCTTAAAATGCAGGCGCGCGAAGGGAAATACCGGTTATAGTGCGGTTTTCGGAACAACCCAGCGACCGCGCCGACTGACCGACGCAGAGAGCATGCTTCCCTGTGTGACACTAGATAACGGCGCGAGCCGCAAGCGGCACTCTCGGGGCAAGGAGGTTGCTTGAAGAAGCGGGGAGAAGCGGAGAGAGGCTTCAGTTGCCATAGCAACGGAGGGATGCACGCACGTGTCGTTCACGTGCGTGCGTCCCTTCGCTGCGTTGGAAACAACTGCAACGACAGACCAATCGCAGGTCGAGGAGAAGTGTTCGCGCGCGTTGCATGCCGGTCGCGGGCCGGCCGGCCGACTGCTTCTATCCGCAAACATGGCGTCGGTTTTGATAGTCGATGTAGACAGCGTGGTAGAAGCTCATCGTTCCGCGTAAAAGCGCTATCCTTGACTGTGAATTTTCGTTGTGTGTACTAGAAGGGAAGATCCACCTACTTGTGCGGCGATGTTGTGGCGGCACTCTCAAGACTGCAGAAACGCCCGTGTCGTCGTGTTTGTTTACTTCGACTGCAGTGGTGCTTTCTAAGCATTTGTGTTTTCGAACATCGCTTGAATTTCTTATTTGGAACATTTCACGCCTGTGCTAAAGTTGAAGGTATTACTGGCGCATACCGTATAAAGGATGTGAATTTTCACGCGTTTTCATCGCCGGAGAAAAGTGATTAGGGTTAGCAATCTTCAACGCTCGCAACGTCCGTCCGCAACCCGCGACGCTGTTAAAAGGCTGCGCCAGGCAAAAGTCGCTAATTTCTTTTAAAATGTGTGACACACTTGAGAGAGAAGTGTACTAGTCTGGTGAAATAAAGACTTTCCTCAAACTAAGCTTTATTTTTCATCTAACATAAAATAAATTCTTTTCCAAATGTAAGTTGTCTGATGGCATGCATTTTGGCCTGAAAAATTGATGTTTTGGTTATAGCGCGGTACCGCTTACAGTGCGGATTATCGCTACTCCCGCGACAAACATTATATGCGGTCTACACTGTAACAGCTATCGCTGGAAGAAGCTCATTTTGGAGTGGAGTGGCTCGTACTCAATCAATGACATAAGTCAACAACATGAGCAAAACGAAAGCAAAGAAAAGCAGTACGCACGAGCACATGCAGCATGCAGCATGCAGCGGAAGTGGCGCTGCATGCTGTTGCTGTGCCGCGCATCACCGGTTTTGAGTCTAAATAATTTGTTAGTGTGCATCCTTGTGTCTGGACGGTGCTACGTGACTATGTTGCAGCGTACAGGCTTTCTACGCAGCAACGTTGCCATGTGGCACCATTTAGACACAAGGTTGTGCACTAACAAATCATTTGGGCTCTAGAACGTGCAGCGCAGCGGCGACGGCGGCGGAGGGGAATGGTGGCGGCATAGACCTTCGTCGCTGCCACGGTATTCCTGTTCTCTATGCACGTCACTTGAGTGAAAATTTACGTAAGTGATTACTTTTCACCTAGAATATCCGTAACACCTGTCATTTTTGCTCTGTGGGGCCGTGCAATTGCTTTGTTAAACAGAAATATTTGTTAAACAAGAATTTGTTGTAGCTGTCAAAGAAACAGATTGAACGCATAGGTGATTGGCTGGGACTTTATTTTCGTAATAGAGGCATTCGTTCAAAGCCATTTGACTCTACAATAAAATTACTTTTAGCATATTTTGACGCAGAGTTTTTTATACAAAACATAAGCCAATGGCTTTTAAGCAGGGCCCTTCGTTTTCAGGTAAAACTCAATATTTCCCTATATTTACACCCTGAAGATGCTTTTCTTTTTTAAATATGATAAACACATTTTTCTCTGGTATTTATAACAAAAACTTTACCATTTTCACTTTTTTTATTGGCGTTGTATAAATGTGGAGCTGATTAAAAAAACTTGTTAAAGTGCGCATGACAGAAGCAATACAAAATATATTCGAGTAATATTTTCTGAAAAATAATTAATTTTCACGAAGGCAATTTTGATAAGACGGTGCTATTCCAGACTACCGAATGCTGCTCTGATGTTGCTGTGCATTGCAAACAAAAGCTTTGATATTGAGAAAATAACTCATCAGTTAAAGGGCCGCTGAAAATAAAGTTTTTTTTAAACAGTCCGGTTGGGACGCAAATGTCAACAAATAACTTTTTTTGCGAAAAAAAATTGTTAGAGCAGTACTGAAGGCAAGAGATTTATTTGAAATTCTGCACGCAAAGTCCATGATGCAACGGAATGGTCATTCGCTAAATGAGATGGTAATTCACTCTTTCGATCCACCTCTCCTTTACGTACCCGAAATGCCGAGAGAGAAAACAAGTGGAAAGGAGGTGACTACCGACTCAATCGCGTCTTGTGCAGTCAATACTGCTTTAAAAAAACATGAGTGTCCCAACCAGACTGTTTAAAAAAAACTTTTTCTTTTCAGGGGTTCTTTAAGATATGTTTGAGACTTGAGACTGGACAGGTCTGATATCAGGACAGAAAAGCTGCACACGCAAATACTTATGTATATCAACAAGATATTTTTTTTATTTATATAATTAAGGTAGTTTGTATTCGATTATCTTCATATTAACGACTTATTCATATAAATAAAAATCCCATGTCCCAAAAACCATATATAACCCGAAAATTCTGAATTCCGTTAATAGTTTTTAGAAAAACCCGATTTCTCCCCTATTACAAGCTTAAAAAATACTGCCAATTTCCTCCCCCCCATCCACCCCACTCCCCCTCCTAAAAAATAAAAACCCGAACATTAAGTGCCCTAGTTATAAGCAGGGTTCCGGCCTTTTGGGGTCAATTTTCCAGAGAGTTTGTGGGCATTTTTTGGGGGGTTAACTTTTTTTCTATAGACTCGGTGCTTTTCGGTACTGATTTTGGCCTGTGTTGAAGAGAATAGGGCACGGACATCTAATTCCTTGACCTCCAGCGAACATGCGCGTCACCTGTATGCTTGGAGACCATCCCCGTAGAGGCAATAGAAGAAAACAAAATAAGATGTTTGGCCCCAAAGAAAGAATCAGCCTCGCTTACAGTTCAGTTAAACCTGTTTTCCGGGTCAACGCAAAAATAAAGCTGTTGATAAAAATTTCTTCCCGTGAAGCTTGGGTTTATCTCCTTCAAGGACAGCTCGAGTATGAGGTTTTTTGGTTTTCCCCGATTTTGATAAAACCGTGTCGGGGAAATTAATTTTCGGGGTTTCTCGGTATTTACCAAAAACGCGGAATTCTACTATTAAGTTACAAGGTACCACCCAGATGCCTTTTGTTTTTTATTTACGCTTGATTTCATGCTGTAAAATGAATGCACAAATTGCAGGTTGAACGCTGTTTCAAATTTTGTGAATGCAGTTGGGTTGCGGACTCAAATGCGATTGAAAAACATTGTGGTAGCGGTTTGGGTGTGGATACGAAGTCTGTGGATGAGGATCAGATGCGGATGATCCAAGCTGTTATCCGCACAAGGCTTTACATGCCATCTTACGTCATGTCACATGGTCACGTGATGCAAGGTCACATGGCTACATACTTTTCTGATGGCCATATGACCTTGTGGTGTCAGGCAATGTTATAATGTCCCGTGACATCACGTTTTCAAAAAAATACAACGACCAGATAGTTTACTTTCTTAGAACCCGGGATTGCTCCAGCCTCACAGTCAGACACCAACTGGTGCGAACACTGATGTCATCAATGCAACGTCACCATCGAGGCTACATGTAAGCATGAACACAAAAGCCTTAAAGGGCTCCTGAAAATAAAAAAAAATATGTTATTTTTAAGCAGTCTGGTTGGGACACGCGTGTCAAAAAATAAATTTGACGCAAATGTTTATTTTTTAGATCAATATTGACGGCGAGAGATTTATTTGGAATTCTGCACGCAAATTCCATGATGCCACGGGTCATTCCGGAATGACCATCTCGGTCGTGAAGACGAAGCTGATCCACCTCTCCTCCATGCGCCCGAAATGCCAAGAAAGAAAGAAAGTGGAAAGGAGGTGACTGCCAACTAAATCGCATCTCGCGCCGTCAATATTACTCTAAAAATTAACTTTTTCGAGTAAAATTAGTTTTTTTGACGCGCACGTCCCAACCACTATTTAAAAAAAAAACTTTCTTTTCAGGGCCCTTCAAGAGCTGGCCCAATAAATGCTACCCATTTAACATGGCATGCACAGTGTAATGGCGGTATCCTAAAAGTAGTTTTGTTATGAATGTTTAGTGACATACCTGACTGATAAGCTTTTGTTGCCGGTCATTGTCCTCCTGGAGCTTTTTGATCTCGTCCCTGAATTCGTGCTCCATCGACTGCATGCGCACCTTCTCTGTCTGCAGCTCTGCCTCAAGTTGCCTGCGAGCAAGAGTTACCATTAGAGCGTCTAGCCATGACCGTAGTGAGTCCACAAATGGCTGACCTAATGAGCTTCTTCTGCGTCTCAAAGGCCATCAGGAGCTCCCCATCCTCGTTCAGTCGATCCATGTTGCCACGATATGAATCAAGGGCCACCACAGATTTGAGATCTTCGCTTTGGTTGGCGAGGACCGCCCTCAGCTGGAGGCATTCCTCACGCCGACGTTCCAGTTCATCCTGAATGGACTCGTAGTGGTCTGAAAGGAAGCACACTTTACAATATGCTCAGCATAGATCAGTCTAAAAACATTCGCTCATTCAGAAAGGAAATTGGGAAAATTGCAGGATAATTATGCAATATTAATAATGTCCAATTCTACTCATAATAAGAGATTTTACAAGTAATATATCGTCAAATTTAGGTTGACTTTGCCAAAAGTGGCTCAAAATTCCAGCAGTAAAATGTTTCTTTAGCTAGGGATAATGTGGAAATAGTATCTGTGGCTACAAATTGAAAGTAGTTACTGCGAGGTTCAGTTCATATGCCAATTAAAAAAACACCTATATAGTGAACAGTTAAACTTTTGGAGTTCAATGTTCAATACCCAAAAGACATCTGGAATGTCCAGCAAAAGACTGAGAAGTGTTTCAGACCACCTGGGGACCACTACTTGGGCAATTTGAGCTTGTAAGCTGGGGATTCGAAGGACAGTGCACTTTGCCCCTAATATGCCGAGACTCCTTTTGCAGTATCAGGTTTCTGCATTATTACACAACGATCACAGTGAGGATAACTAATGCTTCTGCAAACAACGAGCAATATCAACCTAAAAAACAAAACCTTTGCACCAGAGGCAGTAAAATAGATGGCAAAAGCGATTCCCAGGGTTAGACGAAGGTCTGCCCATGCAAAGGAGCTGAAAGAAAGTTCAATATGCAAGCCGACTCACTCATCAGGTCTTTCTCCCGGCTGGTTTTGTCCTCTGTTGCCAGGGTTTTGACCATCTTTTTCACGTCCTCCTTCAACTTTGAATTTTCCATTTCGAGTTCATGCAGCTGAAAAATTATTTCGACAGTTGAGCCCAAGCCGTCGGAGCTCATGAGTAAGACAGCAAAAGAAGCTGTGCATGGGACAGCAACGACACACAGGAGCAGCCAAGCCCACCAACCCGCATCAGTTCCTTGGCAGTGGTTTCCCTCGCCTGTGTCTGCTCTTCCCTCGTTTCCAGAGCTTCTACTTTCTTTTCCAGTCGCGACCGCTCTTGTTCCACTTCATTCAGTCGCTGCTGAAGTTTCAGCACCACCGAAACATCAGGAAGACCCTGCAGAGTGTAACAAATAATTAGTTAAAGGTTCGGCAGAAGTCACATTAAATCAAATTACTAGTTAGGTCTGCACTATGAAGAAGTGAAGTGTAGAGGAAATAGTAGGGCCTATCACTCACTGAGCTGGAATTCTTGTCTTGCAATGCTGCTGTGTTCTGCTCCCAGGAAATAGTATCCAGCTTGGAGTAGAGAGGGTCCTTGTCTTTAGACCTTACTGAACCATAGCCACCGTCCTGAATAAAATGAAGTAAAAATACTTTCAGATGGGCATTATTAATCAGGAAGCTGGAGAGCGAGGAATAGATTTGACAGTCAAGTTGACCAGGGGACATGAACAAAGGAAAGTGTAGTGTCATAGACAGTTCAAAAATACAATGTCTCGCAGCAAACAAAAAATATAAATCGGAAACTTAATTTTATTATATGATAGACTACGGTTAAAGCTATGGGCTGCCAAGTCTAATCTTGAGTCATATAGAAACCATGTGGTATACATTGCTTGGGCATGCGTATCAATGCGCACGTCTCAAAGAACAGACACGCACATCTGAGCAATACATACGTAGTATCCACGCAATTTCCGATTGGTTCATAACTGAACTTGGTGGCCCGTAGCACTAACCATAATTCATTGTAGGGCTAGATGAAGATATAAAGAGCATCTCGAGACACTGCTATGATGAGTGTAAGGAGAGAAGACACTATCCAAAATCTGACATCCAATGTCAGATTTCTTTTACGCTGCAAACCACTAGAGTCTGGATCTGCACCACTACATCTATGGAAGTCACGTAATGCTAGAAAGCTCAACTGGCAATAATTCAGCATCATTTATGAAGAGGTATTGTTCAACAGCCATTGTGTGGAGCCAGCGGCAAAACAACTGCTGAAGGTGCCAGAAAGAATTTAGCTGTTCTCCAACTGGCCACCACCATAAATATAATCCTGTGCACAGCAAGCATGCTCCCGTGCCACATCCTTTTACATTTTCTTTCCTTTTACTCTATCAACAACTACAATGTCCAGGTGAAAGCTACACACAATGTAGACTGTAACATTCCTGACCTGAAGAGTTGACAGAATACCTATTCTGTCATAAAAAGCCAAGAATAAAAAAGCTAGAGCACTATGACAGACTATGTAGCTAGTACGTACTCCTCCTTTAAATTTTGTTACCTTTTAAGAACAAAACTAAGTAAAATATGCCAGTGGTTGAAACCTGCCCACCTCATCGGGCACATCGGAAGCATCGTCTCGAACAGTGTCCGCGTCGCTGCGCATGCTGGCCATGCTGAGGTTAGAAGGCGTTCGCTGGTGACCCTTGCCGAGGTTTCGAATGCGGCTGTTCTCCGACGCCAGGTTCTCACAGCGCTGCTCCAGTCGGTCCCGCTCTTTCACCAGCCGCTGATACGCCGAGCGCTCCTCATCAAACTCAGCCAGCAGCCGCTGCCGCTCACTCTCCAGCTTCTGCTTGAGGAGCTCTGAGGTGCAAAGAAAGTACAAACTTTTCATACTCCAATCACTAGTTTCTTTTAATGTTGAGGGCTGTCCATAAACCTGCACTCAACTCTCTGAAGAAAAAGGGGAGGGGGAGTCAGTGGCAGAGCATTTTAATGCACCATAGCATGGATGCGCAGAGCATAAGGTTGTGCTGCAGAGCCCAGGTACCTTGGGTTTAATCCCCAACCCTGCCTGTTTCGATCTAGATGAGCGCCGTACCGGAGTGCGGTAGTGCATCACCACTGCACTATGCAGATTAAAAACATTAAGCTCGCAGTGGTACGGCGCTCGCTACATTTCTCATCTACGGCGGAGACACAATGGCACCCGGTGGGGCATACTAACTTCTCACTGTCTTAACATACAACACCATTATACTAATTTGAAGAAGGACAATTGTCGAAAGTGCAGCCAGAGGCGATACGAGTTGCTACATGAAATTGCATGACCAGAGATGTTTACATGCTTCACAGTGTGCTTCGCTCACACCCACACAGTGAGTTAGAGGCGAGCCACCTAACAGAGGAGCACCTGGCAGCCTGGAACTCCCACAATGCTAAGTTCGGTGCAGTGCCTCGAGGGGCACTGGATCCTCTTCAGCTGCCTACTCTCTCAAAGCCACTAACATTGTCTGCAGCTGCAGTCACATTGCTCTACGTCACGCAGGTAATTCCGTCATCATGTTTGCTGCAGACATGATGACGGAATTACCTGCGGACATGTCTCGAGCATGTTTCAAGCATGTTTGCTTCGTGTATGCTTTGAACATGTCTGCATTCAGTTTCTGAGACCAACATGACAGTCATACATACAGTGTCTGCAAGCTGTCTCTTGTACAATGTATTAGCAGTGTGACCACAGCTTTAGGCTGTACCATGGAGGCAATGGAGCTACAAGGACATTGGGCAATACTGGACGGACACCAACTTTTGAAGTAATCTAAAAGAACTACGAACTACTCGCAAGAAATGTAGCGAAAACTACTTTGGTTCACTACCTTCGAGCAAAGTTAGTTGCAATTTCTTCTGTAATGGCATCAAATAAACAAGCAACTTCTCCGAGATGAAAAAGAACCTACCGTATTCTTATTGAAAAAGAGGAAAAATGCTACTTTCATTCGTGGTTTAAAGAAATAACATCATACACTATATTTTATTAAGTGGTCAATATTGGCAGTGTTCCGAAATTTACTCAATCTTATTCCAAAGTAAGGGTTTTGTACCACTGCGTTCGAAAACCCACCCGCATTAAGCACCGCTCTGTGTTATCATGCGACACGGCCTGCCGGAGTGACTCAGATCTAGTTGGGTAAGATTTGGAACACAGCTGTAGTGTTCAATGTTTGCCTGTTTATAACTGTATTGGTTATTATACAAGTTTGGGCTGAATAGTTAAGAATAAGTTGCAACCGTATGCATTTTTTTCTTTCACTCAGTTTTTCTTGATTTGTAAGCAATTAGCCTCTCTCAATCTGTATACTTTGTATGTATGAAATTTGTTTTGTGGCTATCTGGCACTGTGCATATTGATTAAAACTAGATTATTTGTGTTTTTTTTTCTGTTGAGCTATTTTCTATTTTTTAATTTGTGTTGCTATGAACAAAGGTGCTAGGGCTTGATTAGGTAAAATCTGTTTATATCTTCCTTCCCCATTCGTAACATAGGAGTCTAAAAAAAGGTTAAATATTACGACACAAGAAGCCTCAATTCGATGCGTTGACAGTAACCTTTTATATGGTTGAGACTGACATGAGAAGTTCATTGCGGTCACACTCAGCACAAGGACTTGGAACCTGGCTATTGTTAGCAATCGGCTGTTCGGAATCTTTCTATGCATTCTTTCTTAAGCACAGCGATTTATATGACTCTAAATGGTCAAAGATGTACTAATGTTATTCAAATTTCACAACCTCATTGCCACTCAAGCAAGGCATATGCACGCACAAACAGAAACATTGTGCAGACTATACAACGAAATCATCCAAAACAAAACTTTTTTACAAAAAAAAGTGACCGCATCTCCACGCGGTTAATGATGTTGATTGGGGAGAAGCTCTGGTGGTGCTTGTCTGCGTAGGCGCTAAGCCGCAGCATGCCGAGCCTTTCGTTCGTTTGCATCCATGTCAGAAAGAGAATGTGTGGTATGGAACGTGGTTATATACGCATTTGACTGCAGCGCCCTCTCGTCTATAAACGTTGAGCCAATGCATGCAAAGTTTAACGCGATTATATACGCATTTGACCGCAGCGCCCTCTCCTGTATAGACGTTGAGCGGCTACATGCAACGTTTCATCCATGACATCCCCAGCTCTTGAGTTACTACCACATCTCAGAGCCCCCTACTCGTCCCGCAGTCGTGACCGAGTGGTTAAGGCGATGGACTAGAAATCCATTGGGGTCTCCCCAAACAGGTTTGAATCTTGCCGACTGCGCAAACATTTTTTTTTTTTTTTTTTTACACGAGCATGTGAGTTTACGAGCACGAGCAAGAATGATGTGAGCACGGACGCCGGACGGACAAGGCTAGACCCTAAGGAGTTTCGCCCCTAAAAGTAGATATTTTCAAAACAGTCTGAAACCAAACCACGGACGTTTCTTCACCATCCTTAACTAGCAAAAGATGTCACTTTCCAGGGAGGAAACCGCATTGGCATTCTAAAATCTATTCTGACCATTCTTCCCTGCTGAACCACACAGCTGAGCCCTCCACCATGACGCTGATGACTATAATTATAGCACAGCTTTAAAGAACAAAAGGCTGCATGCAGATGACAAACTCACCTTGTGCACTCTCCTGATTTGCTTTAATAGCCTTATTCATTTCTTCAAGATCTTCTTTGAGCTTGGCCTTATCTTTGTCTGCTGCTTCCACTTTCTGCAAAAGTGGAAGTGGACGTGGAGTATAGAATTATAGGGTTTACAGAATTGTTTGTTATCACCAGACAGCCCCAGTGCAGCTTTCAAACTGCATGTAGCCACAAAAGAATTTGATTTTGAATAGAAGAGTGTGAGGATGTGAATATCTGCAGAACTTCTGAAAAAGGTGTCGGCACAAATTGAAGCAAAAGGAATGGGATGAAGGAGCTGCAGCGTAAGTTTGCAAACAATGTGGGCCAGTGTGCCCCATATGTACGGACTATGTACGCACCAGGCACAGACTAATTTAAAGAAAAACATTTTTCTCCCCAAGATTAGCCTCTGGGTATGGACTATTGATCACTATCACCTCATGTTTTTCAATGTCTTTGAAGGCTTCGTCTTTAGATTTACCAGGCGATGTGAATATCCATTCACTAGAGACGGGTGGTGAGCGAACCTGCTGCCACATCTTCCAGCTCTACCTGCTAGGTACCGTCGATCTCGCTGGAGTTGCCAATTTGTAGTTCCGAAAATATGATACATTGAGTACCATGGGAACCAGTATTTTCCTGCAGGCCATTACTTGAAAACAACAATTTGAAAAGAAAAGCAAATTTTAATATTAAATAACAAAAAACAAAAAAAAACAAAAACACCTGCAGTTTTTGTTGTAGAATTCTATGAGTAGAATTCAGAGTTTATTTCCCATGAAATTTGGAGGATGTTTTTTGGAGTTTACTTTTCACTAAAAATTTGGGGTTTATAAAACTTTATTTTCATTAGATTTTACTTTTTTTGAAATTCACAGTTTGTTTTACAGTGTTTTTGAATTTTTCCCAATTCAGAAACAAAATAATTGAAGTCCGGGTACCATGACCTGAGGGAACCTTGGAGAGCTAAAAGGCAAACGCCTTTCGTCAGTAGTTCAGAGATTTTCTAGGAAATTGAAGTCACCCTGTGCTCTTATAAAGTTCATTTCTGAAACACAATTTTTTTTTGCTCTTTATTTTGTCGTTGTGACGTTCAAATTCCAAGTTTTTCGGATACATCCGAATTGAAAAAAAATTGGTGTTCTTTAAGTGCCTCTTACGATTTTTCTTATTTATCCAAAAACAAAACCCTACTTAGGAGTGGCCCAACTGAAAATTCTATTTTTATGAGCTATGTGGCCCCAAAAAATTGGATAGTAGGAATACCCAGAGGGAACCCCAATGCATGGCTTTCACTGCCGTCACATCAGCTGCCGTTGTTTGTGGCCTTGCTGCTGAGTGCCTACCTATTGCAGCACACACTGTGCCCCACCGAATTTGTTTCCCTCAACCAGAACAAGTAAGAAGAGCCACCAGCACGGTCTGGTGACGTCACGTGCAAGCCATGTGCAGAAATGTACAGGCCCCGGGGGGGTGGCTCACCTCACTCAAGAAGCTGTTCTTGGCAACCAGCTCCGCTTTTTCAGCGAGAACATGCCTCATTTCCGCCTGGAGGGAGGCCAGCGTTTCCTCCAGGAGAGTAATTTTGTTGTTGGAAAGCTTCAGGTTATTCTCGGCATTCTTTGCCAGTTCCATTTTCACCGAGAGACTGCGCAAGTCCTCTTCTTGAGCCTTGAAGGTCTTGTTTTCCTTAACCTGCATCAAACACACAAGGCCAATTTTAATTCAGCCTCCTACACACTAGGCATGGTATCCAGCAGCATCACCACAAAATATGTCCAGAGTGTGGCATCTGTATTGAAAGCCATCTGAGAGGGGGAAGACAAAAGTATGTCTTTTGAATAGTTAACTGGTTATACATGAAAGGTTTAGCCATTTCTTTATTTGTTTTGCAGGCTCAGCACTTAGGGGCAGAGATAAAAGAGTGATGATTGACAGAGTCTTCATCCCCTAATATATAGCAGCTCAAGATATTGTACATTGTGCCTTGAAAAGTATAAACCATTAAATCTAAAAAAAAAACTTACATATGCAGCAATTGCAAAATAGAAACGTACAAAATCGTTGCTACTGTTACTAAAAAGTCTCCTCAATCAAGCAGATGATTAGTTTTGGGACTGGTAGACCCTTTTTCATTTGCTAAAATTAATAAAAACTTAATATGGTTCATTTTTACTGTGTTTTCTAGCAAACTCTCATGTCCCTAGGCTTTCAAAATACTACACTGACATGTGTATACTGTATGAAGGTGCATTTTCGAGCGAAGAAAGAAAGGATGATGTTCGAGAGAAACAGAAAATATGCGGGACCGCCAAGTTTCCACTGCTACCCAATAGATGGCGCCAGTGTGTCCTCTCGTCGTAAGATATTAAAAGGCACCCGGTCTTAAAGGGGCACTGACACCCCAAAGGTCGTATTTATTTTTATTGTCTAAATCGATGCAAGTTGCAGTCATAGACACACAAAAAAAAACGCATTGCGAAAAAAAATTTTCTTGCGCCGCGCCTTTTTATTTTTGGCGTTTGATTTTCCCGCCTCTCGCCTCCTCGCTTCTTTTGATCGGTGACGTCAAAAATCAGGAAATTTAGAAGCTTTGTAGGCGACATCTCTATAACATTTAATAACGGCAATCATAAAACATGTTTTTTAACGCAATTGCGAACGCACTACGGCCCTTCTTTTTGAAATACCAAAAATCGGGAGTTCGTTGTGGTGCCGTCTCCTGGATTTGTATCCTCATTCGGAAAACAGGCGACACCGCTCAAAACCGGTCCGCCGCAACGCCGCCGCTCACTCCTTTCCTCCTCGCTTTGGGTCGCCATGGCAACGCAGGGAGTGGTGAAAGAAGGTCGACTCTCAGGTCTCCGCGATTTTTGACGTCAAGGCACCGGCGCCGATCGCGCGGGAACTTCGAATTCGGCATTTGGAAATTGTTTTTTTACTTCACGAATACTGAATTCCCAAATTTCAAATTTTGAGGGTAATGTCCCGGCATCGTTTTCAATCGTTTCGGATAATAAAAAAAAATATGATTTTGATGTGTCAGTGCCCCTTTAAGAAGTCGCAAGTGTGTGAACGGGCCTTAAGGCTTTCACCTTAAAAATGATGTAAGCGACAAATGAGGGTATTGGAAGAACACTGACCAGCTCTTCAATTTTCTGCTGGAGTGAGATGATCTTTTTCTCCAGGCCCTTGTTGAGCTTCTTGACGTGCTCCACTGACTTGGCCTCAATCTTGAGTTTGCGCAGCTCCTTCTTGGCCAGCCAGCGGCGCACCGAGGACTGGCACACCACTACTGAGCACACGTCACGCTCGTACTTCCGCCTGGCCAGCCAGCAACGCACATTCTTCTGCAATGTGCACAACCACACAAAACGTTTTACCATACTAGAGCAAGTATAGCGAGAGAACTAAAAACAGCAAAAAATGAGCACAAGAACAAGTAGAAGACACAGACAAAAACAGTGCCAACTATATGGTTTCTGCTACATTGGTCAGACCAAGCGCTGTATCTATGACCGTTCGACCAAATATGGACGGTGTGTTCAAAATAAGGTCCCGTATTTGGAGGTTCCAAAGCATGTACAAGATAGTAACAATTGGGTCCCTTTGTGGAATTTGACATCTGTAATTTCAACAAAAGACAATGACCACAAATGTCTGCTAAAAGAGTCAATTTTGATAGGAAACCATGAAAATGCAGTAAATAAGCCCTCCCTTTGTTTGGAAGCCGAGTGCAAAAAAATCCCTTGACCTCTAACTTCTGTGTGAAAAAATATCTGTAGCAAATTTTTTTTATTTTTTTTTTCTGTTAAAGATTAAGTTTTTGTGTACATGTACCTATATTCTTTACAAAGCAGAGCTTTAAAGGAATACTTCAACGAAATTTTAAATATACCTGTTGAGTTAAAGCAATAGGTTGAATACGATCCACAATATCCATAAATGACAATTGCACGTTTGTAGTTTGAGCCTGATGGCTGTATTTTTCGTTATAAGTGGCCCACTCTGGCAAACGCTCGGAGAGCAGCCAGCGAAGAGCACGTCACATCTGGTGCAATCACGGTGCAGTTTGTCCCAGGATAAGCGAAGCTGCGGTGAGGCTGATGTCATCAGGATGCCATAGCCGTTCCGGCCACCGAAGCAGTCGAAGCACGCCAGCCATCGGGCCATTACCACTAACCACAAATTTGCTTTTGTGTGAATTTTGAATGAGAGAAAGAATAGTGACGTCTGGGACACACAAAAAAGAGTCCCGTTGAGTGGGGAGTTCCTCCCTCCCCTCTCATGTGCTGGCTGTAGAGCTGTCGGGATGACGTCAGGTTCAAAGCATGTGTAGTTCTAGGCGAAACAGTTATCACTACCTGTCAAGGTTCCTAGACGGGCATTACAAACGAGGCTTTAACGACATTCCCCAGGTGCTCTTCGCTAATTGTTTAATTTGTTTTAAAATTCCTTTCTGTGTCATTTTTAACAAGATATTGGTATGCTTGATGGGATACTGCTCCTTTGAACATGTATAGACCAAGAAATACCGGTAAGTGCCGAAATTTTGTTATAGTATCCCTATAACGTCAATTCTTTTGTATGTGTTTGTTTAGACTGTGAACTATTGGTTGGAAAGCTTCACCGTCTTTTTGACCTCAAACTGACATACAGTTTGTGTTTGTATCACGTGTTTTGTCCTTGAGAGTGTCATTTCTGGTTGGTTTTTTTGCTTTTTGGTTTTACCTTTTCCGCCTTTCTAGTTCGGAATATATATAAATAGATTCTGTGGCAATAAAATTTCAGCTGTGTTTGAGACTTCTTCTGTCTTCTTGTCGTTTTTTTTTCTATCATCCCTACAGTCTCGAGTAATTCTAGAATTACGAACTTACACCAGCTCACTTGCGCCCTCATGTTTTGTGCTAACAACTGTCGTTTTCTTTCAGAACAAACAATATTGACACAAAAGAAGAAAGAACAAAACTACACAGAGTATTTTTTCATCACAGTCAGTCAGTCAGTGAAAGTCAGCAAGAGAAAAACTAGATAACAGAAAGAATAAAACAGAGAGGTCGAAACATAAACAAGTACTCGTCTGCGTTTTGCACTTTCTATGTTTTATTCTTTCTGTTATCTAGTATACTTTACCAACACGCTCGTTAGGAACATAAAGAAAAACTATACAGGGCATTTTTTCCATCACAGTCACACTCACAACCAGGGTCACAGTCACAGTCAGAGAGAGAAAAATATATACAGGGCATTTTCCATCACAGTCACAGTAACAGTTCGGGTCACAGTCACATAAATGTGCCAGTCTGATTCAAAAGAGAATTTATCAGAAAGGGTAATCGATTCTACACTGACACAAATGCCAGGTTCCTAATGTCTAATGAAAAAAGCCTCGTGAATTTCTCTAGCGGTCTTATTGTGATGTTTGGCTAGTATTTCAATATTATTTAACTGCAGAGTACAGCCACATCTTTTACAATGTACAGGAAGATGTCCCTATCCAGCGCTCCATAAAGAAAATGAGTGCTCACGAGCCCAAGCATTTACACATCTGCTTGTCTGTCCTTCATATATCTTTCCACAGGAAAGAGGGGTTTTGTAAACTACACCGATTGCAAACAACATATTTACAATAGTGCTTTACCTCACATAACTCATGTTTTGTCCTTTTTCAATTGCGGAGCATAAGTGATGTAGCTTTGATGGTGCGGAGAAGACTACCGGTGCATCAAACTTATTTGCAACCTTGTTAATCCTGAGAGAAATAATATGTACAAATGAAAAAAGGTAGGTCAAGGAAAGTCCTAAAGATTTTCGGAAGGGACTCCAACATCAAGACTTCGGCACATCTCGCAGTACATTGTAATAGGTGTGGGTGTACTTCACAGTCAAATAATATTAAGATACTGGCCAAACATCACAATAAGACAGCTAGAGAAATCATTCGGCTTCTTTTATTAGACATTATGGACCTCACATTTGTGTCTGTGTGGAATTGATTGCCCTTTCTGATGGTGAATTTTCTCTTATTAATCGGACTGACACATTTATGCGACTCCGACTGACGGAAAAAAGTTCTGTATATTTTTTTTTCTCTTTCTAACTGTGACTGTGACACTAATGTTTGTGACTGTGATGGAAAAATGTACTGCAGTTCTTTTTCTCTTTCTTTCTGGCTGTGATTGACTCTGACTGTGATGAAAAAAATGCCCTGTAGTTTTTCTCTCTCCTTTTATGTCAATCTATTTTGTTTTGAAAGAAAATGAGTCGTTAGGTAGTGCCGTTTGTCTGTGTCTTCTACTTGTCCTTGTGTTCATTTTCGAGCTGCTTTTACTTCTCTGATCATGCACCGACTCACCCATCTTCACAACTTACTGCACGCATGGCGATTTCAAGTACAGCAGCACATACGCTAATAATCTCAGCAAGTGGAAAGTGCCAATATCTCTTTTTTTGGAGTCACAAAACTGTTATGGGAAGGACTAAATGGCCCAGAAATTATCTGCAAATCAAATATTTGCATGTGATGATTTCTTTGAATGCTCAGTAAACCTGTCCTTAAAGGTGCACTAAAGACGTTTCTGAGATTGTCTGTTCTTGGTGATAACTCATTCTACGAGACCTTAGGATACCAGAACGCAAAAGAAAAAATGCTCGTGGAATGTCTATTTCTCTAGTAAAAATGGGATCAAAGTTCGTGCCACGCCCATTTGTGAGCAGAAAAATCTAGAGCACAGAATTCACTGGAGGCACTGGTGGCGTGACGACGGGCGCGCGTCAGCCAATCACAAGCAAGGATGCCAGCAGAGGAGGCGCCGCCGGCACCTCCACTGGAGTCAGTTTCAGATTTTTCCGCTTAGAAAGGGGCGTGGCACAAACTTGGATCACATTTAGTGGGGAAATAGACGTCACACGAGCATAATTTTTCAATTTCTGGGATGCTAAGATCCCATAGAGTGAGTTATCACCAAGAACAGACGAGCTCACAAACGTCTCTAGGGGTAGTCGGGCATCCTTTACGTGACCTATAATTTGCCTCAAAACAATACTTTTTTTGCAAATTTATTAATTTTATTTTTTAATGCTCACCCTTTCTCTTAAATTTAGTCTACTAGACTTTAAGGAGTGAAAAAGTGACACAGTGGGAGGCAGGGGTTCACTCACTGAGCAGTAGAACTTGTTTCCAACTGATCACAAGAAGTATGATAGCATTAAATGAATGCTCTGGAAGCTCGCTCCATTCCTTATGCAGTAGCATGAAACATGGCACATTGTTTTTTAGACTGCCTGCTCGACTTCCAGCAATGTCACGACACCGAAAAAAAACGCGGGTTTATCTAAATGTTGGTTTGGGCATTCCTTTCATTTGCAGATTTAACAATACATATTTTGAATTTAGAGATACTAAATAGCATGCTAGAGAGTTAAAAGCTGGTATTCAGCAAGTATAGTTAGCTTGGGTAGCTAAAAAAATGGTCAAAGTACCCTTTTATAGTGACACTGAACTCCCTAAGATATTTCTTAAGTGTAGGGATAAGACAGGTATATCACAAAATATACCAAACCCCACCCCCCCTCAAAAAAAGAATAAATAAATAAAAAGCTTGAAAAATATTTGTTTAGTTAACTATTTGTGCTGTGAGGCTCATTATGATATAGGAATGATTCCTAAACATGCTTGTATTTCTGGGTTGATGCCTTGAAATAAAAGCATGCTTTAAAATTGCTCCCAACTCTAAATGTGTCTGTCAACACTAAAAAAATCCAGAAAGCTTTGTTTTGTTTTTTTTCGAGGAAAAGCTTTATGTTGTGACCTAAGTGATCATCCCAAGACTTAAAAAAATATTAAAAGCAAAAATTTATTGCACACACAGCTTAACCCTGTAGTGTTACTAATTCGGAACAATTTTCAGCAAGAAAAGAACCATCGCTGCTTTTTCTATATCCCAGTTACTGTCTCATTTTAGCCTCACCAATTTCCTAAATTCAAAACCACAACTGCCATTGAAGTCACAAGTGGAGATGACTGGAGGTATGAGCATCAATTCCCTTAGGGGACAGTTGCACTGTAAAGGTCAAGTGCCACAGGGTCAAAAGAGGGAAAGGCAAACCTGAATGACGATCGAAGCTGCGTGGCGACGAAGCTCCATGAAGCGCAGCCGGGCGTACATTCCCCGAATGCGACACTGGAGGTGTAACACCAGCAGCCGGAGGTGTTGGTAGTGCTTCCTCGCCAGGAAGCCCCGCACTGACTTCTGGATGGTGGTCGCTGCCTTGGTGCAGCGCAGGAAGTGGGCATGCCTTTGGGCCAAGGGGACAAAGACGGGAGCTACCGTTATACAAACCAGGAAGCCAAACCCTAACAGCCACATAAAGTAGCACAGAAGACAATGTTAGGCCTGGTTCACGCATTTGCACTTCACTGTGCTTGAGCAACCCCACCCAGAATAATCGAGGCCTGCGAATGTCCTCTTTCTCCGTGGAATGTCATCACATTCAGATGGCGCCAACCCGGCAATTGGACACAAGGCCCAGCCAAACACCAAAACAGTACACGTGTCCAATCTGTGTCTTTGCCCGACCTCACAGTCACAACGTCAATATCCTAGTGCACAGGCCTCAATTATTCTAGGTTGTGTTGGCTCAAACGCGTCGCATTCTCTCATAACCACTTACAATGAGAGACCGCACTGCCAGTCTATCAGATAGCACTGAAACTGCATATAACTAGACTGAAAGTTTTGATATGCAAGATCAAATCTATGCACTCTCTGTGAAAAATGGTCACTTATAACATTGTCAGAATTATTTCAAGGTAAAAGAATGACAAAAAAAAATATAAAAAATGTATGCACTGATTGAAAGGGTTTTGGGAAATGAAGCTAACGTGCCCTCTTGTCGTAAGTGGTTACGTACAAGAGAATAGAACACACTCGATCACAGTCAAACTCAAATGTGTGAACAGCCTTCCCTCGCATCAAGCACCCTTTCTACTCACAATAAGATGTGGCTTATACCTGAACGTTAATTTACGGTCATAATGGCAGCATTTGGAAACCGGAAGAAGCCACTTGAAGCTCCAAAACGGGAGCCAGAGCTTCGCTATACTTGGCTCAACACTAACTGCAATTCTGAGTCTCTTGAGCAGCAATAAAATACTCAAACAACAGGCGAGCTGGTGACAATCCATCTTCGAAACACCTCGAGACTGAGAAAAACAAAAAAAAGGGGACACCACACACTGAGTCTCAAATGCAGCTACGGTTTACTTGCCAGCCAAACTATTATAGCTTTCGTCACCACTTGTGTACACCAATTCCTCCAGACAGAAGTGAGCCCCACAATCAATTCCCACATACCCCGCCACACATCCTGCCACTTCACACATAGATATGATAATCCTGCATTCCCCAATGAAGTCATTATGCTGCTGCCTGTCGATCGATGCAGACCGCTGACACTAAACCCCCCCCCCCCCCACAAAGCATTTCTCCTTTTCAAACAAAACCCTACCAAGACAACCTCCAAAAGTTCCCAGACCAACAACAAACAAGGCACCATAAAGCCACATATTCTTGGAAAACCTCAGACTGTGGCTGGCCAATAAACCGTTGCTGTGTTTGAGACTGTGTGTGGTGTCCCCGTTCTTCCGGTTTCCCCACAGCCGCAAGGTTTTTTTAGAGAACAACTCTCGATCAGGTTTCTTTTCACATTGTCACCAGGCTAAGCCACTCTCATAATTTGTTTAGATGCCAACTGCAATTAGAAACCTCTTGAAACCCAATGTTCTGCTGAGTGCTGCCCAATAATAATAATAATAATAATTTTATTTTCCTTTATTTACAAAGGAGGGAGATAGGGCAAAAAGCTGCGTGGCTTGCAGCTTGACGAGGCCCTACTCCGTGTGGCAAAGCAGCAGAGACATTTCAAACAGGACACGCAAAAAACAAAGTACTACACCTTATTGCATCGATTATCTACAAAAAAAAAGTCGTTAACACTGTTTTCCAATAGCATTTCGCGTAGCATACCCTTTGATTTTTTAGTAATCTCAATATTTTCACCTTCGAGCTCATTTAAAAGTGACGGTAGTGTATGTTTTAAAGACGTTAGTCCATAGTTTGTGCGGGAAGTAGTAACACACCAGGCCCTCACTGTGTCTAGTTTCATACGTCTGGGTTGCTCTCTCCAGGCCTGACAGTACAGAAAGAAAAAAGTTGTTATTTTGTTTTACTGCCGTATTGTAGACTCCCATCAAGCGATAGTTGTACAAATGCATAATTGTCACAGCTTTATGTTTACGAAAAAGCTCCTCAGAAGAATGCAGAAAAGAAACATTTTCAATTATGCGAAATACTTTCTTCTGTGCTAGTAGCAGTGTTGTTAAGTTTTGTTTCGTTGTGGTTCCCCAAACCAGGTGACAGTACACGTAATGTGTGTAGATCAGAAAGTAATACAAGAGCAACTTCACTAGCGCGGGAAACATAAAACGAGTTTTAGATATTATTCCTATGGCTTTGCAAACTTTCCGGTGAATATACTCAACGTGTTCAGTCCAAGAGAGTGATTCGGTAAAAATGACACCAAGAATTTTAACAGATTTTGCAATCTCTAAGGGAGATGAATTCATCGTGATATTTAAAGGCAACAATATTTTACGATTCCGTAGTCTAAACAGTAAGCATTTAGTTTTGTCTGTGTTTATTTTTAGTCCATTAACTTGCGTCCATAAGTATAGATTTTCAAGAACAACTGCCGCCATACTTTCGATCTCAGAAGTTGTTTGACCTTTAATAGAAAGAGTGGTATCATCTGCATATGAAAAGAATTTGACGTTTGGTGCGCATTGTTCGATATAATTTATAAACAATATAAACAACAGCGGCCCAAGTACACTCCCCTGGGGGACTCCAGTCAATTCTTTTGGTTGCTGAATTATAATTATTTATGCTAACAAACTGCGTACGATATTCCAAATATGATTTAAAAAGTTTAAGTCCAATTCCTCGGATGCCATAGTGCTCTAAATTTTTAATTAGTATGTTATGATTAATTAAATCAAATGCCTTAGAAAAGTCAATATACACATCTAGAATAAGCTCTTTATCCTCGATAGATTTGAATATTTCTTCCTTTTGCATTAGCGGCGCTGTTTCAGTTGAACGCTTCTTCCTAAACAGTGTTGAAAATCGGCGAGTATGTGATGTTTTTCTAGATAACAAGAAAGTCTGTGATGCATTATTTTTTCAAGACCTTTAGAAAATATTGTTAACAAGGAAATCTGTCTATAATTTTTAAACGTGTTCTTGTTGCCCCCTTTGAATATAAGCACAACTTTCGCAACCTGCATAGCGTTTGGAAAGCAACCAGTTGAAAGAGTTGCTTTCCACTGGTTGCTTTCATGCATAAATCATGCAGAATAGAAACCTAAGCACAGAAGCTCATTCTTAACTTCCCCCATTAATTTTGCTGCAAAGGGACAATAAAGGCTCTTAGAAGCCACTCACTTGCGAGCAAGCATGCCTCTGCCGTATTTCTGCAGTCCTCGTGCAGCGTTGAGGAGGAGCCTGTAGCGCTTGCACTGCAGGTATCCACGAATGTGTTTCTGGATCATGAGTGCGCAGGCCTTGTGCTTTGCAGCACGGAGTTTCTCCAGGTAGGCCACCTGGCCTGCTCGGAAGAAGATCTTGGTCTTGCCAAACTGGAACTTGTCTTCTTCCTACAATGACAGAAGGAAACCCAAAAAGTAGGAGCGTCTGCTGAATCGGTCAATTGTGAGGACTCGTTCCATCAAGGGTTCCGCTGGCAATGATTAGCTCTTGTGTATGTAAACTACAGAAGAACCTTATTATGAGATACAGCCTTAGAAGCAACTCCTGAATGACATGGAACAATTGAAGCCATGAGCTTTTAGTAGCATTCACCTTAAGTTGGGTTCTGATAAACAGCACCTCTAATAAAAGCACCCAACCTGGAAAGGTCCCTACAGGCTCGTTTTAAAGTGCTTCCGATACTCCCTAAAAATTGTTTTGTTTAGCAAAACACTGCACAGAACTCTTTCCAAAAGTTCTGTACAACACTGTGGGAGCAATGACCACAAGCATGTGGCCCTGGAACACACTTTGCTGTACAAGTTCGTTTTGTACAAGATGACTTCTGCTGGTGCACAATAAATGTTGTAAACCGAAGGGCCATACATGTCCGTCGTTATCCCTTTTTTGTGTTTTGCTTTGAGTTTTTTTCATAAATACGCAAACATTGAGCACCTTGTTGCAATAATCCCAAAAATAGACGAGGCAACGAAATGTTGCTAGCAGACGCGGAAATGTGGAATCTGAGCGTGGCGCAACAAGAGTTGGTCCTGTCCTTGGAGTGCATCAAGCTCTGGCATTTGGCAGGTGGCACTGATAGTACTGTGTACCATGCATTGTGGCATAGCACACATTCACTGGGAAAGAAACCTATTCTGAATGGCCAGCTTAAAAATTTAGATGCCGCATGTATGCTTGAAAGCTATTTTCAACAGTAGTTAGAAGACAAAACATTTCAACACAGCACTGCATCTAGGCACGCAAGCGCTTGGAACGACGACAAAGAGAGGATGGAGCGAGCGTAGACACGGCCAACGCGGGTCGCACAGCACCAGATATTTGAGAAACGTTTATTATCTACCCAAGAGGCAACTGATCTTAAAAATGGTGCCTACTGATAACTAATCTACTGAAAATGCATATCCAAGTAATGAGACATACAAGCTTTCGCATAGAATGAAGCTATTTTGTATCAAATTCAGGACCCGAGTTTATGTTGACACACACGAAAAATCTCCGGAACCCTAGCCATAGACAGGTTCGCTGTAAAAAGGTATTGGAGAACAAAATCGGCATACTCTAAGATGGTTTGTAAATTCTTAGTCAAGAAAAATAGACACCCTACTTCTTTCCTACCCGGTGAAAAATTTTAAAATCGCACCACACGAGATCATTCTCTATAGACAACTTTAACCATCAAAGGCATGCACCACAGTAGCACGCCCTTGGCATCTACTGCTGTGCACAGAAGGCAGACTGCAACCTGAATATCAATGTACGATGAGGCTTAGTTACAATTCACAAGACATACATACATTGCTAGGTTTTTACTGGGATAAAAATGAAAAAGTACTTATTACGATTCTCTGCTGACAAATAGAGTTGATTAAACCTATGTGCCATAAGCTGTTTTCAAGTTGCTTTTTTCTAGGGTAAGGACATTTCAGACTGCCAGCTGCCCAAGCGAAACCGAATAGAATACCTTAGTGCAGTATTTCAAGGGAAAAGATGTTCATTACATGTATCTAGATCAGAGAAATCAAACAATCTTAGAAAGGCATGCCTGCATGCGTATGACACAGCTGTACCTTAATCACATTTTCCAGGATCTTTCTGCAGGTGGCTTTCATGTCACTCCTGTCAATGTCCTTGGCACAGGTAAGCACTCTGTACCTGCTCAGGAACTCCTGATAACCCCATCTGCAGCAAAAAAACACAGTCCTAGTTAACTCAAAAAGATTACATGCTGTATGCTCACACTGCACTGGGATTCTGTTTCAACTGCATGACGAGATGCATTTCTGGATCGTTTTTTAGAAGCTACCCATGATTACGAGCCAATGCTATGGTAATCATAATCACATGACCCCAGAAAGTACCTACAGCGTGTGCCCCATAAACCTTAAGCGTTTTTCTTCACTGCAAAAATAAACTTTGCACCACCAAACTCCCTTTCCCTCCCGAACGCAACGCTAGCAGTGCAGACCAAATGCCCACCTTTCAGTACTAACTGTTATCTCAATCAAAAGTTGTGTGGTTTTCTGAAAATTTCAAAGAAAATTCTTACATGTTTTCTGTAACCGCCGCCATTCAGCTCCATGTGTTCTAGAGCTCTGTCGGCCGCCATTTTCCCATTGAAAATTTCAGAAAAACGCACAACTCTTTATTCAGATAACGGTTGGTTTTGAAACTTTAGCATATGGTTTGGATCGCCAGCACTACGTTCGGGAAAAGAGAGTGAGCATTCATCGATGCATAGTTTATTTTTGAGGTGAAAAAAACACCAAATCTTTTGGGGGGACACCCTGTATTTATTGGTTTACCACCAAGCGTAAAGGAATTACAAAGGAGTGTGGGTAAGGTTAAGTACAAACAATAGGAAAACACACAGCAAGCAAAATACAATAACACAACTCAAAAGCTCACTTAAGGTGCCTAGTGAGGGTGCTAGGAAATTTATCACAAATAATCTCCTTCACAGATGTAAAAAAATTACTCCAGGCAACTGAGGTTCTGATGATTAAAAGAAAATTATGGAACAAGTTGGTGTGGCAAGATGAAGTGAGAACTTTGCCTATAATCAATCTGTACTGACCGGTAAATGGTTGTGTTCCCAATCTACTATAGGGAGGGGATTGTCACAACAAAGTTTATGACACAAATATACCTTGTCAAAATACGCTTCCATAAAGAAACAAATTTTTCAATATTAAACAGGACTTCATCGCTGTAACAGCGAGGAAGACCTGTTTAATATTGGCAATGGTGGTGCAATAAAGGTTGGAAAATATGAAATGTGAGGGATAGTTCTGTACTGCCTCCAATTCCGAGACGCCAAGGCCTGACTGATTAAAGCCAAGGTCCTAATTGATGCACGAAAACCCTACAGAGCAATACTATTAACCTTTCCTAGCAGTTTTTAAACTCAGAAAAAAGAACCTAAATTGGATCTACTTTTGATTACCATACTTTTAAACACAATGACCAACTAGAAACTTAACCCCTTGCCTACTCATTTTTTTTCTTTAAAGATCGTACAGAAAGCTTTATTTAAATCAAGCAATTTGCGTCAAAATAAAGAAAAACGTTTCCTTGACTTTCAGGCGTAGTCTCGTGCTCTATACCAGGACTTCTGGTCGTTTCCTCTTCTTCAGTAGTTCTTCACAGTATGATAGAAATCGAGAGATTAGCAGAAACCTCACATAGGACATCGTTTTGCCGAAAATTGGGGTCTCCACTATGGACCTTTGGACCAGTTCATTTTGACTGTGTGTTCTTTCACTTGCGTCATAATGATGCACAAGGCAAAGTATGCCTTTATCTCATCCGGAGTGGTGTCAAACCATTGCTCTTCATAGCATTTCTTGGGACGATCCTCGTCGCCCATCTCTTGTTCGGCGTAGCGATTTGTCTCAGCAGAGACAGACGCCCAAAAATCATGACTTGCGAACACGCAAAAGGTCGACAAGGCGCTTGTCTTCTCACCAAGACTGCGTTGAACCCTTGCTGACACACCTGGGGTTTCTACAAAGGTGAACTGAGCAGGCTGGTTGTCCCTCTTCTCCCAGTTCCACTGACGTGCAGACGCCGAAGTCGATGAAATGCTTCCAGGATTCGCATCGTTTTCAACACTTTTCTCACTGTCCGTTGAACTCTCATCGGATTCCGAGTAATCAGAAAGGCAGCAGGATTCGTCGTCAGAAATACTGGCGCATTCATCACTTTCAAAAAGAAGTCTTTGTATATCTTCGTCCGCCAAAGCAGACCTCCGCGCCGAAGACATGTTTTTGGCGCGCTTGCTTACAAAAGCGCGCTTATTTTTTGTCAATGGAGCGCCCTCTCTCTGTCAAAAGGCAAAGCAAACAAGAAAAGAACCCAAGATAAACAGGAGCAACAGGGGTAGTGCTGCCATCTGCCGCAGAGCTCACAAAACAAGCTCTGAAACCGAAACACGAGTCACACTCGTGGTCGGGTTTTATGGTCCGTAAATGACGGCACGAGTGACACTCGTTATTAGTAGGCAAGGGGTTAAATGCATTCCCAATGCATTCAGTGCAAATAGGAGAGGAGGAAAAAATCTGGTAAGTGGTTGTTAACTTTGTCTCCAAAGTGCTAAAGGTGGGTCTTACACGACCAGTTTTTCTCCCTCCTACTAGCTCTGACCTTCAAGTCGGAAGTCACCTGTCACGTCACGCTTTTCGTGCTTAAGGCTGGTTCACAAATTTGCAGTAAAATATGAACGAGTATGTTGCAACAGCTCGCGATTATTGACGAGAGAACACTGGAGACAAGATTTGAGAGAGGGAGCAACTCAAGCCACGGAGAGCATCCGCAATTTAACGGCAGACACCTCCTGAACAGATATGTTCCTTACGTGCATTGCTGCATAGAGAGGCTAGCAAGAGGAGAGACTGAGCAGAGCCTGGAGATGTTTGCAGGCAGTCGACGCTTTTGACTCCCCCTCGCCACTAATGTTGCAAACATGCCCCATAAATCATGTGACCCTGATCGAGCAGTTGGAAACACTGAAATCTAGGCACAATAGCACACTGCCACCATTTATTGGGTGGCCCTAGAACACTTCCCATCTGGAAATCTTGCAGCAAGCTTGCTGCGAGACTTCAGTCTTAAGCGTGGCACAGCGTTGTCGGGCATTGCTCACTTCCAAGCAAGCACGAATCTACATTTAATTTTACAACTTCTAGGCCACAAAACAACCTGGAACGACTCTAGGCATCGTCCTAGACGTCGTAAAGATAACAGCTTTGCTAATCCTCCATCTTCACGTGAAGTGGAAGGGCTCTACAATTTTTGCTAATATCCGATGTGAGTAAAGGGTCATCCTTGAGCAAAAACAACTCAAATATAGGGATGGGCGAATATTCGGTTATTACAAATAGCCAATCGGAATTCTGTTCTATTCAGCATTCGCTTCAAATCGAATTTAAGTATTCAACAATATTGAATTATTCAACAATATAAAATTATTCAACAATATAGAATTATTAGACCTTTCTAAATACGTCAAACCCGACCATATCAAACCCGTTTACATTGAATTATTCCTTATTTTGAACAATTTGCGTGCACAGTAATGTTAGTGATAATATATAGCAAAAACTATGGTTACATCGAACAAAAATAGCAGCCACTACCAATATATCGAACTGCCAAGAGCGCCGTTTTGCTCTGCAAGCTGGCTTTCCCCCAATGCGAGCGGCCACATTGGGGGAAAACCAGCTTGCAAAGCACACAAACTTTTTTTTTTTTTTTTTTTACTGCTTGGAAGAAAAGAAAAAATTATCTTAAGGACTCCGAGCCGTCACCTGAGGCACCACCACCTCCATCATCGTCGACGGAGGGTGGGACGGGAGAGGGGGTAATCCCATTCTCCCCCATCTCGCCCTAAAGCAAAACTGCTGGGCCGATTTGAATGAAGTTTATTCTCTCTCTTGTGGAGGGAGCGGAGAGAGGGTGCTCCGTGCTTCCTCTCCCCGCTCCGTCCACAAAAGAGAATATTATTTTTTCATCCAAGCAATTGATGCGGCTGCCCGGAAAAAAGAAAAAAAAAGAAAAGCCAGCTTCCCACTTGTCTTAGGGGGAAAGCCAACTTACAGAGCAAAATGGCGCTCTGCAGGAGAAGGTGCTCCTGCTCGGACGTACTCCGTGCTCTCGGCACAGTTCGGCGCTAATGCGCAAATATAGAAGGCAGCAACCTCAGCATTTTGGAGTCCGTCAATAGCGTAGAAAAATATTGTTATCACGGATGCAATGAAAAAAAAGCAGCAGAAGATGCAAGACTACTTCATTGTGTAATATTTCAGCAGAAAGTGGATTTTTGAGTCATATTTATTAAAACTTTTATATCAAATTACCCGCTATATCGAACTGGTAGACGTTTTCTTGCGAGTTCTATATAAACGGGTTTGACTTACTCTGGCTTGGATTTCCGGCCAGGTGGTGCAAGCTTCCGACCATTTCGTGCTCCCGAATTCCATACACTTGAAATTAACAACTCCAGTACTTCTTATACCAAATAAGGGCAAATATAAAACTATAGTTTAAACATATATTGTGGTATTTGTTGCTTTTACTATTCGAACTATTCAATTCAAAATTATTTGGCCAAAATCACTATTCGCTTCGAATTCGATTCGGACCCAAAATCCTCTATTCGCCCATGCTTACTCAAATACAATGAACTGATCGCAGAGGCTGTAAAACGTCCGCTCGCACCCACCGGGACGGGTATCCTGCGGCGCTGATCCGCACAGTCTCGAGGACCCCGCAGGCCCTGAGCTGTTGAATGGCACGTTTGGTGTCGAAGCTGAAGGCCGCCTTCTGGTCGTTGGGTTTGATGCAGCGCACGTAATGGGGCGTGGTTGCATTCAGTGTGGCCATGAGCAATCCCAGGGAGTCGCGGAACTGTGGGTGCAACGCAATGGCCGCATCGTTACGTAGATTTTCACTTTGCAAGTGTAGCAGAGCAATACCACCTAGAAGACGAGGTTTGTGCGCAACGGTGTCGCCGTGTACTAGGGCTGCAAGACGCTCTAGCGGCGATGCTGACGCAAGCTAGGCAACGCTGCATGGATTTGCTAGTGATGACGTTAGGTGGGGGGAGGGGAAGGCCTTGTCTTCTAGATGAAACTGAGCAGAGCCAGCTACAAGAGTGCGCGTCTAGCTTTTAGTGTCCCTGCCAAGCACGTGCGCTTGCACATCGTTCGAGGCAACCTGCTCGTGTTTGCAGTTTTGGCTTTGCTCGCACTTAAAGTGAAACTAACTAGAGACTTTAGGTCGCTCTGCATTGGACTCATCCTAGACAAGATGGTGACATGTTCTTGTATTGGCTTACGGTGGAAGATGCAAACAGTACGAGAGATGTTGAAGACACATTTCGAAACTAAAGATTTTCACTAGAATGTGAAGTTCTTGTTACAGCTGGAAAGCACAATGGCAAACATTTCAATTCCTATACCTGCAGCTCAACAGACACCCCACTTTAACCTGCGCTTTTGTGCATATGTTGCCCACTTTCTGTAAAGCAAAATTTTACAGCGGAGCTGTTAAGGGCTGGTTTCCCCAGGATTGTGTCCGCCAGCAAATAAACGTCTACACAACACCCCGGACAGCTACCGCCATCTATGAGCAACGGCGGCAGCCTTTCCAGCTTTTCCAGTCTGGCTTGCCAACTTGCAGTCGGCCATTACTTCATTCCACCGTAGTACAGCTTGGCTGGTCTTCCTTCTTCACCAGAGTGGAAAGGCAGAATTTTTCTAATCTTTAGGAGTCAAAATCTACATACACAATACTCTATTGCACACTCGGTCTTATGAAAATGTATCTAAAGAAGCTGCTTCAAGGTTTTGCAGCTGTGATTATGAGAGAATTGTGAAGCCATCTGAAACAAACTCAGGTCTTGTAAATGTACAGTCTACATCTTATCTTACAACCATCATTGTGACCAAAATATGTGGCAAGACTCAGTGAACTAGGTAGAAATCAGGTTTGATACAGAAAACTACCAGTCAAAGTCCGAAAAATGTAGCTACAACCAAAACTCGAAAGGAAACCAGACGTTTCAAAACCAACTCTGTTTCTCCTTCAAGGGAGACTGAAAGCACGTGGAACAGCAGCTGCTCCTAACCTCTTTGACTTAAAGAAAGAGAAAAAGAAACTAAAAAAGGAGAAACTAAGGCCGTTTGAAAAGACAATGCAATAGTCTAAGGCAGTGGTTCTCAAATGGAGAACCACTGCCTTAGACTCTAGGGGTCTGCAATGCCCAGCCTTATCAGTCAAGATGACATTTTTTTAGTTATGGAGACGGTCATATCTTCAGCTTTCTCGTCAGGTCAAGAGGCCATGTGCGTACACAGAGGGCAATGCACCCAGGGACCTGTGGCGTATGCTGGATTTGCCATGATTCCAAGAAAAGTCTTTCGGAAATTGGGCTCTGTGTCCACCACATGCGCGTTTGCGAAGACAATGCAATGGTCTAAGGCAGTGGTTCTCAAATGGAGAACCACTGCCTTAGACTCTAGGGGTCTGCAATGGCCCAGCCTTATCAGTCAAGCCTGGAAAATAAAAGTTGAGACCAGGGCCAAGCTGACCCAGCCTCAGAGCCGCGGGGGGGGGGGGGGGGGGGGGGGGGGGATTTTGTTTTGAGCAATAAACGAAACCCTAACTACTTTTAATATATTCGAGTCAAAAGCAGTCCATCTCTATGTAAGGTAGCAGTAGCACAAGACTACAAAACCACAACCTATCTTTCAATTTAAAACGCTCTTCAATTATAAATGATCTTTTTGGGGAAGTGCTCGTGTGACCGGGAGGGAAGCGGAGGAGTGTGTGTATGCGTGTGTGTGTGTGTGTGTGGGGGGGGTTAGGGTAGGGAGCCGCAAGCCGCATTTTAGCACGTGAAGAGCAGCATGCGGCTCGCAAGTCACAACTTGGTCACCCCTGCCCTAGGCCATCGCATTGACCTTGTGAACGCGCATGTGGTGGACACAGAGATCACTTTCTAAAGTTTTTTCTTTGAATCGTCGCAAATGTAGCATATGCCAGGAAACCTAAACAGGTCCATGGGTGCATTTACCTCGGTGTACACACATGGCCTCCATGATCTGACAAGAAAGCTGAAGAGATGACAGTCTCCATAACTAAAAAAAAAAAAACATTTTACAATTCTTTTAATTTTTTTTTTTTTTTCTTTTACAGCCAAGCTGTTATGAGGTAGGATCTGGGAAAAAATGTGTCTGCAGATGTTGACAGAAAACTCCCCATTGGTCATTTCAAGTATTAATAAATAAAAACAAAAAGAGGGGGCAACCAGAGCAAGTCAGCCTTCCTTGGCATTACGAGATCGTGAGGTCCTAATCTCTTCATCTCTAGGCATCGTCCTCGAGGTCGTCCGAGAGGTTACCCTAGGCGTCGTCCGAGAGGTTACCCTAGGCGTCGTCCGAGAGGTTACCCTAGGCGTCGTCCGAGAAGTCGTCCGAGAAGTCGTCCGAGAAGTCGTCCGAGAAGTCGTCCGAGAAGTCGTCCGAGAAGTCGTCCGAGAAGTCGTCCGAGAAGTCGTCCGAGAAGTCGTCCCAGAAGTCGTCCCAGAAGTCGTCCCAGAAGTCGTCCCAGAAGTCGTCCCAGAAGTCGTCCCAGAAGTCGTCCCAGAAGTCGTCCCAGAAGTCGTCCCAGAAGTCGTCCCAGAAGTCGTCCCAGAAGTCGTCCCAGAAGTCGTCCCAGAAGTCGTCCCAGAAGTCGTCCCAGAAGTCGTCCCAGAAGTCGTCCCAGAAGTCGTCCCAGAAGTCGTCCCAGAAGTCGCCCCAGAAGTCGCCCCAGAAGTCGCCCCAGAAGTCGCCCCAGAAGTCGTCCTCCAGATCATCCTCGAGATCCTAGATGCTGTCCTAGACGTCGTCCACTAGGCATTGTCCTCAAAGATGTTCTTGAGGTTGTCCTAGACGTCGTCCGAGACGCCTTCCTCTAGGCATCGTTCTAGACGTCAAAAAAACAACACCTTCGCTGGTCCTCCATCTTCACGTGAAGTGGAAGGGCTCTACAATCTTTAATTTCTTTCTCTTTTTTGAAAACGAAGAGGTTAGGAGCTGCTGCTGTTCCACATGCTTTCAGTCATGCTTGAAGACTAAACAGAGTTGGTTTCGAAAGGTTGGGTTCCTTTCGAGTTTTGGTTGGAGCTACATTTTCGGACTTTAATTCTCACCCGACCAGGCAGATGTGCCGAATATGTTTACTTTTAGGGAACTAGCATTTGGGCAAAGCATCTGAAGCAAGATGTTAAAAAACAGCTCACTTGAGAACCGACAGTCTTTTTGTGTTGCTTTTTAGAGGACGAGCTTGGTTGTGCTGACGAGACCTTCACGGTGGGTTTTAACCTCTTGCTTGACAAATTTTCATCTTCGAAGAGCTCAGCAACAAGCTCATACTGAAAAAAAAATTAAAATAAATAAAGGCAAGGATTTAGACCAATGAGGCAGGTTTTCCAGACTTTACTGAATGCAGCTCCTCATAGCCTTTACTTATTTTGCTGTAATGACTACAGAAAAACAATATAAAACAGTGAGAATATATAACGATTGTCCGCAAGAAAACTTAACCCCATTTTTCGCTCCGCAAAAATAAACGACATTGTGGAGATCTCAAACTCTGTCAGAACGTAGCCCGAGCCGTGCGAGCAAGATGCCAAAGTTTCAGCACCAACTGTTATCTTATTCAAAAGTCATTAATTTTCTGAAATTTTCAACGAAAATATGGGGCCCATTTTCACCCATTTTCGGTTTCTGGCGTGATAGAGCTCTTTGTATTAGAGAGCTCCATCGGCTGCCATTTTCCATTGATATTTTCAGAAGCTTTAGCATCTTGCTCGAAAGGCTGGGGCTATGTTCTGACGGAGTTTGAGCTCCCTGCAATGTCTAGTTTATTTCTGCGATGGGAAAAACAGGGCTCAGTTTTTTCGCGGATGCCCGATACTTTTATTGCATATATTTGAACATAAGCCTTTTAATCTTGGCTATGTATGCCGAGAAAAACTTTGCCACAAAATTGCAGAACGATGAGGACAGCACAGGCAAAAGATGACCATGAAGAAAGGAGCGCACACACAGTGCTGAAAGGAGTGCTCACAGCTATCTGCACACTTTTTTTTTATAGTATGGTCACCTTTTGTGCGAGCCACTCTCATCAATTGAAAGCATGTTCCATTGACTAGCCTAAGCTTCAGTCTTAAAAAATTGCAAACAATCACTTTTTAACTGCTAAACATTCTCAGCTTCACAAAAAAAAACAAAAAAACTAGATACCAATTTGCTTTTGATGATATGAAAAAGTTCAGCAAGTATCCAGGGGTGCTTCTTTATTTGAGCAAAGTTTTTTTTTGTAAGCAATTAAAAGAAATTGAAAGCAGGGATACATCCAACTCAGATTTTTCAGAACCTAGGCTGTACCTGGCTGGCCTTGAGAATGTTGATGTGCTCCTCGAGTACAGTGTCCCTGTTCTTCTCCAGGAAGCCACTGGACTCGTAAGTGACGTCGTCCGCAAAATGGTGAATGATGAAGGCAGTGTTTGACAACCGGGGCTTCTCAAAGTGCTTCCACTGTTTGCACTTCTCAAACAGTTTTCCACACCAAGACTTGTCACTCCCCTTTGGCACCTGTCAGATAGAACCATTGAAAGCAAGGATTATTATACAGGCTTGAGCATGCCGACAAAGACCAGGGAGCACAGAATGTGTACCGTACAAACCATGCTCTGCGTGCAGTTTGGGCTAGATTTTTCACTCTTCTTATTACTACTTTATTATTTATTTATTTCATTTTATTATTGTGTTCTATTTTGTTATTTATTTTATTTTGATTATTTTATGTATTTATTTTTGCTTGTTTCAAGACGTGTGCAAATATTCAAAACACTGAATCCTTCACAAATAAGTGCTTGCTTTTCGAGTCGCTTCATACCGTCACTGCTTGAAGTATTAGAGTTCTTTGAATATTCGAAAACTATGAATAACGCGGAACTCACAGATTAGTGTCAACTCGTGGTCGAGTTCCCCCGTTTGAATTTTGGAATGCCCAGTATGGTTTCGAACTTGGCAAACCCAAAAAGCCAACATAAGTGCCTTTCTTTTAGTATGAAGCACTGGAAAGTTGTTTGCACGCAGTAACGCTATTTGTCCTTTGCTTGCCACAATGTATGGATTGCAGAATTGGTGAAGTGGTGGTGGTGCAAACACGACTGGAGCCTTTGCTGCTATAGATTTGATGGAGGACTACAATTTGCAATGGCACATGCATCGTTGTGAGCACAAACGCCACAAACTACCCACTACACTTGCTACAGTCCTTCCTACAGTCACTGCAGTAGCCAAGTTGCAATGGATTCGGATATGGGTTTACGCCTGACCTCGGTAACCAACGATATCTGGCTCGTGTTATTTTCTGCCTCAATTTTCCCGTTCATCAGTTTCCAGCATTCTTTTTGTTATTATTTCTACCCGTTTTCACTAGTAAAAGTAAAATTTGCTCCCTCCATTAGAAAAAAAACTGTACTATATTTACTTGCATAATGAACGCATCCCCAAAAAGGGTAACAATATTTAGGCTTTTTTCCCTCGCGTAATGAATGCACTTCCAATTTTCGGCTCACTGAATCTTCAAGTGCGTTCAATTTAGCTAGCCACCAAGCCAATTTTTTTTTTTGCCGCCAAGCAGTTAGGCCAAGTCAATCCAATCAAGCCAAGCCACTCTCGTAATGGCTGCAAGTGCATAGTTGTGGAAGAGATCCACCGTAAAGGCGCGTTCCCACCGGCGATGCGATCTAGTCGCGCGATCACTTTCATCGCAAAAGCGACCATCGCGGGCAAAAAGCGACGCGATTTGAGCAGTTGCTACTCGACTCTTTTTGCGATGCGACCTAGTCGCGGAGCGACTGAGCCAATCAACGGCGTTCGGAGCGAGAGTATTCGAGAAACGACTCGCCAACGAAGGCGTTTCACTCACTCATCGCGCACGCCAGTGTGACCATCTAATTTTTTTGCGATGCGATCTAGTCGCATCGTGCGACTGCTTACATCGTCGGTGGGAATGCGCCTTAAAACCGAGTGGCACGCACACTTGATGAAGCTTGGGTCGAGAATTTGCCCAGCTCCGGACATTCTTCGCCTATCAGATGCACTGATGTCGACAAACATGCCGTCGTATGTAGTCCGCTTTCGGACAGAGTGGAAGTGGTTAGGCCTAAGAATGGTTGCATTGCTCTCCGTGCTGAGAGCTTCTTAGGGTGCTTTTCCTTCGGCAAAAGGCACGCCGAAAGCGCCCTAAAAAGGTTCACAATTTATAAAGCATGGTTCCTGTGGCGCACCCACAACCAGCTGTAGGTGCACCTCCATCAGTGGAGACGTGCCACAGTACCTTGCCGTGTCATATTGGCACCTAATATGACATTTGCATGAAGTGTGTAAATGAAAAAATTTTACCCCGCATAGTGAACGTACCCCCCAAAGAGTGTAAATTTTTCGAGAAAAAAAGTGTGTTCATTATGCGAGTAATTATGGTGTTCTTAATTTATAGCTTTTTTGTGGCGGCCTTGCTCGGCATAGCTATTGCGCACGGAAAGAGATTGCGCAAAATCAGTGCGGCTGCACGATGCGATAGCGCAATCTCCGGCTTTGTTGTGGGATGCCAAAACGCCTTTACTTGTGTACTTTCATTGGAAATTTGTCTCTCATCAGTCACATGTGTGACTCTTTATTGTAATAAAGTTGACCCTTTCGTTATTGCTTGTTGAAAAAAAGACAGTTGTGATTTGATTGAGTACTGTTTAATTTACATCAAAAAGAAAAAAATTGTTTTTGAAATGTCCATATTCGAAAATGTTTGATTCAATTCATAAACTTTATTCTATTCACCTCGAACGATTTTGATATTCGCACTCTACTTACTTGCTTTATTTTATTTTTTTTATATCTCAATTATTTATTTATTTATTTTTTATTTCTTTATTTTTTTATTTTCATCTAAAACCTGCTGCACTCACCACCCCATTTGCATTGAAACAAAATCCTCTACCCTTCCAGACCAGCTGTGCTAGTAGCTATAGTATCCGACCCAGGTTCAAGCCCCACTGGGGCTCAACTTTATATACAAACTTTATATATAGTATTAATGTCTAACGCTCCCAGCACATCACTCGTTCATAACGCTAGCTATGATGCTCGTTCATGACAACCTTCTCCTAAAAGAAGACTCATAAAACAGATTCTGTGATAAAGACAGTAAGCTTTGATGCCCAAGAAGAAAGCATATACAAATCGACAACAAGAAATGAATGGGAAATAATAAACACCAGCAAAACTCACTCACTCTGCACTCTTCGTCAAGGAGATTGAGGACGCCAAGCTTGCTTTCAATGAGATCGATACAGGGCTGATTATCGTAGAAGTCAATGAACTTCCACTCAATTTGCTCCCTGACATACTCCTCTTGTTCTAGCTTGAAAACATGCTGCAGGAGATTGGCATTAAAATGATCAATCACAACGGTAGAGTGCAGATTGGACTGCCCAACTGTCATATATAGATATTAGAACATTGCTTTGAGCAGCAAAATAACCCCAGAGCACTCACCAAGTTGAACTGCTGTTGAAGCTTTTCATTGGCATAGTTGATGCAGAACTGCTCGAAGCTGTTGATTTCAAATGTTTCAAAGCTGGAAACAACAAGGCACCAAAGAGTTAACAATCGTACAACAAATACAGGCATTGAACCTATTGTAACGAGACAGTTGCTGGATAGGTTTATGATGGATACCCAAGACTTTTTTCTTTCCATTATCTCTCCGAACTACAACACTAATTATATATCTCTCATTGGTTCTGCGTCGGTCTTGTGTTTATTTAGGCCTGCGCTAATTGTCATAAATTTGCCACTGTGTCCGAGACGTCAGTGTGTGCAGCTTTTTATGGTTAATTTCCTTAGCCTTCAGTATACCCATCATAGTATACACGCTAACCAAAATTATGGATATAAAATGTATTGTCACGATATATCCAAGCCTCAAAAAAAGCCAAATGAAGACAGTGTGAAACTAAAAGCCCATGGTCAGAGGTGGTGCCAAAAGGGAAAATGCAACAAAACAACGAACAAGGCAGTCCAAGGCTTACCCATAGATGTCCAAGACACCGATAAACCGGTTCACTTTGTCCTTGAAGGCCAGGGCCTTGTTGATGCGCGAAACAATCCAGTCAAAGAGACGAGCATAGATGTGCTTGGCTAGCGCGTCTCGGGCAAATAGGGCCTGGTCCACAGTCATAGGCTTGGTGATTACCTCCCGCATGCTCTCAATCTTGCGGTTACAGAGCCACACCGCGATCTGCTCACAGTCAATGCCCAGCAGCTCACACATCATCTCGATGTGGGGGTCTCCAGGCTGGAACATATAGTGCAGAATCCGTCACAATCTGTCACACATCCTGCTTCCAGGGTGCCCACTTAATTTGCCAGTTCGGTATATTAAAGGAAAAGCAAAAACCAATTGTGAAAAATTACTTTATTTTACCAGGCTTGCCTAGCTCTATAACTATACTCCCAAATGGTTTAAAAAACATATGACACCAGTATTTTATTATTTGCATTTAAAATTCACGTTTCTGGAGCAACGAGAGAAGGGTTACTGGTACAAGAACCGAAATGTCACCACTACATCAAAAAATCAGAAAAGCCTACAAGGTTCTGGCTTGCAGCATGAGCAGTTTCAACAATTCTCACTGCCACTATGCTCTTTACAATGCAAGAAGGCAGTGAGCCATAAAAACATTTAGGACCAAGATGATAGCAAATAGATAGTAGGTACAAAAGGTATGACCATGTGTTGATGCAAAGCTCTGCTATTGTTTCTTTAAAGAAGAAATACAGGGGTTTCTTTTGTTTACATGCACAGTGGTAGGATTGACAAGTGGCAATTTGGAACAGCTCTTGTAGCAGAGACAAATGGGTTTTGGGGCACAGATTCCCATTTTTGGAGCAGACAATTTTGAGCTTTCATGTCAGAAAGGTTTATACAATCTCTTCTAAAGTTAGCCCAAAGAAAAACTGCAGTAGTTTGAGCATTGGGAGACTGAAGTGTTAAGTCTACAGAGGGCCTGGCCTCTACAGATATTTATTTATTTATTGAACAATCATATGCCAGCAATTTTCTAGATGTCTCAATTAACCTATCAGGAGTACTGATGGTGTCTTCGGTCTGTACGTGATGTAGAAATATGTTCTTGGCTACTTTGTAGAGGGTTTGCATCACAATGAGGCAACTGTCACGAGTTCAACATCAAATAGACACTTCTGTGTTGAATGCGTCTCACACTGTCCTCGCTCATATTCAACCTGCTGATGTTCATAAAGCAGCTAAGCAGAGCACATAGCTACTCTAACCGATTACAACGAGTAGCGCTAGCTATTCATTGTCATCGATGTGAGCACCGTTCGCACAAAAACCGACAACTCTTCGTTAAGCATGTGCAAATAATGGATTTTGGGTTCGAAGCAAATTCAAAGTTAACAGTGGTTTTGGCCGAATACTTTTGAACTGAACATTGACAAGTTTTTGCACCATTCTCCACGCCTTTTACTACTGTTACACCATGCTTGCTTAAACAAAAAAATCAGCTGGACTCACAAAAGTTATTCCTAATTACCCACTCCTGAGCTGTTAAATTTAATCTAGCTATATTTATAGACTGCAGTTTCAGAACGTCCAGTACCTACATTGAAATGGCAAGTAAAAGATTGATTTGACATAAAATTAAACTTATAAAGGAGCCCAGCCATGCCTAATTGAGGGGATTTATACATCTTCCTATATAAAACTATTTTCTTCAATTCTGAATTAAAAAAAAAAAAAAAAACTTTCAGCCTTTCTACTTTGGTGAAGAAGAAAGACCAGCGAAGCTGTGCTATGGCGGGATGACCTCGAGAATGACTTCTTGGACGACCTACAACGCCTAAAGGATGACGCCTAGGACAACCTCAAGGACGACCTCAGAGACAACCTCAAGGACGACATCTAGGATGACCTCAAGGATGACGTTTAGGACGACCTCAGGGACGACTTCGAGGACGACCTCAAGGACGACTTCGAGAACGACCTCGAGGACAACGTCTAGGAAGACCTCAAGGACGACCTCAAGGATGACTTCTAGGACGACATTAAGGACGACATCGATGACGACATCGAGGACAACCTCAAGGACGACCTCAAGGACGACCTCAAGGACGACTTCTAGGACGACTTCTAGGACGACTTCTAGGACGACTTCTAGGACGACTTCTAGGACGACCTCAAGGACAACTTCTAGGACGACCTCAAGGACAACTTCTAGGACGACCTCAAGGACGACTTCTAGGACGACCTCAAGAATGACTTCTAGGACGACCTCAAGAATGACTTCTAGGACGACCTCGAGGACAACATATAGGACAATGCCTAGAGAAATTCAGCCTTTCCGCTCTGGTGAAAACCACAGTAGAAAGCCTGGAAAGGCTTCCGCCATGTATGAGCAAGGCCGGCAAGCCGGTTGTCTGGTTGCCGCCGTCGCTCATAGATGGCGGTAGCTGTCCAGAGTTTTGTGTCGACATTTGTTTGGTACTGGACAGGATCCTGGTGAACCTAGCCCTTAACAGCTCTGCTAAAAAAAAAAGCACCAATAATGAACACAGGTTTTTAGCATATCGCTGCCTAACATACCCTTGCATAACAGCCACAATTAAATTTTGAAGATTTTACTGCAATGTAATATTAACAGTCTAAAAGATTCCTGTCTTTTTGAGTGTTTCTTTTTTTAATACACCAGGCACGAGCATGCACCATACTAGTTTGAAGGTGTGTTCATTGCCAAGAGCGCAAGCTGCGATGCGGCAAAGAAAGTCACGAAATCACTATGTCTGCTCCGCGGGTACTGCTTCTCCGCAGTGCACCTATGCTTGAAGAGAAGGGCACTCAAGGGGGCAAACCCACCGCAATCAACACGTCGAAAAGTATGAATATCGCAGTTCATTTGGAAACGAATATCAAATAACGTATTATTTGAAACTAGTACTATTAGAAAATTAGAATATTCCCAAAGCCCTACTCTTTGCACATAGTACTTAGGCATAAAAAACAACTACTTTCTTAATTTGCAGTGGCATCGCCAACAATGTCACGTGCCAGACACTTTCAGTTTCCTTTTTGGAAACGGCTCCCTTTCGATGCAGACATGGTGCAAATTGGGCACAAATACAGCCTTTGGAGCAGCATGTAGCAGGCTATTCATTCTGGTGCAGTTTGGCACAATTGGCGCAGCAGTTCCACCACTGTATGCAAGACATTTTCCCTTAAAACTTTGGTTCTTCAATTCAAACCAACTTGAGAGGTATGTTGCATATTCCTATCACAATTCAATCTTGCAGACCTCAAAAATAAAATGAAAAGAGCAAGACAAAAATTTATTAGAAAGGTAGATAGCACATCAACTGCTCTTCCAGCTAAAATAATGATTAGCAAATCACTGGGCAATTCTATGTGTGGTGTCCACGCTTTCGATGCTCTTCATTGGTTAGTTTAGCGACTGGCTTAACGTATGGCATGCACCACTCTATAACAATCCCTGGAATGGAGATACCGGCGCCAGCCCTGGTTTGAACAACTTGTGACAGGGTGTCAAGTTGCGATCTGCCGAACAGAGCGGATGCCCCGCAGGGCTTTCCCACCCAACAGCACCTCAACTCACGGTGATGAGTCGTGACATGCTGGAAAAACACTCGCATAATAATCTAAATGGTCTGGGTTCGATTCCCCCTTGGTGCAAATGCTTCTTTACTGGGTACTACAAAAACCCAAGTATAAAGCGGGTTGTTAACACTGTGGCAAAGCTCTGTGGTAAAGCCTCCACTTTGCATGCAGCAGACCCAGGTTTGATTCTAGCAGGCGGTGGGCAATCTTTTTCAAAAATTTGGCAACATGAACAACGAACACCCTATGCCCTACTGCACCAATTACGTCATCGACAGATGTCATTTCCAGTGGTGGGCAGCCCCCCATAACAGTTTTCTCTGTAAGACTACATAGTGCTCAAAAGTCGAAATAAAGCCTCGAGAATCCAGATATTCAGAAAATATACTAGAAAAATGTTTTTTGTTTGGTCCCCTAAAGGATTGCACAGATGTGCAAACCTTGAGGGATGTGAAGTTATGAGAGCAAAATCTTGAAACTGTGTGAAGGAAGTCAGAAAACCTAACTAAGTTCTGACTTTCAGCATGAGAAGTTGCAAGAGCTCTCACGGCCACTACATGTTCTTTACAATGCAAAAAGGGAGGGTTTGCATACATGTGCACACTTAGAACTATCCTAGTTCTAAACTTATTGATGACTCTGTGCCATGTTGCATTGTAAAGACCATAGCGGCAGTGAGAGTTCTTGCAACCACAAGTTGCAACTTGCAAGTCAGAACTTGGTTGGCTTTCTGGCCCGTTTGCTCGAAGCGCTAACCGCGGCTAAAGTTAGCCGCAGTACCTAGGAGAAGGATTTTGAGATCACGTGACTGGCTCGGTAGGGATGCGGGGAAACATGGCGGTGCCCCAGTGAGTGAGCGCCGCTCGCTTTGGAACTAATACGTCGTTGTAGCTGCAATATCGGGCGCGTTAGTCAGCAACGAATAATTCTGGAGGCTTTCGCTTTGCATTACCTCACTTAAACCGCAAAACATGGGCAATGACATCGCCGCATTTTTTAGATAGTGTTTCGATTCTGGACATTCCTAAGCCTAAATGAACACGATAATGGTCGGCATGGCAACGTCTTTGGAAAGCGGATTGTTGATAGCACACAAAAGCAGACAGCGTCCCCAGACCTTTTCTAAATTATCCAAGCATCGCGAGGGGAACGCTTTAAGTGTAATTCTACGGTCCACGTGCACTGGCCTTCCTCTTATAAAAGATTTGAAGTAAATAATCATAACAAGGCTTTAACGAACGCACGTGCAAGGCAAGATTTGTTTTTTACTTTTTCCTTTAGAACGGTTACTACTGCAGACGCCAGCACATGCGACGCGTGCAACTACAGTCGTAGCATGCACCTCGGTGCTTGGATAATTTAGAAAAAAGGTCTGTTGGGACGCCGTCTGCTTTTGTTTGCTATCAACAATCCGCTTTCCAAAGACGTTGCTATGCCGGCAATTATCGCGCTCATTTAGGCTTAGGAGTGCCCAGAATCGAAACACTATCTAAAACATGCGGCGATGTCATTGCCCATGCTTTGCAGTTTAAGTGAGGTAAGGCAAAGCGAAAGCCTCCTGCACCATTTGTTGCTGACTAACGCGCCCGATATTGCAACCACAACGACATATTAGTTCCAAAGCGAGCGGCGCTCACTCACTGGGGCACCGCCATGTTTCCCGGCATCCCTACCGAGCCAGTCACGTGATCTGAAAATCCCTCTCCTAGGTACTGCGGCTAACTTTAGCCGCGGTTAGTGCTTCGAGCAAACGGGCCCTGATTTCCATGGCAGAGTGGTGACATTTTGCTTCTCATGACAATGACCCATCTCTCATCCTCGAAGATTCGAACACATGTGCACAAAAACAAAACGGAAATTGAAAGAAAATCTTTCACACTATTTGCAGGAAAATGAACCAAGCATGGGCACCTATCAAACAAAAATTGAAAATATGCTTGTAGCGGAACCATATTGTCATTTTTGTGCAGTAAATGCCCACATTATTTTTAGGTGTCATAAAATGATCTTTGCACGTTCCGAAGGTTGTGTGATTTTCGGTTGCTTATTTGCACATGCAGCCCAATCTTGTGGCCTGCCTTTCTCTGGTTGCCACAGGCAGAGATAAATATTTCTCAGTACCCAAGAAATTTGGAAATTTTAGTTTGGCTGAATTTATCAAACCTTGCAGCCATCAAAATAACAAAATTTTGACTCTATGAAGCCCCAGAGTTCAGACAATCGACAGCTTCTGCTTGTTTTTAGTGAACCCTTAGCAGAATGTTGAAAAGTGTCTGCAGTGAGGAGCTCACAAGATAGTGCATAATTTGTGGGAAATCCAAAGTTCACGCGAGTAGTGAATGTGCAAGGGAGGTCACCTGAACCACGCAGGACTCTGCGTCATCACCTCTCTCTCCTCCCTGGACCACATCAACGTTGCCCAGGTGTAGGATGGCACCCAGTATTCGAAAGATCATTTGCTGTTGCCCTTCCGTGAAACCTGAACAAGAAACAACAGACCCTTTGCAGAAAATCCCAAAAGCCCGCACGCGCTGTGCGACGAGTAATGGGAGAGAGGGCTATTTTGCAAGGCTGCCCCTGTCTCATCCCTCTCCTTTGTACCGGCTCTGTCGTCTGCTGCACCAACGCTTTGTCGAACCCAGCTGAACCCTACCACGTTTGCGGTGAAAAGTAAGTGGATTAAGTGACACTGCCAGACGTGAAGGTAAGTTACGACGAACAACGTATTCAAAGGAGTGAATAGTTTCACCCGTCGTGATGCATTTACGCTGCCACTGTGCCGCCAACGACGTACAACGTTCCGGCGGATGGGCAGGATGGCGGATGGCTGCGAAGGCTGCTGGCGGTTGCTGGTGCTACTTGCGTGCAGTCGCGGAGGAGCAACGAGAAAGCATGTGATCTGAACCGAGGGTTCCCGAAATCCCCCGCCGTCACGCGTCATACATTTTGCAACAGGTCTCTATTGGTGCCTATAAATAAAGAGGCAGCAAACAACTCAGTAAATGTAACAAAGTACCAAATGAACCCTGGAAAATGACCCTCGGCCATTTGAAGCATTTTAGTGTATTGGCATTAGCATTCAACTCGGAACACTCTCAAACTTTTATGGCCGATAGAGATTTTGCTGAAAGTGCTGAAGTCAGGAAAGAAAGGAGATTGTTCACAAGCCAGAGTTTAACCCAGTTGAGGGAAGTGTAAAGAAAGTGTAAAGCTAGTTTGTAGTTAACTAGCCTCCACTAACACAACTTCTATAGACGCTTTGCACACGCGCCAAATTACAGCCGCCATTGGTGACCTTCTCTTGTCTTACCGAGATGCCGAGCAACTGAAACGGTAGTTGACGATCTTCTACAAAGGCCGATGCTTTAGAAAAGGACACAGTTGAATCTAATGTGGCAATAACATGGCCTTCTATGGTAATGATGAAGTGAAATAAACGGAATAGGAGGAAACAAAAACTGAAGGTCAGTTATGGCAGCGTCCATGCACAGCTGCTGCAAAGCGTCTATAACTATATGCCTGTGTCCCAATACTGTGTGTCGAACTCCTCGTTAGGATTTAGTGTGTTGCCGTTGTCTGGGTTTCACATTAGTGTTGCACGCAGAAACAAGGGTGTAGAACAAAAAAACAAACTATGTATTTTAAGGTCACGGCGCATCGATGTTTTGACATCAGAATTAGACAAGAGGTAAATAAGATGCCCACAACTGGAGAATAGCAAAAGTTCCAACTGCTGCGTCCCCAGACTATGAAGGGAAAGATAAAGGACAATAAAAACTTACCAAGCAGTGTGAATGCGTTTCGTGTGACTTGAAAGTGATGAGCGTCATCAACACCAGGAATGGTCGGAGATTCTCCCTGATTGGTGTAGTGGAATGTGGTCCGATCTCCTGTCAAAAAAAAAAAGGGAAAGTCTGAAGATTTAGATTAGTGTTCCCCAAACTATGGGTTGCGATCCCAAGGGGGGTTTGCAACATATTCAGGGGCGGTCTCAAACTGGCTCAGGAACTTGAAAAAATGCGAACTTGACTTTCTGCGGTGGCATTAAGGAAAATGAGGTACAACTCGCAACTCAACATTGAGCCAGAAATGAGTTGTGGCATCCAAATTCTGCTCTTGTTGAGAAATTATGTTAACAAACTCACTTTAGTCATTAGAAACATTCATTCCTGGAGGTGTGCAATTTCTTTTTTCCTTTAGCAATGGTTTTTGGCCCATCTGATTCACTTTGACTAATAACTGTCCAACTAAATTCCAGCATCAATTTTCTGCCCAACTGTTCATGCACCAAAATCGAAAAGCTAGTGGCATTCTAAAAAACTGTGGCATTCTAAAAAGCTATTTAGGAAAGCAAAGCAGATGAGAAGCTTCAGAATGGTGCAATTTATTCAAATATGTTTCTTTTGGCATCTGCAAAACTTGCCCACTTTGAACAAACTGCAGAGAGAAAAAGGGAAAGAGCACTAACCAAGCTGGAGATCCTGAAGCTCATCCAGATCGGCGGATGCACAGAGCTGGTAAAAGATGTGATAGTTCCGCTCCTCTGGTGCTTGGAACACTACGCGAGACTTCTCCAGGAGGTAGGTCCTCATGTTCGCACCAATGATGTTGAACCTCGAGTTGAAGTCGATCTCAATGTACTTTCCAAAACGAGAGCTATTGTCATTTCTAGTCGTTTTGGCATTGCCAATGGCCTGTCCAATGAAAAAAGATAGGTTGAGGTCAACCCAGAAAAATTAGGTTCTATACCAAGACAGAGTCCAACATTTCAATTGGACCTCCCCCCTTTCCTGAGCCAGACACTAACCAACGCAATCCAGGACAGAAACTGCCTAAAGAGACTCCTGATATAGATCCAAGATAGTTAAATAAACAGTAAAGGGCTTCTAATATTTTATGTTCGGGGGTACATTTGTCTATCAAAAAAATTTAGAAAAAAGACCACAGAACTGCTGAGAATGAACGTAACTACAATATAACTACTGTCAAGACCAGTTATAACCAAGTGGGTTGTAACGAAATAGCGGCTACGGCGAAGCAATCTCGATTTCCCATTCCAGTTTGCGCTTTTTCAATGCATTTGTGCCTGTTTTTAGTGAAGGAAATTGAGCGGCTCCCGCAAATATAGCGAAGAGAAATTTAGTGATTTTAAAAAATAATAAATTTGAAAAGTTACTAAGAGTCGGACTGCCGCACTTTGCTGCCACGGCCAAGAAGCCACCCAAAACAGGCAGCAGAAGATGCTGGAAAGGCTGCCGGCGGCAGTCTCTGCAACTTCACTGCTCCCCACTCCTTATATGGGAAGCGCCTTTACCGCATCGCACAAGGAGAAGCCGTCATGGCATCTAGGTACGGACATTTGAAGCGCTAGCAACAACGTTCCGGTGGAGATGACAGAGAGCCTAGATTTAAAAGAGGGAGCAGCAAGTATGCCTGCATGTAATCGTCGCGGGACCAGTGTGGCGAGGAAATTGGGCGGAGAGGCGGACACGTTTGTAGGAGGTGAACGCTTTTGAGTTTTGACTCCTGGTATGCTGCAGCTCATTTTTGCAAATGCGGCCCACAAACAATGTTACCTTGATCAAGCAGTTGCCCCATCTCTTAAATCTAGGCTCTCTATACCGACGACCAAGCTTGAGCACAAACTCTGTGCTGTGTGTATTTCTTTGTTTGCTTTGTGATTTGTGTCGGCGTCTGGTCGGTGAGGTCGCTCTTGAGTGAAAGTCTACTTCGCTCAAGTCGCTACTTCGGCGAATCATCGCCGCTCAACGATGGAGAGTCCCGGCATCGTTGGCACCTTGGTGGGGAAGACGAAGGCAATCTTCTTGAATCAAGGGCGTGCCATCCTCGACGGAGTGCGCATAAACGTAAAGTATGCCGTCCACCGCCAGCGTCCCCCGCAGGGTCGTCACAGCTGTCGACACGGTCCGTACGTAACAGGATCTCCTTTCGATCGGAAATTCTGGCAGTTAAAAAAGCTACTCAGATCTAGCAAAAGACGCATGCAGGAAAGCCTCAACCCCTTTCTGCATGCTCGATAAACATGTGCTCGTGACAACCCGTGTTATCTTTTTTTTTCATGTTATTCGTACGAGTTCATATACAACAAAGAAGTGGATAAAGCGAAGCAATTTTTCATTCCTGTCGACTTCGTTATAACTGGTCTCAACAGTACAATTTCCGTGGGGTTTGCCAGTCTCTCATGGGTATATCGTGAAAATCCATTCCGTTGGCTAAAAATAAATTTTGTGACTGCATCTTGTATTGGCATATCAAATATAGATTTTAAAGACACTGAGTATCTGCATGGAAGATGCAAACAGTACTTGATATAAAACAGTCTTGTTCAGCCCCTTACTTGAAGTGCAAAGCACCACCACAGCATTTAATAAAGTCCCTAATTTTCTTACAGGTCCAAAGTTAAAAACAAATCATGCCACCACACGGAGCAAGCCAAATGCACAAACCTCCATGATGGGATTGGACGCCAGGACCTTTTTCTCAATGTGTGTTTCTGTGGACGAGCCCCCAACAGTCGCGAAATACCGCATGGCATACTTGGCAGAGACTGTCTTGCCAGCTCCAGACTCCCCACTCACAATAATAGACTGGTTCATGTTTTCTCTGAAAAAGTTGCACCCAATTAGTAACAAGCCAGAAGCATTCCCTGTGAAAGATTTGCTAGGATGAACATGTTTCAATTTTAGTGACAAGAAACTGCAAAAACAGTTATCTACAGAGAGTTCCCGAAAAAAAAAAAAAGTACCGTAAAATCCCGTAAAGGCACCCTCCCCCGAGAGGCCGCCCATCCCATTTTTCTGGCTAAATACCTGTAACATGAAAATTCCGAAACGTTGCCCACCCCCTGATTCCAGTTGGACGTCCAAGCAATGTCCGATGAGAATCGCGCATCAACGGCGCGATCGGCGGTACCGGTGTGTCCGAGAAGCAAGTTCATAGCGGGTTCCCACGTTTTTGTCTGCGATCTGCGCGCGATATCGGCTCGCGTAACACACTAGTTGTTCCCGCGTGCATGTTGCATCGTGAAATGCAATTCTGTTGCGTCCGCAATCTGCGGTATTTGTTTCTGTGAGATGCAAGTTTGTATCGTATTCCCGTGTATTTTTTGTCCGCGGTCTGCATGCGCGATATTGGTTTCCGTGACAGGCAAGACTGTAGCGGATTCCCGCATCTTTATTGCACCATGAAACTTGAATCTGCTGCATCCGCAATCTGCGGTATCCGTTCCCGTGAGATGAGAGTTCTCGGCGGGTTTCCGCGAGTCCTCCGCACCATAAAACACGAATCTGCTGCATCGGCCACTTGCGGTATCCTTTCCCGTGACACAGGAGTTTGCAGCAAATTTGCCGCGTCCGTGATATCAGTTCCCTTGTCACGTGGTTCGTAGCGGGTGCCCCGGCTCTTATCATTATTTTTGATAAAGTTTTGTTGTAGCATCCCCCAAAACAACCCCATGTTTTTCACCATTTATCTCTTCATTTTCGGTGGGCGTCCTTACGGAATTTTACGGTACGGTAGTTTTTTTTAATTGCAAAAATAACTATGCACTTTCAAATGCTCAGTCTCTGTCCAAACGTAGCGTTAGAGGTCCGGACCAGATGCCAAGGTTATAATTTTAAGGAAATGGTTATAAACAATTTCCTTAAATTTTACAGCTGTAGCTGTTAGTGCCCCTTCCCGACAAAAAAAATGCTCATGTACAAACGCAAAACCCAACTCCAGAGCAGAAGCACTGCTCTTTTTCTCCCCGTCGTCTCTCGCACGCAGCAAGGCTCTCTCTCGCTCCTTCACCCCCTCCCCTCCTGTAAGCCACAGCTGTTCCAAAAAACCCACGCAATCACGGGTATGCCATGACTTGCGTGTCACTAGTCTTATTGTCCTTGTTTTTTTAAGGCACAATCCGCTGTACGGGTCACGAGGAGAGCGCATTTCGCCTCCCCATCAATCCTGGCTACATCCATGTACTCTCCCGCGACGCCCTCCCTTCTACCTACGTGGTCGCGCTGTGCGGACACGCTCCCCGACCTCCCCACTGACGCCGCCTAGGTTCCAATCTCGTGTCTCTCCGTGCCTCTACAGAACAGTTTGCGTACATACTTTTGTTCTTTCTATTGCAGGCGCGGTTAATGGTACCCCAATTCTGGAAGAGCGTAAAAAAAAAAAAAGGTAGTCTCTGTGTCTTTCTCCAACACATGCAACATCTCGCACAATCGTTCCACCAAAGCACACATCTCCTACATCAATTCCACTGAAAGCAAAGAACCAATGGCAAACATTGTACAGCACACTGGCTGAAAGCAAGCCTCCTTCAACGTGCCATTCCATAACACGGCTGCTTCTGCTGTCAATCTCGGCACACTGTGTGGTCGTTTGCAATTTTCAATGAAGCCCACGAATATATTGAGCTGAATGGAGCAAACTACTAGGAATGGGCCCCATTTCTCCAATGAAAGTGCCAGAAAATCGTTTGTACTTTTTAATAAGAAAACGGTTAGCCCAAAAGCTTTGGTATCTGGAACCTGGACTGCTAGCACTACATTTTGGCGAAGACTGAGTAATACGGCAATGCAGGTAGTTTATTTTTGCAATAAAAGAAACTTCTTGTGTGACATTGTACTTTTTAGGTTGCAAATGTAATCAAGAAATTGATACTGGTGTTACCTTTCCATCTTGGTGTAAGCTTCTTCAGAGACAGCAAAAATGTGGGGGTCCAAATCGCCCATGGCTTGGCCACGGTATGCAAAGATGGTGTCATTGCCATAAATGGGGAGCTCCTCATAGGGATTGATGGCCACAAGCACAATACCTAGTATTGGAAATAAATAAAAATGCAATGTGATGTGTATGCGAGAAACAATTCACTTATATCAGTAACCAGTAAAAACATTCACTAAATTGTTTGTTATTTGCATAAATGTTCAATCCATCTTGCTTATTTTGAACAACACAATTCAATGCTCACATATAGCAATGTTGAAGTGTTAACGCTTTTGTTTGCTTTTACATATACCTAATTTCCTGCAACTTCTCACCCCTTGAAGAGTGTATGTGACCTCAAAAACACTGAAACTAGTAAAAAAAAAAATTATTTTATCCTGCCTGGTTAAGTCAAGCGTGTCCCAAAATAAATAATAAAAAAAAAAAAAAAAAAATTATGCTCAATATGTGTTACAATCAAGAATTTTTCGAGCTGCGAGCCAAACCAAAACTGTACCCCTGTGGGATGATGATAGCATTTGTACGCAACTTGGGTGCACTCAGAGTTAGAGGTAATATTCTTTTGAGCAAACATATGTCAACATTTAGTCAAATGTGTTACACGAAGAGCTTTTCTGCGACCTGCGGTGCTACTTAAAGGGGTACGGAAGCAAAAATTGAAATATTCAGATTTCGTTCGGAAATGAGTCAAGCATGACAGATATTAACCATAAATGATAATCGCACGTTTGTATTTTGAACGACTGGCTATATTTTTCGTTCCAAACGGCGCACTCGAGCAAGCGCTCGAAGAGAAGCGAACGAAGAGCGCGATGCGTCATGGGATATCCGGCGCAAACAAAAACAGAAAGAAAGAATTTCCCGTGTTCAAGAAGTAGCGAGGCAGGCGTGGTTATGAGCTTTGCCCTTGGTGGCGTTGTCAGCGTTGTGGTGGTGTCAATAGCGTCAGCGCGTTACAACCAATCCGTTCAAAGTACCTGTGGGGTGACTAGCATGTGGTTGGCCAAAGGAGCACGTAGCTTCCACAACACTGTAGGGGAAAGCAACTTTTGTTCGAGTTTTGAGCGACGGGTTAATCTTCTAGGGGGAGAATGGCTGTTTCCGGTTGCAGGAACGAGGGTCCGAGAAAGAGGGGAGTCCTTCCTTTCCAACTTCTTGGATCGTTAGGTACAATGTGCGGTTTGTGAGTTGAGCTAGGAGGAAAGCTAAGAAGGAAAATGTTAAAATTCCAAAGATCGGTGCTGCTCCGAAGGAATCTGCTACGTCATGACTACGTAGCAAGTTCCCCAACGTTGCTAGATTACCTCCCAAATAGGCTCCACATGCATTCACCAGGTGCACATTGAAAGATTGTTTATTTAGCTTTAAAATTAGTTTTCTTGTGCCTTTCAACGGAAGACTGGTATTTTTGAGGTTAGGGTGCAACATACAACACATTCACGCTAGAAAATGAGAGCTGGAATTTCGTTTCCCTACCCCTTTAAACTAGGTCACTGGACAAAAAAAAAATCGCTACATCCAATTTCACTTGAAACCTAAAAATGAAATTGATTAAGGAAGAGATGCATTCATTTAATCACACACCATAAAATGGTTTAAGGGCATTTACTATCTAGATAAAAAAAAAAAAAAACAGCTTCAGTGTGTTTTTGTTGATTATGCAAATGGCTATGCTGGCTCAAGTTTTCACTCAAGCCCCCTAAACAAGCTACCAAAATCATTGCTGCTAAAAAAAAAAAAAAGACTGGATCTCCACGTGGTGAATGATGTTGATTGGGGCGAAGCTCTGGTGGTGCTGATTATACTGATCTTATTGTTCATAGGTAGTGCTGATGGTGCTGATTTTTTTTTATTGCTCATAGGTAGTGCTGAGTTCCGGGTTGCGTTTCGACTTCATTATTACTGCTTTATGGTCAGTGAAATGCAGAGCCAGTGGTTCTTCTAGCGGATCAGCTTGGATCCGCTAGAACCCGTGGGAACGCATCTCCACTGCTCAAGTCAACGGTCCATGTCAGAAAGAGAATGTGTGGTATGGAACGTGGTTATATACGCATTTGAGCAATTGACCGCAGCGCCCTCTCGTCTATAAGCGTTGAGCCAATGCATGCAAAAATTAACACAATTATATATGCATTTGACTGCAGCGCCCTCTCCTGTATAGACGTTGAGCGGCTACATGCAACGTTTCATCCATGACAGAAAACCCAGCTCTTGAGTTACTACCACATATCAGAGCCCCCTACTCGCCCCACAGTCGTGGCCGAGTAGTTAAGGCGACGGACTAGAAATCCATTGGGGTCTCCCCGCACAGGTTCGAATCCTGTCGACTGCGCAAACATTTTTTTCTTTTTATGTGAGCATGGACAAACGGACGGATGGACGGATGAACGGACGAATGGACGGACAAGGCAAGGCAAGGCAAGGCAAGGCAAGGACGGACGGACAAGACCCTAAGGAGCTTTGCCCCTAAAAAAAGAAAACTTTTAGTCTTTTTATTTTTGTGAAGAAGGAAGAGCAGCGGAGCTGTAGCTTCTGTTCTCGGCGGTGGCTTTCCAGGCGAGCGATCTGCTCTTCTTTCACAAGGAAATCTGAAGCGCTCGACGCAGTGGAACTTTAGGCGATAGCGGCCTCGCGGCGGTTACGAAACCATTCGCGCTGCTGCGCACTTCGCCGCTTGTTCTGTTCCCGCTCTTCTTCCCCCGAAGAAACGTTGCCGCCATCTATGAGCGACGGCAGCAACCAGTTGCCTGGTTGCCGAGGCTGGAAAGGTTGCCGCGATCTATGAGTGACTGCGGCAAGCAGACAACCGGAAAACAACACTCTGGACAGCTGCCGCCATCTCTGAGCGACGGCGGCAACCAGAGCGTTGTGTCAACATTTGTTTGGTACCGGACCCAATCCTGGGGAAACTAGCCCTTAACAGCTCTGCTGTAAAAAATTAATGGCAAGCTTGATTTGCCTTGTAGACTTGAATGCAAGGCCCATGTCCGGCCCGGGCCCTTCATGAATGTAACCATAAAACCCAAGCCCAGTCCGCCAGCCGCATCGGCCCATACCCGTGCAGACCTCTACATTCGAGTTCTCCTGATGAGTCAAGTCCGAAATACGAAATTTCTCAGATAAACTTGAATAGTGAAACAGTTTGCTCTGAAGTGCTTTTGCCACTTTCTTTAAATTTATTCAAAAATACAGTATTGTTTTATAGTAATCTTCCGTGGATATGACATTCTGCAATGCACTAAATGGCCCTGCAACGACTTTTTGCTGTTTTGTAATTTGCGCCGAACCTGAGCGCACTGAACGTAGCAACTTAATTAGCTTTTTCTTTTCTCGAAATTTGCTTTGTTTTAAAAGTTATAGGCATATTAAAATTACAAATACAAGCAAAAAATAACTTCTTCATGACGTCCTTGGTCCTCTGTGCCCCCTTTTCCCATGCCCTCAGACTGCTGTGACTGAGGAATGTGAGGAGGGAGGGAAAGACGGGGAATGAGGTGCGGCCGAGGAGAGAGAGAGAGCTGTTTGGGAACGGGGCAGCTCTCTCTCCTTGGCTGACCAGGGCCAACAACGTCACGATTTCACCACATGCCATGCGCGTTCGACAACATGGGGCGCCCCAGTAGGAAATGGAGGTTTTCGAGTCTTCTGGTTAAAATATGACGCACTGATATTTACTCTCTCCGTGCCCACTGGGTTGCCCGAACCACAAGAGACGTGGAAACCACAAAAAAGGTAGACGCTTTAAGCAGAATGCAGAGCCCAGTTAAAGGGAAGCTACAGATCTTCTTGAAAAAATTGAGTTAGAAGTAAGTTCTAGTGTCTTTTTACCCTGTGAACCCGAATTCCCAAACCATTAGCTGCGCAAGTATTGTTAAATGCGAGGAAACGCGAAAGACAGTCGCTGTACGTGACGTCATTGACGGATCTTTTGGCTGCCCAAGGCTAGGGAGGCGGGGCTTCAGCCCCATTTTGAAATTGCTCTTTAGGCTCTCCAACGCGTCTCGTTGAAATATAATTGTGATATCTGTTATTCTAAAGGCCAAATGAACGCAATTTAAGTGTTTTTTCTCAAATGCAAAAGTGTCCCATCTACCCTTTAAGAAGAGATGAACCACTATATTTTGGGGTTTGTCAGTCTGTTTGACAAAAAGCTACAGCTTTCTCCGTTTACGGCAGCCCACGAGGTTCCAGAAGAACTTTAGTTCCCGTGCCATTTTTCAATTGCGCATCCATGAAAAATAGGGTGGGCGCTTACACTGAGCATAGGCACTGCCTCCATATCTTACGGCATATCCAAAGCAATCTTCATCGAGCAACAGCAAAAAAATCACTCACCGCAGTATGTGTAGATGACATTGTTGTTACAGAACCTCACTTGAAGATTGTGAAGCACTGTAAATTAATGTGAATTAGTGCACAGTTCATATACGAGTCTATTTTTACTTTAAGTAGTAGTATTATGTAAAAAATTACTGTTCTCATGACAAAAAAAAAATTAGTTAGAAAAAAGAAAAACTGTTAACATTAAATACTACTATAAAATTGCTGTGAAGATTACTTAAAAAGTTCCACGATCCGTGCCAAAAATCTTTACTGCCAGTAATATGCCAAAGTAGGTTTTTAGCACCGAACGTGTCTTACGGGGCTTTTTTCTGAAAAATATTGTCACAAATGAGCGTCACTAACGAGTGACACAGTGGAAGTGTTACACATATTAAGGTTATATATAAAGCTAGTATACAGGCTGTTTCACAAAAGGTGGACAAATTCGATATTGCAAAAACTATGCGTCGCAACAAAAAAAGGCTTGTGTTGTTTTTGTTTTTGGCCAGGGGCCTATTTAGGAAAATTATTAAAGGTCGGAATAATTTAATTGTTAATAATTTTTACGTAATTAACTTTTAATATTGCATTTAAAGGCATAGTTTTAATTAGAAAATTGCTCAGCATCATAGGAAAATACTAAGTCAACAAATTGCATAACGATAGAAGGTATGCGAAGCATTTTACGGCTTTCTGAAAAACCGCACAAATTCGACGGGTTTTTAGGTTTCGATTTGCTATCCGAGCACATCTCAGCCCCGACGGCACCGCGCCCGGTGGAGATATAGTGCAACCAACCTCTGCTGCGCTGTCGTCGTGCGACACAGCATGATTGAAACTTAAAAGCCCGTTGAATTTGTGCAGTTTTTCAGAAAGCCGTAAAATGCTTCACGTGCCTTCTATTGTTCTGCAATTTGTTGATTTAATTTTTTTTGATGATGCTGAGCAATTGTCTAATTGAAACAATGCCCTTTAACACAATACTAAAAAAGTTAGTTACGCACAAATAATGAACAATCTAATTATCCCGGACTTTAATCATTTTCCCAAATAGGCCTCTGGTCCAGGACAAAAACGACGCAAGCTTTTTTTTGTTGCGACGCAGTTTTCGCAATATCGAATTTGTTCAGCTTTTGTGAAACACCCTGTATAAAGTTCGAGCCCCGGTGGGGCTCAAACCTGGGTCAATGCAGTGGCAGTCTATACTGTAGCCCCTGAGCTACTACTAACAGCTGGTCTGGAAGGGTACATTATATTATTTGAATACAAGCGTGCAGGCGATAGCAGTAGAGTCATAGAAGACGTGAGCAAGATTTAATATTTTTGTACAAATGCCCTTTGTGGTTTATTTAATTGCCCCAATCTCACATCTATTTTTTGTGTTAACATTCAAAGACGAGTTTTGCGAATCTCTCCTATTTTTTGTTAATCAAATCATATCAATTAGCCCCATGATTTGCATACTGCTCCTTGGTGCTATCAATATTGACATTTATATCTCAAATTTTTTAGCATTTACATTGTGTCTGATTTGTAATATCACTGTTTGTGCATCATTACCAAGGCATCTGCTGTTTATGAGCACAGAAAATAAACAAAGGAATAAATGAATGAATGATCAAGCCTGTACAACTTTTGCTAGTGCACCACAGCTCAAAGCACGAGGAGCAACAGCTCATGCTTCAAAACCTAGAGACAAGTTCTGGGTAAGATCACAACCCCTGCCCGTTTCAATCGGGATAAGCATTGTACCAGTGTGCGGTCATGTTATCATTACTGCGTGATGCACATTAAAGACCCTGGGTTAGCAGTCGTACTGCACTAGCTTAAGCTACCATACCAGACTCCATTTCAGTAGACTGACTGCCTGCTATGAAACCTCCACAAAACAAATTTTGCAAACGATATACTAATACCGTTTTTAAGAAGCCCGTTGGTATTGCATACAATTTTTTCACGAAAGAGTTACACATAAGAGAGAACATGTCTTTTATGTGTAACTTGTTTGGAAAAAAAAATTATATGTACAACTTGGCATAAATGGTATAAACTAATAGCAACTCACCTGCAGGTTCATGCAAATATGATAGTGAAGTCAGGTCATTGCCACCTATGAGAATCTCCGGATTACGAAGTGGAGGCAGCTTGTCTGGTTCATTGATGGCAAGCACTTGTTTCTATAAAAAGAAGTTAATGCAGCATAAATTAAGATACTGTGGAGGGAGACCACTGTCTTTATAGAGGCTTGTGGCTATGATTTCCCCAAAAGTTGCAACTGACTTGGTGGCTAACAGATGCCGTGAAATTAATAAATATTTTCTATTTTAGATAATGGACTTCAATATTATCGTAGAATACCGCGCATCCGTTCATTCCACATTAAGCGCCCATATCCAAATTTCTAACATCTGAGAAAATATGCACAGTACATTTATATGCAAAACTGATGACCGGACAAGCGCCCCATTTTTTCGTGATTATCTCTATATTTTGAGTGGGCGCTTGCCCGGTATTTTACGGTAAGTATTATTTGCTCAACTAACCAGAAATGTTGACATCAATGCCAAATGTCTGCATAACTAAACTGAAATGTGCCTTCTTACTAATAAAGCTTAACACCCTAATTATTTTACAATATTATGCACTAAACAGACCATGGAGTTTGATTTTTACCTTACTGCTGATTTTATGCTTCGTATTTCTCAAAGATGACAGGTAAATGATGAAGATTAAATTTTGTGGGCACCTTTGAAATTTTGTTAATATTTATATTTATAGATTTTGAAAATATTTCAATGCCTAATAATTTTTTAAAAGTCATGTTTCACGCTCCTCTAGAAGAATGCAAGTTGTCTGGTTTTATTACAACTCCTGGAGAAATTTAACTTGAAGATGCACCAAGTGTCAGTAGCTACAAAAATACATTGTATACAAATTCAATAAATCCTTAAAAAATCTCAAACTTTTTAGTAGGGGCATGGTATTCTCCTGTGGCAAGAACATGCTTTAAGATTTTCTATGTCTGCTATAAACTTCGGACTTATGTTAAGATGGTGGACTCATCTTTTTTAAATGACTACCAGTTGTATTATTTTTTGACAAAGTTTCAACCCTGTTTGATGCATTAATAAACATGGTAGAAAAAATTCTATAGTTTTTCATACTAATCAGGTCTAGTCAGCTCTGATAAAAGGCAATGTACTAAAGGCAGTGTTATCTACCAGTGAAGTGCCAGTTACAACTACTGTAGGTTGCTCTATTGAATTTTTGTTATTATGTCATGCACTTATTCTCTATTGAATTTTTGCAATCATGTCATGTACTCATCACCTTAAGAGAAAAAAAAAAAATTGTTTCGAGTTGCGTGAAAAAGTTTTTACAAGATTAGTTTGTCGAAGAAAAAAAAACACTGATGCTTTTTGCATACAGGCCGTGCATGTTTCGACAAAATAAAAAATAATGAAAATAAATGCACATAGATATGTAGCTTCATTCACCACATAAAGGGGGAAATTAGGAATGTTCTGCAAGGAGCTGAACTTCCTTTACTATGGCTTTCGAGGGGAAAAGGAATATGGTCACTACGATTTGTAACACTAAGATTGGCAATCACTGCTCCTTTCAGTATTAATTACTGATAATGTAGGCCTTGGAATAATGGTAGGGACATTTACGTTTAATCATCGGTCAATAATCATGCAGGCATATGCATGCAAGATATAAATTACAGAGCTGACTTCAACATTTAACTTGAAATGAATAATAAAATTAGCATAATTAATGAGTCAGCTTTTCTGCTGACTCATTGTTGATGTTGCACTCCTGAAGATGGTGCCAAAAGTTCAACAGCAGCCAGGGTCACAGTCCATGTACTGCCAAAAGAAAGTGTTGTCCATGTGTGTTCCTTTTATTATGATGGAGTGGACCATACAGCTCTTGGTTGAAAAGATAGTTTGTAATTTTTTCTTTTTCATCCTGATATGTAGACCTCTGTTTTGCAGATTGGATATGATGTATTTCAGTGCACCACTAGAAAGGCCTAGGGCTGTTTGTGCAGCACTCAAAATAAAGCAAATACAAATACAAATTCCTGAAATGACCAAGAAGAAGAATGAAGACAGCCACCTCTCCGTTTTCATCTTCCACTTCCAGGCTGCTGCCATCGAAGCCCTTGGTGATCTCTGCAGCCTTCCAGACTGCGGCCGCATCTGGCAGCCAGATTCGTGTCCCCTGAAAGATTAAGTGAGCAGGATGTGTTCACAATGCAACCTCTTGATTGTTTCAATAGCCGTCCAGATAAGAGCGGCTCAACGGGAGAAAGCAAGGTCAGGCCTTGAAAGAGAAAGGCAGCAAAAGCATACAATCTGGGTCGAGGCAAGTCTTTTCAAGCCCTTTAAACATCTGGCAAGAAAGAATATATTAACAATAAACTTGCTCGCTAAGATACACTTATGAAATATTTATGTCATGTTTACATTAGAAATTGGGAGCATGATATGAATAGAAATATATAGAACAATGGGCATAATTAAAGCACATTTGGCTGCCCACTGTATTAAATTCCTGGCAATTGATTTGTCCAAGTGACAACAACCATAAAATAAAATATGAACTATATGCTATGTCAAAGCGCTGGGATAATGAAAATATTAGATTTCACTTTCTTTAAAAAGTGAAGACTTCTAACAACAAGAACCCAGAGAGCGTATATTTTGCAGCCATGCAACATTATATCAAAAAAAGTTAGTGTGTATTCTTTCGGCAGCCGGGATAATAATTTCCCCGAAATTCTACCGGCAGCTGCCTCCCATTGGCCCATTGACAGCCCAGATTAGTTTTTGTTCTCTCTAATGAGCTGCCCCAGACTGTTGCCTCGAAGCGGCGTGTACGGGTGGGTCCAGGTGGTCAAAATTTTTTTTTAAACATTGAAGCGGCGTGTACGGGTGGGTTAACATTTTATTCGCTCAAACGGCATTCGCTGCAAAGCGGCGAATGACGTTTTAGCGAGACCATGGACATGTTTCCACAAAATCACAGGAGAATAAGGAGTCAGTATTCTACCGGCAGTTGTCACATGATTTTAGACAGCCGATGGCAGAATGCCGGTAGAATTTCGGGAAATTATTCTCCCAGCTCCCGGAAGAATTGACACTGCCTAAAAAAAAAAAAAAAGCATAAAGGGCTGGAATCTTCAACTGGTTATTTATGATGAAACTCCAACAGCACTCCAAACCAAAAATAAAGAAATTCAAACGCACACGACTAGCGAGGAGGAGGAAATCGTAGCGTAGATAAAAGACAGGGGGTGGGATTTTGACGAAGTGTCTGCATGTATCATGGGTACATCACAAAAACGCCATTTCCTTGTTTATGTCTAACCAACCGCCCAGATACTCGACCTTGTGAATGATTGCCTGTGCTTTGCAGCAAATCCGAGAAGTACTAAAATAAAAATAAAAACGCTCCGATAACGGTTTTTCGAACGGAGACATGCACTGCATCCCACCGATGCTGCCGGTCGTCGCCCGGCGGTCCTGCTCTTCATTTGCTCGTAATTATGCCGGAAAACGTTGCGAGTGGCTCACAGCCCATTTCGAGTGCTTAGCCCACATCCGTGTGTGTCTTTCCGTCGCGAAGCCAGACAGAGAAAGTTGTGAAACCCGACTGCAGTTCACGCGCCGCTCCACGTAGGATCGCTGGAACCGCCAACGAGCATACACGCCCACCGATGAATTACTCACGATTTTACGTGGCTAATCAAATTTTGCCTTTATAAGGAATTTGACGCCGAGAAACAACGGCAGGCATGTATTCGGTGTCACAAAAATCGCAACATCGCGCAGGAAATGAATATTCAATCGGTAGAACATTCAAATGACAGCTGTCTGGGTCAGCTGAGGTTCACTTTAAAGCTACGTTTAGGCTTACAAAGCTACAGCGTTTTGGACACTAATTTTGGAAGCTATGCATTTCAGTCATTGGTTCCGCCGCCGGGTATGTTTTCGAGCTGAGCGGCGAGGGAACGCCGCCAGCCAAGGGCTTCGACTAAAGCGTCGGGAACTACACCTGTGCCTTACCTTGGTGTAAAGTTCCAACGTTGACATGTTCGGTCCGTTTTGCGGACGCTTGTCGTCAAAAAGTCGTGGTGCGCATTTCTACGCCACTAAACGACTCGCTGTGGCTCCGCTCGAAACGGAAAATTCGAGCATTTGTTTAGCAGACTGAACGCCAGGCTGTCTGGGACGCACACACTGACACACACCGCTGCCGCAGCCAGCTTTGGCCAGCTACCCTGATGGCTGCCGCCGCCTCTTCCCGCTGCTCTCTCACTCGCTCTCTCGCTCCACGGCGCTCCATCGAGTCCTGCAGTCCTGCTGCCAACGTTGCCTGCCGCGTTTCTCTCACTTTCTTTCCTTCCATACGCGATTTTGATCGGCAGAGCCTGGGTTGATGGCTTGATCTCCATATTTCGGAGCAACAGCTACACTTCTAAGTTTCACATCGTAAAATTGAACAATCTCCAATACAATACAGGACTATACAGGACGCTCCGATTTGTACGACTCATTTCATAGCTGACAATTGTTCAAAGGTATTGTGAGATTTTTACCAGAGGTTATTAGATACCCCATTGCATGCGTCGTGTTGGTAAGCAAAACTTAATCCTGAGGAAACGATTATGGTATGGTAGTAGGGTTATATGACCACGGACCGGCCTTCCAAGTTTAAATACTTAATTAAATAGTGGCGATATACTACTGTGCGTGTCCAGCTATATGACACTTACTTCTTTCCAAGATGTCATTTGATAAATCGTTGGGCGCATTTTTCTGTGTTTTTGATCACCTTCCGCCTCGGCACCATAGTTGCAGATTATCAGCTCTTGAGACTGGTCGAAATGATGAAGACAGGAGCTGCCCACGTGAATTTCGTCGAACATTCCTGTCTTGAAGCTGCGTTGTTTAAGGACGTATGTTTAATAAAAAGATATGTGTCCTTTATGCCGTGGTTCAGCACTTTGATAGCACTTAGAGACGAACGAGCGAAATTATGCGAAAACGAAACAAAATGTACTCACTGGAAGAGCGGCTTATTCTTGAGTCATGTCATGATTTGAATTAGCGATATTTTGTCATGATGCCTCGTCTCTACATATCGACAGTGATTTAATTTAAAACTAAAAACTATGGTTACATTGCGTCTTCTTCTGCTTGAAAAGAGACAGAAATCTGACCAAGAAGAAATCTTTTTCTTCTTTTCTGTGTGCCGCAACCCCAAATTATAATCTGTCTGTTTTCCGGGAACATCTGAAGTAAATAGATGTTATTTTAGGCTTCGAAATAAAATGTAAGATCACTAAATCACGCCATTCCACTATTCTGTTTTTTTTTTTTATAGAAAATCAGCTGTGAAGCGGTTGCAAACACAGTGGTTGCAAACGCTGGCAACGCTGGCACGCTGGGATAATCTTTTATTTTTTATTTTGACCGCGGTTTAGCATATTTGGTGACCTTTACATTGCTTCGAGGTTGATGGTTTGTTTCGAATTCAGTAAGACTGCTACGGTATAAGAGACCCAAGGCTAGGTTTCTTCATTTGCATCTGGTTACGGTAGCGGAATTTCAACGCTCTAAGGAGAAGATAATGTCGCTCAGGTAAGAACACATTGGCTGAGCCGTGCAAATCGGACAAACACTTCTACAAGTAAAAAAAAAAAAAAAGAGAAAAACAACTATTATTTCTTTGTTTTCTTGTTTGGTACAAAGTCTTGATTCCGTTGTATTGTTATTTTTGTTTTGTCAGGGGAGTTGTGAAGCTGAGCCTACTGGGTGGCACGGTGTACCTGGCGCAGACTTCGGGTGTCTGGAGCGACAGCTCGCGCACCATCGAAAGCATCAAAGCATCGGTGAAGGCATGGCCGAGCTTGAAATACTACGTTGACACGGTGAGAGAGCTCATGTATCTAGACGTTCATTCTCCAATCACTACGACGCGCAATGCGACAAGCTGTATCTATGAGCGCAATTAGCAGCCTGTGACGCTGTCACATGCGTCTGGCATTCCCGATGCCCAGAAGTACTTTTAGCAATCGTACTTAAAGTGCTACTTCCCGTAGGTATAGAAATCTTTGGGTGCCCAGACATCAGCACCTAAGGCTCGCCATTATAAAGTTTATTCCTCCTCCTCCTTGTACTTACCTTAAAGGGATACTACAACGAAATTTCGGCGATCATTTTTTGGTCTATGCGGAGGGCAAGTTCGTCTGCTTCTTGCGCAGGGGGTAGCGGTGACGTCAGAACGCCGAGCCCTGATTGGCTGATGGCGACCCCCTATCTGAGCGTCGTCTGCTCCTTTGCAACGTCGTCTGCTCGCAACGTCGTCTGCGTCTGTCTCACCTTTCCTGCGACTTCCGGAAGTGCAGAGGCCAGATTCACGAAACGATCTTACGCCAAAAATGTGCGTAAGACAAAACTTAAGAACAAATTCGTATTCACGAAACGAAATTTTCGTACGTTTTGCGCAAGTTACGACGAAATCCTACGACAGCTCCGAAGCTGTCTTACGCACTTCTTACGATCAAATCAGCATGGCCGACAGCGTCGCGGTCGCGACGACCCACAGACGTTTATTTTTCTACGTGCGCTTCTCACGCGTCCCGACTTCAAGCAGCAAGAAAAAAGTAAAAAGTACTTGAAACAGATTACGACGAACAAGAACGCAGGACCCACAAACACCCGGGAAAAGCTCCAACGGCCACGATTACACCGAACACGACCAAGCGAGTACGGCAGTTAGGCCTAGCAGGCACTCCGCGACTCGGCGACCGTCTGCCCACAAACGGCTGGCGTGCTGAATGGAATATGCCCGCGCGACCCTTGTGAACCCTTCCCGTATTATACTTTGATCGCTGACCTCAATTTTAGATTAAGAGGTCACTTTCTTCCTCTTGTTATCTCCTTGTTTCCCGAGGCAACGGTGACTCTCGCCGGTGAAAAAGAGGTGAATCTCCGACAGAAGCAGGAAAGGTAAAGCGGCCATCGCTTTGACTAGCAGACGTAATGCAGACGACGTTAACTGCGCCAACCCGCCGACGCCGTTAAAGAATGAGGGGTCTCGCCGCACACGAAAGGAGGGAAAAAGTATTTGGGAGGGAACTTGCGGGCACTAACACGCTTACTCTCGGTTCTTAGCAAACAAACCTCGGCGCCTCGGGACACCTCGCCAGTGAGTCCTTTGACTTGATGCGCGTCTGCTAGTTGTTAGACCTAAACAACGTACCGCTCCAGTTATTTCGTCTGCCCTCTCTGAAAGGCGAAGTCGAGCTCGCTCGTAAAGACCTGCACTTCCGAAAGTCGCAGGAAAGGTAAGACAGACGCAGACGATGTTGCGAGCAGACGACGTTGCAAAGGAGCAGACGACGCTGAGATAGGGGGTCGCGATTAGCCAATCAGGGCTCGGCGTTCTGACGTCACCGCTACTTCCTTTCTCATGCGCAGAAGACGAAAATGAGTCAAAAAAGCAGCATCACATCGAACATACCAATATCTCGTTAAAAAAGTCACGAAAAGGAATTTTAAAACGAATTAAACGATCAGCAAAGAGCACCTGGTGGATGTCGCTCACACCTCACTTGTAATGCCCGTCTAGGAACCTTGACAGCTAGTGACGGAGGTTGTCTCGCCTCCGGCCACGACGAGAGAAGAGGGGCAGGAGGAACTCCCCTCTTCCCGAGAATGCCTTTTGTGTGTTGCAGAAGTCGCTATTGTCCCCCTAGAAGGTTATAGAAGATTAACCTGTCACTCAAAATTCGTACAAAAGCAGCCGCTTCGGTGGCTGGAACGACTAGGCCATCCTCTCGACGTCAGCCTCGCCGCAGCTTTGCTCGTCCTGAGACGACCTACGTCACGATTGCGTTGGATGTCACGTGGTCTCTGCTGGGCCTTCTCCGAGCGCTTGCCAGAGTGGGCCGTTTATAACGAAAAATACAGCCACCAGGCTCAAAATACAAACGTGCGATTCTCATTTACGGATATTGTGGATCATATTCAACCTATTTTTGAACACGACGGGAATATTTCGAATTTCGTTGAAGTATCCCTTTAACCCTTTGCCTACAGCAAAAATTTTTGGGAAAAAAAAAAAAAAGGTTAAAAAATACCGATTTTTTTTTATTAATTTTTTTTATGGTGACCTATAAATTTAATATGCAATACATGAGAAATTTTTGAACACGCTGCAGAAGAAAAGGGGACTAAACTTCGGCTTCACTGCCTTGCACATGGACATTCAGGCCAGGCGTAGCAGTACTGCAGAAAGTTCACATCACCTTGCATGCAAAGTGAACGCAAAACGTGGAGGGGCTGGAGAGGGATTTTTTACGTTGATTCTAGTCCAATGTCGACACGCCGGCACAATTTTCTCGTCGGAATCGGAATCGTCCGAGCTAAAATCCTATAACTCAGTTGCATCGCTCTCGCTGTCCTATAAAAGATTCATTTTCTTGTCTTCCGAATCTGAAGAGAGATCACAATATCTTCATTTTTGCCCCAATTTCGAGGCAAGATCGTCACTATGAATGCGGCGACCAGAAGTTGACGCCACTATTTTTAAATCCCCTGTTGCCTGCGTTGCAACAATTTTCTGCCAAATTCAGAGATTTGCCACAATTTTATTTTCGGTGAAGCGCCATCTATCCACGGCAAAGCTAACTAGAAACATGTGGACTAGCCCAGTTCGTCCATGGTAGCATATTGGAGCTCGAATCAACACAGACAAGCCCAGCTTGTTTTCAGGGGGAGTGGTACAAACAGTGTGGACGAACCCAGGTCATCTATGGTAGGGAAAAAGTTAAAATACATTATCCACTGGATTTTTTTTTTTTTTTCCTGTAGCAAGTTACAGGTTAAGAAGGTATCGGCAAATGCCCCTCAAAGGGAATCATATATCCCTCCGCCACCTCCGCATCCAACAGCGTCCCATCGTTTCAGTGACGTCGCGGACGTGCGAGGAGGGTCTTGCCTTCCTGTACATATTTGCTTTATCTTTCGACTTTGACTTAGCATTGTGGAAGCCACGAGGGAGATGAGAGTTTTCCCCCTTTGATGGAAACAAATGCGACTTTCGGGGATTAGGTTCCCCCTCCGATGGATACAAAGGATGCTTCCAGGGGCTCGGTTCCCCCTCCTATGAATACACAGGTCGCTTTCTTAAAAAGTGGGATCGGAGACAAGTTGGCATCACTCTGTATCCAATATCTATCCATTGAAGCGGAACAAGGAGCGTTTCTTGTGAACTCTTCTTTCGACTGCGGAAGGATTTGAAATGGGCGCATCACACTTGTGGGAGGAGCTTCTCCTACCTCTTGTAACCGATTATAGTACTTTTTGAGAAAAGTACAACTCCTGACTTCAGAGCACATTCCCTAAATTCGGTCTTGTTAAATTTGTACCACAAAATGATGCTTTGTTAATTCTGAAGAAATACTGGGAGGGATATTCTACTCTCATCAGAAAAGCGAGCAGACGACACATCGCTCCGTTTGTTCTAGGGGCGGCCTTCCCGTGGCTTTTTTAAAAAACCCTTGCTACTCGTCGCTCGATCATTGCAAACACATTAGGAGAGCAAAATTAATTGCAATGCAGCACCTGAGACTGTGGTGCGGAAAAATTAACTATCAAGTCAAAGAAAAAGGCGACAGAGGAGAACGTCACAATGTTTTGGGACATTCTCATTTGTCTTTTCCTTCGACTTGAAAGTTCCTTAATTTTTTCTCGCCACAATCCATCCACCACAATCGCCCATGGTAGCGTATTGGGCAAAGAGAGAAGCAAGATTATCACTCTGATATTCGGGCAGGGGAACCCACTCCGAGATGTTGGGGCAGAGCCAACAATTTCAGGTGTCACGTTATGATTATCACCTGCTAACCTGCACACTCACTGTTTGTTTTATTAGGGAGAGTACACTCCTCCATGAGAAAATTGCTTGCGGGGGCTATGGGGCCAGTGCCGAACCAGTCAGCCGCCTCCCTCTTATCACCAGACCCGGCTCTCTGCGCGTGGTTATGGCCAGGAGCATGACGACGTGGCAAAAGAGAGGCTCTTAATGGCCCAGCGAGGACGTAGCTTCCACCGCAGTCACAGCTTTGAGGTGAATGGAGTATAGTACATTTACCCCTCTGGGGTGCAACAAGCCAGTGCAAGCGGCACCAAATTCAAAAGTCGGAGAGACTTCTGAATTAGGCGCCATTCCTGCAAGTAACTACTCTGTGGCCACTTGATGTTATCCAGTATTCGCCGCAGTTTCCGAAAATAGGTCATGCACCCCTGGGGCAATGCATACCAGTTCTAAAATCGCTGTAAAGGGGTATGAAAGGACATCATGAAAGATTGTGTTAAAAAATATTTGTGCTTTACTTTGAAAGTACATTGTATTTATAGTACTTTACTTCAAGTACAATACATGCAATGTACTTGCTACTTGAAGTATGTCACCTCCCATTTAATTTGTTCTTTACTTGAAGTACTGTTAGATGCACTTTACCCAATACTGCCGATTTCTCTTCTCACGGAACTGTTGGTTTGCAGGCACCAAGCAGGAAGGAGCTCAATATGAAAGCAGTCGACTGCTGGAACGACGGTGAGTCATTTGGTTCTCTGCAGCTGAGCGGGGCTGCACAGGCCTCAGACTAGCGAGGAGGCTTGCACAGTGGTTTTGGCCAAATATTTTTGATTTGAATATTGAATACGTGATTTAACATGGTGTCTGAAGACTACCCAATCAGTATTTTGTTACAGTGTCACATATATTTTTAATAAAGTAAAAGAATGCAACTGCTCGAAACTGAAACTGGACTGGGGAGAAAGAAATATAGAGGAGGAGAGCGTTGACTTTATCTTTGGCAATTGTGTCTAAACCATAGAAAATGGCACGTGGCCACGGAGAAGAGTGTGAGCGCGACTCAAATCGGCCAGTTCTCAATCGGCGGTTTTCAGGCGGAAAGAAAACAAATTTCGAGCTGCAAATTGTGTCCTTGGTAGTTGGGCTCTCGTGTGTCATGTACAAATAAAAACCTTGGCAATAATAAATACCCTGTCAGTTTCCCTTTAAGCAATGAAATCCTAGTGCCTATTTTATTGTCTAAATGTCTACCATGTTCTGGCCACACCACAAAGACACTAATGTTTTACTTGAAAAGGCACCAAAACATTAATAAAAGGAATAAACCGAATTTCGTTAAGTCTGAACTTAAAAGCAGTGCCGCTCCGCAGAAATGTGGTGGCAAACTGCACGTGTGTGAGCCCTGTCGAACGGAAATCTCCCTCTCTCTCGGCCTATTCAACTCCTGCGGGGAGCAGGGAGGGGCAGCTAAAACGACCAGGTTGTAACACGTTCACAACACTAGGTGGCGGAGCTCCTAGCCGCGCCAGTCCCCAAGCAAGTTTGCCCGTGCTGGGCTAGTTGACATCACATCTTCCGGGATGCATCATGCCCTCCGATGGCCCATCTTCAAGCGCTGGCTGGAATCTGTCCTTTGGAACTAAAAATATAGCCATCCATGCAAGATACAAGTGTGCAATTGTCATTAGCAGTTAGAGTTGACCATGTTTAACTTATTTCTGAATGCAAGAATCCCTTTAAATAAAAACCCAGTTTAACTTTTGAAGAATGTTGCCAAGCTAAATTTAACCTTTTAAGTGCCTTGGACGAGCTGAGCTTGTCGGCCGCTTTTTGGCTAAAAATGCCTTGGACGAGCTCAGCTCGTCCAGCGTTTTTTTCAGTAGCCCTCAATTCTATGGATGAACTAGGCTCATCCGAGTAGTTTGCGGTGCTGATCAGAGATGGCAACACTCGTTTTAGTTGGCGCTTTTTTTTTTTTTTTTTTTTTTTTCCGACGTTGATTTTTGCGTAATAAACTTTTGAAATTTTATCTGTATTCCTAAAGGAATAAAACTTCAAAATAAAAAAAAATAAAAAAGAATTACACTTTTAGGTTACTTTCAGAAAGAAAAAAATGCACTAAAGGGGTTAATCTGCTGTGCCTCAGAAAGTCCAACGCCTACATTTCGGTAGAAAGCAGATGGATTCTACATAAAATAAATCCCACGAGGGAGCTCTAGCCTCCTCGTGAGCTCTTTGGGAAGGCAAGTACCCTCGCTTCGAGGACCTCTGGGGGGTATATTATGGGTTTACCCACCCCTCTCCTCCTCCTGTATTGGCCTGCAACCTTCCGGAATTTTCAAAAGGTCGGCCCTTATAGTGAGATGAATTTGAGACTCTCGATATATACGGTAGAACACTGCACCGGCCTTCTTACAAGGCCTACCCTGGGCTTGAGACCTTTTTACTTCAGTGCAGCTGGAGTTTGTCAGTAAAGTTGCTGCCCTATGCTCCATTCACAACTGGAACGACGGTTGCGCGCACAAGGTCCCAGCTTTAGAGGCTGCACCAGTGCGCTTGACCTTACCAGTGTGCTTGATCTTACGAGGGGCATTGATAAAGTTTGTATTACCAGCGCCGAAAATTGAAAAAAGGAAAACAAAACGCATCAACACGAGCGTGCGTCCCTCTAGTTTTGGCACAGTATAAATATTGCGTGCCATGAATGCCACTAGAACGTCGAAACAAAAATGGCACTCGGAAGGAGTCCGTTTGCTTCATGACAATGCCCAGACTTGCTCGGTGCAGGCGACGTCACACCTCTTTAGGTTACGAAATTTTGCGTCGTCCCCCATGTTCGCCCGACCTGACACCTAGCGACGTCCTCCTCTTCCCTCGCATGAAGACTTCACTGCACGGAAAACATTTCAAGGAAAGCATTGCTCAAGTGGAGCGATCCCTGATCACTCAAAACAAGGAAATCATGGCCTCCGGCAGCTTGTCCATCGATGGAAAAGTGTGCAACTGGCTGGCGAATATGTAGAGAAAGACTAAACTCCTACCCAAGTACCTAGCAGTTTATAGTCTTTCTCGTAACAATAACAGGAACTTTATGAACGCCCCTCGTACTTTTACAAACTTTTGCGTTAGATAGGTGAACAGAATACCGAATTCAATAATGTAAAACCACTGGAAAAAAAAAAAAGTTTTTCCCATTAGATTGTTTAATGCTTTGTTTTTTTTTTGTTTTTTTCCAGGTGTGAAGGCCACATTCAAGCATCTCCTAAGTCTGCCACACTACACCAAATCCACAGTAGCCTGGTGCTCCAAGTCAATTTCAGGACTAATCAACCAGGAAAAAAAGCCTTGAAATCCATAGTAAGCTGTAACAAAACAGCAAGTGTAGTATCACTAAGAGGACATTACAATAACCATTCACTAGAAGCTTCCAATAAAAAGACTTTCACTAAATGTTGAATCTGGGTATATGCTAGAATAAATTTGTACCTGACAGGATTTTTAAGAAAAGCATGTTATGTACGCGACAGGATTTTTAAAAGCACGTATGAAAATGTAACTGCACAGGTCCAACCAACATGAGAGTGATGATGCCACACAGACACGGGTAGGATATGGCTTTAAGAAAGTTTTATATTTAAAATGTGTACAGCAGTGACATACAAAAAATGCTCCAAGATAAAATTGCATCATTTCAGATGCTCAAGTCAACCAAAATGACAAATATAACTCCGCAAAACCTGGCATGACGTTATCTACACCTTTCTTCGACCGAATGCTATCTATGTGCTTTGGTCCTCTCGCCGCAGGACTTAGCTGTTGCGACGTGAGAACCGGCATTGAATATAAAAAGCGTTTGTCGCCACTAGTTCCTATTTGCAACGTTTTTAATATGTCACGTTTCAAATTGGCCCGATGGGTGATAAAACAGACCGAAAACCTTAAGCCGCCTCTGTCGATATCTAGTTCCCGGACTCTACTTGGTAAGGCTGAGTTTACTGGTACGTTCCCTAAACGCTCGTCTCGTAAAGTCGGGCGGGAAGCATTCTAGTACTTCTTTGGCCGCGTCGACAAGCTGCAGCTCCTGTTTCCTGTGTGGATTATTCCCGTCATCCGTAAAAAGGTATGGCAAAACAAGAGGCTCGGGGAGAGCAACCCGCCCCTAGTTAGAGCCCGGCATTTCGGACTGTGCAAGAGACGCTATCCGACCGCCGTCGTTCTGGCTGGTGTCGTCGTTGCTACTGCCACCCTCGATGCCCCTGGGCTCCTTGCTCTCCTGGTCCGAGAAGGCCCCGTCGCTCCGCTCCTGTAGCCAGATGCACAAGTGAGTGCCATCAGTCCCACGGCACAATCTAGCACAGAAAGTAAGACTATGCAAATCACCAAGCATTTCTATCACCGCTAGTTTGATTCTGAAACCCATCTCGATGAGCCTGAACTTGAATGAGGTCCCTCGGTTCCGCTTGGATCCTGTCACCTACTTGGATAACGACACTGGGTATGCCAGAAAGACAAACAGGATTTTTTTACATTTTTGGACTTTCTTCAAGAAGGCAGGAAAGTTTCAGCCTTCTGCGATGCAGGTTGTTAATGTGGCATGCAAAACACACTTTTTTTTTTCTCTCGTAGAGCTGCTAAAATCACCAGCAGCACGATGCTAGACGAAGGATGACACCTGGTTCATCACGATGGAAAAACCATGAAATGGTATTGCGAGAAGGCATTTAGATTTGTTCGAGACCCCAGTTTGCTTTGCCTCGTTATCCCGTGTTTGGCACTGTTCAGTGATGTGATTGCTGCGCCAAACTGCGCCAAGGGGCTAACCCTGCTACATTTTGCCGAAATACGGGTAATCTGCGCCAAGCCTGCACCATAGGACCAATTTTGGTCGCCTTTCAAAAGCGAAACTAAACTGAGTACCATAACTGAGCACGTGTGAGCTAGGTGGCACAAGCAGCCGCCCGACACAAAGTACCCTGAATCAATCGTTCATCCGGTCTTGCATGGCTTTTCCAGCCATCTCTCGTTTCGCGCTCTCGTTCTCGTTGTCTCGCGTCTTTTTAAAAAATTTTTAACGATAGACGTGGTCATGTGCAGACGCACCGACGCTAGTGCTGGGTACCAGCCATGCCGTCGGGCTGCGAAACGAAACCATGTTTTTGTGTGGCAGGTACTTTACGAGCTGAAGTACTCGCTCCTGAAAGCAATGGCCGTGGGAAAACTATATTTGGTCCCTGCCTGCCAGTCGCCGTGGTCTCGCGACGTCGGGTGTTGCCATCCCCACGTCGCTGCAGATATGGCGCTTTCTAAACTGAAACGTATGGACCGTTGCATGTTCATCAACATTCCAGTTTTTGTTTAATACGCTGCTACAAAAATCTTTCTAGCTCAAAGACTGCTGTGTCGAAGTATTGGTTCCCTAGGTTTCTCTCGGTAAGCTTTCTTTTGAGAGGGACCCCAGTATTTGAAAAATCTGCCACGAAAGAAAGTTTGTTAAGAGAAGTGAGCTAAAGCAAAGAAGTCAATGCCTGTATGCTGAACTCGCACAGCGTGCTTGTTTGTCTGGAGTTTAGTCGTTGCACAAAGCGCTTCAAAAACTTTTTGGCCCTGGCACGCGATGTTTTGTTGTTTTTTTTTTTGGCGTGCGTGCGTGCGTGCGTGTGTGTGTGCACGTGTGTGTGTGTGTGTGTGTGTGTGTGTGTGTGTGTGTGTGTGTGTGTGTGTGTGTGTGTGTGTGTGTGTGTGTGTGTGTGTGTGTGTGTGTGTGTGTGTGTGTGTGTGTGTGTGTGTGTGTGTGTGTGTGTGTGTGTGTGTGTGTGTGTGTGTGTGTGTGTGTGTGTGTGTGTGTGTGTGTGTGTGTGTGTGTGTGTGTGTGTGTGTGTGTGTGTGTGTGTGTGTGTGTGTGTGTGTGTGTGTGTGTGTGTGTGTGTGTGTGTGTGTGTGTGTGTGTGTGTGTGTGTGTGTGTGTGTGTGTGTGTGTGTGTGTGTGTGTGTGTGTGTGTGTGTGTGTGTGTGTGTGTGTGTGTGTGTGTGTGTGTGTGTGTGTGTGTGTGTGTGTGTGTGTGTGTGTGTGTGTGTTTAACTTGTACCTGGGTTTCGATAAAACAGCCATCTCGAGAGAAATTTCACATTGCACTGCAGTAACGTGTTTCATCAGTCTGAGACTGCTTCCATTTATTATATAACTAGTCAACCTAATGCTGTGATATTTACTACTAAGCTGGCCATTTTCAAATAAATTTTAATATGTACAGTTTGGTTATTATTTATCTGTAGTGGGTACAATTGTATGTATCATTTAACTGAAGCATTGCAAAATGTGTCGTCATTGGCAGTTACATATTGAAAGACTCCCAGGAGGTCTAACTTGACTATAATTTGTTTATTGCGGTGAGCAAAGTGTCCTTCGTGTGTCTAGCACTTGAAACTAATATTTTTATTTGTCTAAGAATATCTGCTCCAAAAGCCACTTTTGCTGCTCCGAAACACTGTTTTAGCTACTCCAAAAGCCACCTTTGCTGCTTTAAAACACTGTCTTGGCTGCTCCAAAGGCCACTTTCGCTGCTCCAAAACACAGTTTTGGCTGCTCCGACAGGTGCTCCAAAATGGCTTGGGCCAATTACATCACTGACTGTTATGCCACTTGTGTACAGTGCAACGTTATGTGTAGTACAATGTTAATACCACAGGCTCGGCTCACTGAGGAAGTACAGCTGCCTTTGTGCAAATAGAGGCTGGAACTATGTTTTGCTGATGACCCAGTGCCTGTACAACTGTACTAAAGCTAAGAGCCACCTAAGGTCAGCTTGGCTAAATTCACAATCTAGTACAGTAACATTTTCTAGGTACAATCTTGGCTTGGTGTTAAAGAGAAAGCTTTGGATATGCTTATACTCCAGTTGTATGTCCCATAATTCTCCTGGAACATGTCTTGTATCGGATGGAGCATGGCAACTACTATATGCAGATTTGACCTCGCAAAAACTGATAAAATGTACTATGCCAGTGCAAACACCAACCAGAAAACAACTCCAGTTCTCTAATAATATAGCTCTAAATCTACACCATTTGTAAACCTCAGACCAGAAGCTTCTTATATAAAAATGGTCCATTCCAATTACATCCAGAAATCCCCTTGTGCTACGAAATTATGAAGCTGTGTAAAGCATGCAGGTCAGAAAAGGATAAGTATGTAACAAAAGAAATCAGGTTACTATTAGTTTTGTTGCTCAAGGTCTGTGTGGACAGCCAATTACATGCTCCACAGATAGGGCACAGCTAATTAGTGCAGCAAATCAGTGCAGTGCAGGTTGCACAACTGGCCTGAAGCACAAGCTTGTTTGCAACTTGTTGCGTGGACCCAACTCAACCATGGTTGAGGACATGCCACTGGGACATAGGAGCCCATCCAGGGAGGAATGTCCCTTACAAAGCAAGTCTGAACAACCAGAGGAGTTTAAAACCAGGTGTAGAGCAGCTTGATGGATATCAAGCTGCTCTACACCTGGTCTAAAAACAATGCAGCAATTTCAAAGTGCTCCGTGCCTAGAAGGTAATAAACTGGTGAAAAAAATTGGCACAAGACATACCTGACTGACTTGGGAGTCCTGGCTCTCCGCAGTGTCCTCGCATTCCATAGGCGTATGCGCTGCGTCCCCCGCCTCCTCCTCGTTGCCTTGCCCTTCCTCCTCCTCCTCCTCCTCCTCTTCCTCCTCTCCGGGTTCCTTGCCCGGGGCCACGGGCATTCCCTGGGGGGACTCTTCTGCCGGGGTGGCCTCCTTGCAGGCGCCACCGTCCTCCTCCGCCCCCTCCTCCGCCTTCTGCTTGTCTCTCTGCTCCTCTTTGGCCTGGGCGTCTTTCTTCATCTGCTCCAGGGCACGCTCCACCATCTTCTGGTACGTCTCAGAGTCCACCGTCTTGCCGCACCTCTGCCCGCGAAAGAGCACGCAATCAGCTGTGTTCCTTGCCACAATCGGGTTGGCCAAGGGACTGCCCTCACCACCCTCTTAAAGCGCTCGATGCCGCAAACAAACCTAGATTGTCTGCAAATGTGTACACTCCTTACACCTTTCTTGGAAAAGCTGAGAGGACTAGCCTGCAGCTTCATAAAGTATACACCTAGTGCACATATTAGTTCTTAGATAAGAGATTTGTGAAACATTCTGATACTAGATGTGTTCAGCAAGTGTTTTCTTAGCTACAAAAACAAATGTACTTTTTTTTGCAAGTGCAGGCATACTAAAGTGCAAAGCGCGATATCTGGATCACAGAAATATACAAAATATGTGACCAAGAAAAGTAGCAAAATGCCATTTATTTTACCTTTAAATTCATTCGAGGAAAATGCAAGTTTATGTTTAGTTTCCCTTGTATTTCATGTTTTGTCTAGAGCCCCGCATTGTCTACAACGCCGTCATCGTCATCTTTTTCACTAGTGCTTCCACATTCATAACACAATAACTTTCTGAAAGATGACTTTCTATAGTATCAAAAGCCATCCGGGAGTCAACTCTCTATAGTATACTATTGATAGTCAACAACTGATAGAGTTCTTTCCAAAACTGTCGATAGCATCAAAAGTCAATTTTTCGATCGTTTTGCATCACTACCACAGTCCCATATGTAAAGTGTAAGCATAATCAGAACAAGTCAACAAGCTACTAGCTTTATTTTGAGCAGACAGCTTTCCTGAAAACAATGCCCTATTCCAGTGGTGTCTACAGCATAACTTACATTACGGCCACTAGACCATGCTTTCAGCAAAATGTCCACTTCCCGTTACCAAAGTGACAATTTGCTAATGAAAACATTTTTCTAGAAATTTCCCCCTACTGGGAGGTTTTTTTTTAGTCTGCAATAAAGGGTAACTCTGGTACATCTTCTTAATTTCAGGGTTATGACCGTTTATAGAGCAGGAGGTGTCCCTGAATTACAAAGGGCAATTTCTTTTTCAATGCCTCGTGCAGTTTTGTAGATATCGTACCCGAAAGTTTTGTTTCTGGTGTCTACGGTGAAACAAACTATCGGTTCGAGAAGATGGTAGCCCAGGTGCATGGCCATCGTGCGATGCCAACTTTGTACTGCGGTATCGCAAAACGTACGACCGGCCTAATCGCAAGAGCAGTTCCGATCAGTCGAGCAAGATGCTACGGCCCTGTTACTGCTTTGCTTTATAGATATGAAACATCTGTAGCAACTAGTAATACACACTGCCGGCAAAGAAGCGAGTTCAACGCAATGAATGGGTGGTATTTACTGGGTGCCACGATCGAGTGCGTTTTTCACAGCACAGGCTCAGAACGAGCCCCCTCTTCTGAGAAGAACTACAATGTTGGTGGTGTGCAATATATGCCCGAGAAGCATTGTGGAAGCCTGTCGTAAGCTTGTGCTGACCAGGAAGGCTGAGCAGGAACAGCAAGGTGTGCTCGGCATTGCACAACGACGCCAGTCCCTTGGGCTCCTTGCACTTTGGCACCACAACGTGCTTGTACAGGCAGGGGGTCAATAATCTTTGTGCGCAATTGCTGAGGAGCACTTGCAAACGACGGCCGCTAAAACCTAACATAACACGCAGCAATCATCCGCTGGGACGGCTGAAAACCCAGCAGACAAACAAGGCGAAAGAAATGGCAGTACTAAAAAATAACCTCGAGTATGAACATGACATTCGAGCGCAACGTTGCTTGACAAAGAGCCAACCCCTTGAATGCCCACTGAGAAGCTGGTGGTAGCATTTTTAATATTGATTTTAAAGTGGATTGCTATTTCCCATTAGTGCAATATTTAGGCAGTGCTCATATTTAGTCTCCTTACACCAATATTGGTCGTTCTCTTTGGTTCGACTTTTGGCCGGAGTTGCCTTTTAACAAAATAAGTTATGTAATGTGTGCTCCAGACTCCAAAACTAGACAAGACTATTGGGGGAACTCACCTTTTTCAAATCTGCCTGGAACAGCTCGCTTGCTTCAAGAAACTTGCGTTTTTTGGCCTCAAACTTTTCTTCGATCTGTTGTAACTCTGCTTCCAACTTCTCCTGCAAGCCAATTTTAATTACAGTTTTCAGTTGCCAGTTTGGCTCAGCAGGAAAGATCCTTTACGGGGATCACTGCAGGCTCACAATACTAGTGAACAGAACGACTCTTGGTGGCTTTGTCAAACTAGGAGAATGTTAAAGTTTCTTCAACTTGGTTACGGTACCAAAGAATAGTACCATAGCTGTACTGTAGCTTTTAAACGAGTGCTTGCCCTCAATTAACTTCACGAAGTAGACTTTAAGAAAAGGAGCCTCCTGGAAACCTCAAAGTGGTAGCCGGCGTTTCACTAAGGCTTAACGAGACATAGCCTACCACTCTGGAGCTTCTAGCAGGTCTCTTTTCCAGGTCTTTATAACCAGCTTCAACCACTTTTGATTAAACTTCACAGAATAGACATTTACTGTAAAAGGGAGCCCCACTAGTCAGGAATAGAAAAGTTGTGAAAAGCTACTAGAAAGCTTTGACTGGAACTGATGTCATGTGCATCTGCAAGACAAAATTTCAGTTCTTAAAGGGAATACTGAATGATACCTCTCTGTCTCGTGATATCACACCGTTATGATGCTCTGGGGACCTGAAGTGGCTTTACGTGAAGAAAGCAAACAGTAGAGTTCTTTATCCAGCTTGTTTTCTTTGTAGCTCAGTGTTCACCCAACACAAGGCCTGTGCATTGAATTCCTTACATCATCTCTCTCGAATGAGCGCAGGGCACAGAATGAACTTGAGTGTTGTGTCACCGTTGGGCAGAGACTCGTGTTCGATCAGCGATTCACTGACTGAAACGAGTCTTAGCCAAACATTGTGCCAGAAGTTTTGTTACTCGGTTTCGGACTTACACAATGTGCAAACAATTTACGTCTGTTGCCCATGCAGCTGAAGCAAAATGCTTGGGGCACGACTGTTCAATCTCCTGCCGAATTGGCTGCAGGGTTTTTCTTTTTCCCTTTTTTTTCCTCGTTATTCACCAAGTCTCCTGTTGGCCCCATGCACCGACTGACTGGATCACCAGGAGAGAATCCTCAATACTGCTGGTTTCGGAAGGTCTTCGAACTTGTCAAGTCGCACCTTTGTGTGTCGAACAAAAAACAAAGCTTTGACGCCTGTTCCTTATTCTACAAATGAGAAGATTATTCCGAACACTAGTTAGCCAATGAGAATATTCTCTCATGATTCCTTTAACCAAGCAAATGCCTATAAGTGAACTCATGCCAAAATCTTTTAATCTAAGTTATAAAACAAAATGTGAAAATATATATTTTTTTTATAAAACACTAATAAAAATTATGCTGTCTGGGAAAGCCTCTGTACCAAAGAAAAAAAAAGCTCTTTCTTCTCCCAATGTATTTTGGGACAATATGTGCGTGCACGGGCAAAGACCTTATTCAATCAAAACTGCAGCTCAAAACCACTTTGCTAAATCAAGAACAATGATACTTTTTGCTACAAAACAAGATAAAAATATTTTTTTTTAAAAAGTTCAACTGCGACATTTGGTAAATTACGTTCAACTGTAGCTGTGCAAGGTTCAGCCAAAAATGACCACATAAATTACTTTTCTCCCAAAGTGAAGAATTCGGCTAATATAGGGTGACCGCTGTTATGTCCAGTGATACGAGAGAAGAGGATGATGTTGCGAGCCACAAGGATATGAGCAGGAGTTAGAAGAGACACCACTTAGTCATGGCCCACGGTATGCAACAACACAATCGCGGCATTTCCGATCGGGCCAGTGGCTGCCCACCTGGTGCATGGTGAGGGACTGCACTTGTCGCTTGAGGACGCTCATGCGAGCTGTCGTGACCACAGACCTCACGTCCGGAACTACGGCGTCGCTGAAGATTTCGTTGATCAACCTGTGATTCCGCATGTAGCGAGAAGCTGCTATGTGCTTCACCGAAAACTCGTCTATGTCTGTGTAGAGGAGAAAAAGCATTCAACAGATATTACGTGAAGTCAACTTCTTGTTTCTGAGGCTCATTTCAGCTCCACCATCTTTCTTGAATGCCTGCCTAGGATTAATTATCTTTTGCTTTTCTGGTGTCTGCACTATTTGTTGAACATGCCATTTACTATGCTTGGCACAACTAAAAGGAACACCCTGACCAGGGATTTCCAGTTCAAATATGCGGCTTTAGGATGTGTAAATGATGCTACTTTGTAAATATTTCTTCTCTATATCACGGTGCATTTGAAGGTGAAATGAACAACAAACTTTGGGAAATATTGATGAGAGAGAAAGGGACATATAGTGGTAGTAAGTGGTAACAGGCATGCGAAGATACAACATTTAACTTCAACAAAAGATGTGCAAATGCAATGGTCAACTTGGTGAGGCAGTTGGCTTGCTGCATTTCTCCAAATCTTATTTCCTACTAACGAGCAAATATGAGTCATAAAAGATATTGATGGGTCATAGCTTGCACAGTAACAACCACATACAAATGTTCATAGTTAATTAAACGATTTAAACCATACATTTCTAAACATTCCACAAATGGCGTCTGAAGATTTTAATAGCATATCAACATTTCGAAAAATTGTATGAGGCAGAGTTATTTGAATTGGCAAATGACACAAATTTTCTGAAACTGGCATTGCTTGAGCTCTAAAAGCATGTTAAAAAATTTCTATCCTGCATGTTGTCAAAACATAAAAAATTACATTGAATGAGGCTCCAACCCCTTTTCTGAATGATATGTTTCACTTTTATCTTAAGTACCCAAACTATGGGCAGAAACACCATGAAGGATAGAAATGTTGCGACTGGAAAGCATCTCAAAATCTTAGAGAGAGAAGATTGGAGGTGACCTACCACTCAACCCTTTGACCTCCAAAAGGTAAATGCTATTGCTCAGTGAGCCAGAGCCCATCCCTACACAAAGAAAAGCAGATGGAAAGTGTTTCAATTATGCCGTATCACCATTTTGAGACTCAATAGACAAAAGTGAATGGCAACCTGGCCACACCTTGGTGATTGCAACAGTTTTCTACATTTCAATTGGGATCGGAAGGTGAAGAACGAGCTATCCCATGGCTTAGTTCAATATTTCAGATTTGTAATTTCACTGAATGCAGAAGTTGATGAAATGTCCTTCAGAAATATTCTACAAGAAAAAAAAAAAAGGCTACAGAAGTCCAATAGCCAGTGTATAGCCATAGGCGATCTGAATCTAAAATATGATAATTTCCTTGATTCTTGACTTAACACTTAAAGTTTCAATCTACATTACTTGATAGTAGCTTCCATATCGACAAAAAAGTGTAAACCAAGAATTCAAATCATTGCTCTCTCAATCCCTGTTGCTGACAAATCACAGTAGCTAACAAATGCTTCTACAGCCTACAAGACTTTTGCAAGACAAAGCACACACACAAAAATAAATATGCTGTGGAAACCAGAGATACCTGCAGGTGTTCAACAAGTTAGTTTTCACTTCCAGTGCTTATGTTAGAACACTATGCCACCTGGCAAGGAATTTTTGAAGCTAACTATAGATAAGCAACTCCTTTTAATATATGTGGCATATCAACCTCTCAATCTATGCGATTTATTAACTGCTGATTAGTAGCACCTTTTCCTGCCACGATGTGTTCTAAACATTTATTAAGAGACCAAAAAGAAAATAAAGCAGGCACCACTTGTTTAGTGCTGATAAAGACTTGCAATGAGATTTGCATGCAACCTTAAAAAGGGGGTCTTCTATTACACCTCTTGAACATGTAGGATGCAAAAAAATATCAAAAACATTGTGCTCCAGTGTAGTGTCACCTCAATTTAAGATGGGATGTTAAAATGTCTGCGACAAAGACTGGGAAGATGTTAAAATGTCTGCGACAAAGACTGGGAATCCAAATCAGTGGGGTCCATATGAATGCGACATGAATGTAATGAAGAGCAAAAGGGCCAATTTGGGGACTAACAGTTTGGATCTGGCAGTTCTGAAGGAAGACAAGAGCTGGATATTTTCTCTAAATATTACAAGTTATTAACACTATCACAAGATTTGCAGAAGCTTGCTTCCTTATTGTGCTGTGTTTCCTTGGTTCAATAGATCTCCCACTACGAGGCTCTGTGTGCCTGAAATTCCAGAATATTCATGTCCTTCACATATGCTATAATGCAAACAGAACTTATAAGTAGGGCACATAAGAAAAAATTTCATAGCCAAATTTCAGTGGAACACCCAGACATGGCATGCTCACTGAGTGTGCAAAGTCTATCAACATACATTCCAAGGCTTTACTGTGCAATTTGCTATGACCACTTGCTCATATAATAGCTTCAACCACAAAGGTAACAACCAATAAAGCAGAAAAAGCAACAAAAATGAAAACCTTGCATCTTAATAACAATAAAGTAGAAGCCAAAATTGGAGAAACCAAGCTTGCAGCACTGGTAACATCAACAGCAGCTAAGTGTGCCTCACCAAATTGACTATTTTGGTTTCTTCCACTGCCCTTTAATTTTAGATGACCAAGGCAGGCGAACAATCATGCCTCATTTACATGGACACCTGTCAGCTCGACGGTAAATTTTGCAGGGGGAGTGACGTGTCAGCTGGGCTACCAGGAGGGCCAGAAGTTCATGCCAACAGCAAGATTACAAGACTGTGTCTAGGAACCGGGGCGAAACGAGCGAGGCTCAACATGGTGCGACTATGGGAGATGTGCCTTGCATGCTCACAAGTCCCAAATGGCGGCAGACTGCATGTAGAACCACAAAACCAGTCAAACCTGCTCATCACAAACCGTGATAGGCTCGACCAGCAGTGATCCAATTCATGCGTTAACACAGGTGCCAGGATCAGTCAAGAGGGTCCATTCTTTTGTGGTCACACATTTCGGACTTCCAAGACCGACAAAGCACGGCAGTAGACGTTCTAGGTGCTTGCTACATCCTCAATACAATTTCAACATCGACACTCAACACAGGCATAGTTTAAAACTTGGTGGTCAGAATGACATGGTTCATGCAGTTGTGCGCTTTTCTGAAGCATGCCCTCAAGTGTCAGTCGGAAGCGAGTATCTCTAAAATCTGAGAATGACTCAAAAATGGTCCATTAGCACTTCTAGCAGTAAGGAAACAATTTTAAGTGAGGCCAATCGAAGAAATATACAAATGCACAACACACTTTTTCCATTCTGCCCTGAGTCGTCCAGAATTTAGATAGCTCCAACCACCTGTCTTGTGTAAAATTGAGAGTCCTAAAGTTATTGACAATTCCCTGCAATGTTTTAAAGATGGCTTAGCTAAGACCCTGACGTGAACAACACGTAGCTTTCGGAAAGCACTAAAAATGTTTTAAGAAGGTAGAGCAGAGAGCACCAACAGAAACGATGGAAGAGCTGTCGCACTTACCATCCTCATCTTCGGCTGGCTGTATGCTGACCTTGCCGTCCGTTTTCTGGGAAGCCATAAGAGACTGAAACAAAGAACATCAAGTGTTGCATATTTTGCAGAAGCCTCACTGTCAACAAGAGTTTAAAAAAAAGGATAATTAAACCTTAAAAAAAAAAACAAAAAAAAAAAACACCTAAAGTTAATAAAAACTTTATGGCCTATGGCAGGGGCGGATTCAGAGGGGGGGGGTCCAGATGTCCTGACCCCCCTCTTGAATTCTGCATATGTAAAAATTTAAGTCGTGGAAACGGAAAGGGGGGGGGGGGGGTCTTAAACATATGATACGCTGACCAACACCTGACCCCCCCTCTCAAAAAATACCTGCGTCTGCCCCTGGCCTACGGTACAAGTATAAATTGTACCGTAGGCCGATGCTTACTTGTACAAGTACAAGTAAGCATCTCTAAAATAAGGCTGATACCGGTAGCGCAACTGCACTTCCCGACGTCCGACTTAGCAGATATACGGTAGAACCTCACTGGTACTTTCTCGGTTGATATGTCTCTCTGACTGTTCCGTTCACAGATGCCGATCCGGTTGAACTCCCAGAGCGATATGTGTACTAATTTCCTTTAGGCTGTGTTGGCCTCCTTGCTGTTATGCAAAAAATAAAAATGCTGTTCAAGGCAACACATTGTTCTGCCAGGCAGCGAACACACTTTTTCTTTCATCCTGCTCTACCCCCTTTTCACCACCTTGCTTCTCTGCACCACACTTCTTGCCCGCACTCCTTGCCCACACTTCTTGCTCAGGTAGACATGACCTTAAACTAGGCTTGGAATGAATTCAGAATTTCGCAGCAGTCCGTTCATCGTTCCATCCTTCTCTGGAGGCACAAGCACACGTCTCTTGTGTTTGGATAGTGTAAAGTTTGCCCGGTTCCGCTGGTTTCATTTTGTGTGCAGCTCAAAGTTTGGAATCGTACACTGTGCACCCCACGGCACCGAATATGCATCGGGCTTCAATGCTTCGCACTGGCATACTAGGTACAGCAACTGACGCAGGGTAGCGTCAGTTGCTCTTATTGCTTTCAGACTTAAAGGTTGACATCTTTTCGTCTGATGACAGGTAGACCCCCATTTTTAAATAATGCTTTCGAAACACAAAGGTCAACATATGAAAGTCCACGTGAAATAAATTGCTATGCAAGTTTCTGCTTGTCTCATCTGTAGTCTACCAAAAGCGTTAACTTTTATGTTTTCCTGAACCATACTTTTTTTTTACCGTGATCCCCAGAAAAACATACCAAGGTTCCATCATGCATGGAAGAAAGTCCATTTCAACATATTTAGTTTTAAAAAAAAGATATAAGCAAGGAAAAAGTACAGCTTAGTCCCATATTTTTGTTGCCGGTAATAGTTGCCCATACGGGTTTCAAGTACTTTTAAATTCACTTGAATTCATGTAACTAAATACAGATTTTAAAGTTCATGGTACCTATTTTATCTTTTAATAAGTAACTCAGTCAAAGGCACACATCCAAGTTTGAATGTAGACATGTCACCATACTACATGTAATCATCATCACCATTTACCAAACCTGGTGGGCATATGTGCATTACACAAGTGACGAGGAGTTGCAGAACATCATTATATCAAAGCAGACATGCGATGATACTCCAGCCGGTTAAGTCACATTACAACCTCACTGCTAGCTGTGAACTAGTGGAATCAAGTTTATCTGCACATATGAACTGTGCAACACTGCTGTGCAATCTTTTAGTACGGCAAGGAGTACATCATTCAGTTTGGCAAGTGCACATAAGTGCAAGTTCTCATATCAGGCAACATTTTAAATGGCCCTGCTGTAAATTTCCAAGTAAAGGTAGAGGTTTTAAACAATCCAGCATGAAAATAATCTACATTAGCAGCTTGCAAAGCATCACAAACCCAAGGGCAAGGGTATGGGTCTGAGGCCTTTTGTGGTGACCTGACACTCTAGAGTTAAAAAAATACAACGATGAGTAACTCCACTAACCGAACTCACGACTGACGGACTGCGCTCGAGGGCTTCCCTTTCCTCTGCAGCTTGTTGAGCTGAAATCAGAAACAATATACAAGAATTCAGCGATGTGATTGGCCCAAGTTATTTTAAAGCAGCAAAAATTACTTTCAGAACATGAGCATATACTTAACTCCTATTGATATTGCTGCAACTATTATGTGAAGATTCATGTGGCAGTCTGTCTAGCTAGAAACAGTGCCTTCTTTGGTTATCATTTATTCCACCAGAGAGTTTAATTTGATTGAATACCCTACTACAGTCTAAGCTCGTTATAAGAGACCTTGATTTTTACCAAGATTTTGGTCTGTTATAAAAGGAGTATGTAGCATGCAGATATAAAATTAAGCCAATGGTATGTAAAGGAAAACCAAACAAACTTCACGAATTGGTATGTTATATCCAAATGTCTGTTGTAACCAGGTCTGTTATAATGATCTTAGACTGTAGCAGTTTTGTGTGCTTTTAAAAATGCCAGACAAGGCAACAAGTATGTTGAGAGTTATCAAGCTTCACTGCACCAATCACTTTTAGAAGTAAAATATAGGACGAACAGGATGCTGTTTCGATGACAGGGCAAGAGAACCCAAACTATCTGTACGCAACAATTCGGGGGGTCATCTGTCTGAGCACTGCCAGCGTTGTGGCTGCAAACCGCTTTTAGGGCCAACGAAGTTCTTGAAAAAAGCGACAAAAAAAACAGAGCGGGAGATCATAGAGGCTTTCTTTATTAAATAGAAGAATGTCAAGTGCATCAGCGCGCCATCTGTTAGCCTACTAGAACCATTTTATTACCAAGACCAGAAATTGCCAACACAAGTGTCTGGAAATGTGCAAGCATTTCAGGCATGAGGTTAAATGTACTATGCATTCCACATTCAGCTTGAAAGCTGAATGTGGGGCGCACCCATTCAGCTTGCTACGAAAGTAGAATTTCCCAGAACTACCGTAAAACCTGTAATGTTCACGAGCCCAAAATTTTTGTAAACTGGAGTTTGCGAGCTTCAAGGACATGCACTTTTTTTTATTATTTACAAATGCAAATTTCAGGTTTTAAATTTTTCAAAACTTAATGGATGTGAATATGATCACTCTGCCCACTTCGTAAAAAATGGGCCTGCAAAAACAGATGGTATTAGAGTATGAATTGAATCTCAACATTAGAACCACTGCTTGTGTGTTCTAATGTTATTAATAAATTACCTGTGTATCTGCACATAACATTGTATAATAAATTGATGACTCATCGAGCTGTAGTTTATATAACATTGTATAATAAATTGATGACTCATCGAGCTGTAGTTTATAAAGTTCGGAAGAGCCCAGCGGCTATGGATTATCATCTTTTTAGTATTGCCGCGAGTAACATTCTGAAAAAGAAAAGTTTGTCGCTCCACCTACATAACTTAAATTATGCGATAAATAGCTAGACATAGGCAACTACAACCTCCAGTTGAGTGCTTGTCTGCAGTGACCTGCAGCCTACAGATGCAACAGTCTAGCCTTACAATCTGTCACATGTAGCGAGAGTTCCTTACCTCTGACTTTAGCGGCCACCCAGGCTTGGTATGCAGGAGAACTGTGATATGACTTCAAGGCTTCATTGTATTCCATCTAAAAAAATATGAGGCAACAAGCGAAGAAAATGCAGCTCGTCACAGAGGTGGCCCCTCTGGTAAGCTCAAGAAGCATAGCGAATAAAGTGAAATCTTGTTTCTTTGGCAGATGCAATACACTTTTAAAGGACCCTTAAAAGAAAAAACTGTTTTTTTTTAACAATCTGGTTATGAGACGCGTGTCAAAAAAAAATAATCAATTTTACGCAAAATAAAATAAAACATTTTAGAGCAATATTGATGGCGCGAGGTCTATTTGAAATTCTGCACGAAGTCCACGATGTCACGGAATGGTCATTCGCTCAGCTCAACGAGATGGCAATTCCCTCTTTCCACCTCAACTTGGAGGCAGAGCCGATCCCCCTCCTCCACAAGCCCAAAATGCTGAGAGAAAACCAAAGGAAAGGAGGTGACTACAAACTAAATCGCGTCTCGCGCCAAAAATATTGCTCTAATTTTTCTTTTTTGCACAAAATTAATTTTTTGACACGCATGTGCCAATTAAACTGTTTAAAAAAACTTTTTTCTTTTCAGGGGCCCTTTAATGCTCTCAATATACTGTGACAATGTTACATGGCAAACTTCAAGAAGCATCAAACGCATGAAACTACTATATATCTTGGCACTTATACTCCTTTTCACCTCAAGAAAAAAAGAACTTCTGCGCATTGTTCCCCAACAACCGAAGAAGTCCTTAAAAGATTTGGTTGTCGGAGGAAAAAGCGATGCGTTCGGCATTTAAAACTTGAAACGTGTATGTCTTGATAAGATAACATGTATTTAATCTATAGTGCATCTTAATTCTCTACATAAAAAGAGAGATTAGTGAAGCTCTGCGAGAAGCCGGACTTTTTTAACTACGGTTCCTGATGTGAAAACAAGTATAGAATGCCCACTCCTAATGTCTTAAGGGCACATGTAGCCTGGACATAATCAAAATATTTTGTCAAAAAAAAAAAGGCAAAAAGGATGAATGCTTAAGACTTCCCAAATGAAAAGCCCATCGAAACAGCAAGTTCAACCCTTTTTGAAAATCCAAGCATAACTCCAGAGCAAGAGAACAAAGCGGCACATAGAGGCAGGAGCAGCAGACAGCACAGAAAGCACGGCAAGCAACGACAGCAAAGTGGCACGAACGATGACTCTCTGCCCACCTTCTCCGTCTCGTAATCATCGATGTACTCCTGCTTTGCCTCGTCCGGCAATTCCCTCCACATCTGACCGATTATTTTGCCGATTTCCCACAACTTCAGGTCTGGGTTTGTGGCCTTCACCTGATCCCACACCTTGAAAAGACACGTCTCTTTCAGTGGCGCTCCCCCGACGAGAAACTTTGTAAATTGGGCAAGCAGCTCCAAGCACCTCTGGGCTTCCAAGCAAACTTTCAGCCCTTCTATAGGCTTAGTGTGTGCAACATCGTACGATGTTGCACTCCCGTTTCCCTGGATCCTTGGCATCCCTCGAATATACTCTGTTGGTGCATTAGAGACCAACGTTTTCGTTTTCTGCCCCTACAATGAGTATGCCCTGGAAGCTTGCTAAAGCCAGCTCTCGCCAGAGAACATGTCTTCCTGTGGATGACGATTTATGTGAAGGCTCGGCCACAGAAGCTTACACCTTTTACAAACTGACTACAAACTGAACACCTATGGATATTCAGCACCTGCAGACAGGCTTTAGTTGAGGAGTGGCGATGTCAAGCTATACTTAATTTGCACCCCTAATTTGTTCTTCACGATCAAGTGTAACAAATGTTGCCTTGCCGATCTTAAATCAAACAATTTGTGCTATTGCATGAAGGCTTAACTGTGTGCAATTGAATTCAAAGCTAATTTAAATATCTTTGCCAGTGGCCTACACACACTGCCCAATTCCACAAGGTCTTGTTTACAGCAGAACAAAATTTGCACCGACTTGTGATTTCTTTATTCTGTAAATAAGGAAGAGCAAACATATGCTAAAAGAATTACTTTTTCCACCAAGTGAGCCCTGCTTTGGCCCAATGCAGATGAGCCTCGGAAGGACAGCTGGCGAGAGCTAGGCTTTAAACCAAGGGTCTGAAACACAGAGGCTCTCGCTCTTTTTGCATGCCATCAGGGACAGATGTCCACAAACTTTCCGCAATGGCTATTTTACTTACAGCAAGAGGCTGGACTGAAAGCTAGTTCCAAGAAAACTGGATAGAAATGCTCAATAATGACGACAAAGGTTAATCCTACCTAAAAGGCAAGTGTCTCATCAGTTTCCATGAAGAGCAACAAAGGAAAAGGCATAGAAAAAATCGCAGACAAACCAAACAGAATGAGATCAGATTGGGGTTTTCCTGAAACTGCCTGTACAAGATCTGCGAGTGTCGTCCCCTGTCTTGGGTTATTTCTGACAAGTGCTGGCTCTCTAGATTAGAACCTCACAAGAACAGTAAAGGCTCTGTGAAGTTTTAGACCCTTGGCTTGCACAGAGGTGCCGTGAAGTAAAAGCAGAATGATGAACCTGAGGGGCTTTCAATCCTTACCATTTTCCTTACCTTTCTACTGTACCTCATGTATGGCATCAGAGGCTTATCGGGGGGCTTAGGGGGTTTTGGTACACGACTGTCGGCCTGCATTGACACCAACAACAGGCAGCTCTGAATTTGACCGTTCACAACTGTATTGCGCTCTTCTACAACCATTTTGCCTCTAAAAGTTCATTCTAAAAGTTTCCTGGTGTCATCAGGACACAACATCAGGTTCTTGCTCGTTCATGCTCATCTCCAAATTATTTGCTTTCTTTGCACCTAGCCCACTTCGTCCAAGGACAATTCATTAGAGTCAAGAAGTCATCCTAGTGCGTGCAAAGCATGCATTGAATCACTTTAGCATTATCAACTACGGTTGAACCTCGATTTAACGAAGTCACCGGGACCTGCTAATTATTTCGTTAAATCGTAAAATTGAGAACAACTTCTTTTGGGCATAAGCTGCACAGGGAATCCAAATTTGTTCGCGAAATCGGGAAATTTGTAAAATCATGTTTCGTTCAATCGAGGTTTAACTGTACTTCCATTACCTCAAGCAAAAAAAATATGTGCAAGTGTTGTTCACTAAGTATCTCATAGCACAAGAATGCATAGAACATCTCAGTTTTGCAAATTGCTGAGAGCACTTGTACTCTAAGACCATCCCACAAGTAGAGAGCATATTTATTAACATTGGAATGCATGACTTGTGACCTTTAGTTGGAGATACAAAGCAGACCTCCTGAACTCTCTTTCAAATAATAAACCTTGCCTGCCTTAATCTTCATCTAGGATCTGCTGCATTGTGCCCCCCTCCCCAATTGCGTTCTTCAAAAACCTTCACTATCCTTGAATTGTGTGTTATTGTAGTTGCCTTGCACATTATATGGTTTCAAGTCATACAATGCTTTGAAAACATTTAATTAATGTAGTTGCCTCGGACATTATATGCATACAAGCACATTATATGCTTGTAACGGCTATGTGAATTACCCCTAAACAGTGGCATGATCTGCATTCACCTTTCTACAAAGTAGAAGCAAAGTGGTGATGCCATAAGCCTCCACAATGCCGCAATTAAAAATATGGCATTACAGAAAAATAAAGGGTTTCCAATCACTAGTTATTATTTCTTTGACAAGTTTGCATAATATGTAGAATGCTGAACTGTCACTGGCTCATTTAATCGCAGACCTGTATTTTTCTCCTAACTTAAGGGCCATGTGCAATAGTGGTACAAATTCAGAAATGGAGCCCTGCATATGTTCACCGTTATTACTGGCATGCACACCAAACTTAAAGGAGCTGTGCAACGATTTTAACATTAAAAGTACTTGCATCTTCTACTTTCGACATTGTTTACCTCGTCACAAAGGACAGAAAACACATCTTCCTTTGAAATCTTGCGATTCTAGGGCAACTCCGCTTCATTTTTGGTTTTGAAAAAACAATGCAGTCATCTTCAGTATCGCCTAGGAAGACCACACGTCAAATATTACGACGCAGTTCTGTCTAAATGTTTCTTAAACGGTCCGGCAAACTTAGCAACTCGCCAAGTTGCCGAAATCGGCTGACTCGAGCGGGCGAATTCAGACGCAACCAACAGCACACTCAAGGCTACGGCATGGGCGAAGCCAACATTGAGCTAAACGTCATCATCATGGCCCCCTTTTGCTTGTTTTTACTTCTCCGATCGAGCGTAGCGCATGACGTCAGCAACGTTGCCTCTCGGCGCTCAGCGGTGTCCACGTGATTGGCGTACGCGTCTGCGCAGCGCGCTTCTTGGGAGCAGACCAACCGCCCGCCGTGGTCCCGCCATCTTCCGCGTCACAACCACCGTCGTCGTCTCACCGTTTGTGATTATTGCCTCTCGGAGTTTCGTCCACACTATGGACACCACGTGCGCAGAGTCGCAGACTTATGCCGCAGTTGTGCAGACGTCGTTGAATGTCGTAGACACCAAAACGTGGCAAAGAGTGCGGTGCAGACGACACTCGCGCCTGCCACACGCCCGCCCCCATCCCGCCCGTCGTTGGGCCGAGGATCACGTGACATCTCATACCACGTGATGGCCATGTACTTGGCGGCCCGAGGCCAATGTTGCTGGACGGAGCCGAAGTTTCGGCTTCGATTTCCGCTCGTGTTTAAAATTAGATTTAAAAATATATATCCCATTTTTCGTGAAGCAAAATCTTCGGAATTGAGCGGAGTTGCCCTTTAGGTACAAGTTCAGAAATGGAGCCCTGCATATGTTCACCGTTATTACTGGCATGCACACCAAACTTAAAGGAGCTGTGCAACGGTTTTAACATTAAAAGTATTTGCATCTTCTACTTTCGACATTGTTTACCTCGTCACAAAGGACAGAAAACACATCTTCCTTTGAAATCTTGCGATTCTGCCGCGTAGACATAAGGCAAAAATTATAATATTTCCTAATCTGCAGCCGCGAGCGGCGGTCACAAGAATCACACGGCGTAACACCAAAAAAAGACTTGTAAAAAAAAAAAAGTTGTCATTCTAACATAAATATAAATGCGTCAAAAACATGGTACCATAAACAAAATTGTGATTATAAGGAGTTTTTGAGCGCGCTATCTATCTGAGGTCAACAAAACTGTCGGCTCTATCTGCTACCACGAGGAGCCGCCATAAGCCGGACGGGGATGGCCAGACTTGGACGAGCACGTTGGAAATTTCCTCCTTTCGCCATGTTGATCATGCCGCGCAAGCATGTGGTCGCAAGCGGGTGAGTTCTCACTGCTCACTGATGGCACTAGAGAGAGAGCTTCACCGGAACCCCAAGAGTCCCCACGTGACTCGGAAGACGACGAAGGAGTTAAAAGGTGCAAAAAAACCTCAATCTTTGTAAATTTTCAATAGAAACTAGGTCATGCAGGCAAAAGCGTTTTTTTGTTCTTTACTCCAGAAGGTTCTGGAGTAAGTTCTGGAGAAATTGCACAGCTCCTTTAATCTATCTCCCATTTTAGAAATCAATTTACAGGGTATATAGCTGAAGTTGTCTGCATACCATATACACTTCTGGGGATAAAAATGCACGAAAAGATATGTCAACTTGTATCACTATTGCATGTAGCCTGACAACTGTCTATCAACAAGTTACCCTTTGACAAAGTGTCTGAATTGCATTTGAATTTGACAATAGCAATTATTTCTTGTATTTACAAACGTTGATAGTTCCTATCAACGTTTGTAAATACAGTTGAACAGAAAGCAGTCCAAATTGATGCACTTCAAAACAAGAAATTGTTGGTAATTTAAAAGTCTACAATAGGCAACTTCCAAGATGCCTGATAGCTTTCGAAAAATACAAAAATGCAAAGGTGGGTGCATCAATGAAAGCTAGTTTGATCTCCTAGACTCTAACGACGATAGAGATTCTGGAAGCAAAGTCACCACTCAATGAAGTCTGTAAAAGGAAATGCAGCTTCCATAAAATTTACTTGCAGTCAAATCAATAAGCTGTAAATTGAAATAACTTGTCTGCAGTAGAAGTAGCAACAAGTAAATACGCCAAAGTGACTGTCAGCCACCACAGTAAAGAAAAAGCTGTGTGGGCAGGATGATGTCAACGTACCCCCCCGACGCCGCGAGAGCCCAGTTTCAGAGGGTTGAAGGAGGGATGCCCGTGGGGTGACGGCACAAAGGGGCTGCTGTTAGCCGAAGAAGGCTGCAAGAGACAGCATGTGCAACAATACTTGAAACCCCAAAAAATCAAACAATATTGAAACCCAAAGACAGCAGAAGGACAAGGGCACTGCCAGTTTTGGATGTCCTCCGCTTAATAGTTGGTGCAAATCTTGCAATGCATGTTGCCCAGTAAAAAAAGAAGTATTGAGTCAAAGCATTACGAGAGGGAACTCTGCGAGTCATTTCGTGATGACCGGTTCGTCCCCGATCAATTCATTAAGGCCACTGCTTATGTGAGTGCAAATCGTGAGGGAACTTGAGAACAGTTTGATCTAATCGACAAGATCTGCAGCACGTGCACTAAAATCCGTTCTCCCATAAGCTGACAGAGTGGTGGGAGCTACGTGCTGCATCACCCGACTCCGTTCCCTGCGCGAGGGTAAGGGCAGGAATGTGGCGAAAGAGACATATGACTGGTGCAATGAGCAAGTAGCTTCCACTACACTATCAGCATAGGGGTTAACGGAGTGCAGCATGAACGAGGAAGAAAAGCCTTTTAACATGGTCGATGAACCAGGAAAAGCTTGGACGAGCAGTGCAATGCACATCTCAAGGCGGTTCAAAGAAACTGCGATTTTTTCCCGAAGTGAAAGGTTTGTCTACAAATGATTGACCGACAGGTTCTAGAAAATGTTCTTTATCTTCCCGTGCATTTGGCCTCCTCTGACCACAAGGAACTGGAGCTGCAGGGTCAAGATTGTAGGCGACGTACCGCAATCAAAGTACTGGTTTAACATTGCATTAAAAGTCACCACCTAGCTTTTTTTTTTTTTTTTTTCTTTAGTTATGCACGTTGTACAAACTAAAACGAGGTTCTCTGTTCAAGAGATCTGAATACTAACCATAGGAGGAACATTCAACAGCACCAAAGACATACTTCTAAAAACACATACCATTTGTTCGGAAATTCCAAATAAAACATGGACTTGCCGGCTTTATGGTATTCTATTTTTGTGTACGTCATTATGTTGTATTTTAAGCTCTATTGGAAGAGGGCATAATTTTGAAATAAAACAAGTTTGACTAAACATGTGGTGACTGAACCACAGTCGTGTCTGCACTCTGGAGATTCCTTAGGTCTCCATTTCCTCCGGTGGCCGTTGTCTGAGAAGCAGTGACAGCCGCTGGGTGAGGAGGTTTTGCGTTTCCTTCCGTTTTCAGAAGGAAACTTGCCCAGCAGCCACGAAGGGATTTGGATATGTTGTCCAAGTCTCTCTCCGTCACTTCCCCGACCACGGGTCTCGAGACCCTGGGTCCACCAGGCAACAACTCTTCGTTATCTTGCCGGCGCACGAGGCATTTTGAATGAAGACATTGAAGCACTCTGAAGAGTGCCTAATAAAAGCTCTTGGACCCTGCCCCACCCTTAAATAAGTTTTTTTTTTTTTTTATTTAGCAGTGATTATTGGCGTGAAAGACATATTATTGAACCAGCCCATAACAGTGTAAATGAAACGCTGAAATCATTGCCGCGGAGATATGGGACCACGCTACAAGGCTCGAAGCCTCCCAAATAGAGATAGCAACCGCTGCTATAGAACCCTTGTGGTTACTACTACCAGTACTTATGTTGGTAGCGGAAGGCCCCCCCAGTGTCGACATCAAGACCCAGCTTCTTCGACGGTTGTCATTTGCTCATCTCGACCATGAGGTTGTACTTTGACAAGGTCGTTAGAATTTTTGCTGAGCACTATGATCTGACCAAGAAACAGGACAGCTGTAAAGTACTAAATTGTCCCCATTAATTCATTTCCAGAACAGTATGCATGTGCATCTGTCGTAGTAACACAACAATTGCATATGTGCAAGGTGCTCCTTGCTGTCCGGTTCCTTGGAGAGATCGTAGTGCTAAAAAAAAACTGATAATCTTGTCAGAGTGTAACGTCAACTTGATATATGTCACAAACTATGGCACCGCCGACTCTCCCACAATCTTTTACTTTGTGCCGTTCGCCGTGCTCCTTCACCAATTTGCCTTTTGAGTGGGCTGCCCCACCTTGCAACCACAAACAGGAAGGAAAACAAAACCTGGTTTTGTTTTTCTCTTTTCTTTCCCCAGGGGGTGCCTCCGGCGCCGACAAAGGCGGGAAATAAGCCGCCATGGAGAGGGACGATTTTCGTGGGAAACCGATAGTTTTCGGGGAGAGCTTTCCGGGTTGTCAAGGGGACAGGACCTTCGTGGTTGCGGGATGAAGCCGGCGAGAATTACGGCCCGGCAATTTTTGAGGCTTCTTGATCGTCACCGTTGCAGTCTTCCCATCCCACTAGCTCACCACCGCCGAAAGCCCGACAACGCTCCTCCGACGACACCAAATTTGAGTGAGGCACGCCTGTTCAAACTTTTTACGGACGTTTTATTCTATATGCTCTCCGTTCTTAGCCTTTTTCTTTTATTTCGTTGTCTGGTGTTCTAATTTGCTGATGCGTGCCGCCTGTTCGGACTTTCTAATTATTCTGTATGTTGTTTTACAACCTTGAAGTTGCTGTAGCATGCTGACTGTTTTCTTTGTTTTTAATATTAAATAAAATTCTATGTGAAACCTTTTTTTCTTTTTTGTAGTTCTGCTTACGCGTGAAACCTCGAAATCTATATTTCTATTTACTTTTTTCTTTCGAATAAATATATTGGTTTTTTTTTGTTTGAGTGGTGTGTGTCAGCCCGAGCTCCCCCCATTGCGTTGTTCCCCCGACTTGGGCACACGCACCAATTGCTCAGGCTGATTAACCTTAAAAAGCCACTGAAAAGAAAACAAAATGGTTGTTTTTTTGAAGTCTGAAGGGACACGCGTGTCAAAAAACAAATTTTACGCACAAAAAAATAAAATTTTAGAGTAGTAATATTGACGAGAGATTTATCTGAAATTCTGCACGCCAAGTCCACGACGTCAAGGGTCATTCCGGAATGACCATCTCCTCCGCACGCCTGAAGTGCTGAGAGAGAAAACAAGCGGAAAGGAGGTGACGACCGACTAAATCACATCAATACTCCTATAAAAAAAATATTTGTGTAATATTTATTTTTTGACACACAGCTCTCCACCAGATCGTGAAAAAAAACTTTTTTTTCTTTTCAGGGGCCCTTTAACAAAAATAAATGTTGCTCACAGTCGTTGGAGAGGGCTGGCAGACAAACCGTTTAGGCGGAATCGTGCCTCTAACCTCCAGGCAGGGGCGACTGCGACAATTTATGACATGGTCACTTAACGAACTTCAAAAGAACAGTCTGGATGTTCTCGCAGACGCAACAATAGTTCAGTCGTCATGCATTCCATTAAAACTGATTATACATTATCATATTCACTCCCAAGCAATGGAATGTAGTTTTCAAAATGCAGATTTGGTGGTGTTGATCTTTGTTTTCAGAGTTCTTAATTAAAGAGGAGCACTTTCTTTTAGTTCTCATTTTTGTGATGCCTGCTGCAGGTGGTTTCTTACAAAAGTAAAATAAAAAGAGACTAAACAATCACAATCACATTTGAAGCAATATTTTACCAGTTCTTTGCATCCGTTCAAACACATCACCTGCAATCTCGGCACAGCGACGGCGGCCTCAATGCCCTGTTGGTCAGAGGTAGCCAAATGTATGGCAAGATGAACCTTCCTTTTTTTTTTTTATATATACTATGCAGCACATAAAGGAGGGGGGGGAGGCATCGGTGAATCGTTTATAGACAATCCTGCTTTGAAACGATACCACAGTTGCCTCTATGGATCACCTTGAAATGTGGCTCGCACCGCTCACCCAAGCTTGTCCTGCTTCATCTGCCATGTTGAAACTTTCTCGTTAACGCTCTACTCCACCCATCCTCAAGCTGAGACTGTGGTGGAAGCCATGTGCTCGTTGGACGAGCCGTACAGCTCTTTCACCACGTGATCACGCTCTCGCCCATACCCATGCACAGATAGCCGGGTCAGGTAATGAAAGGGAGACAGACGATTGGTTCAGTGGGCACGTAGCTCCCACCACAGTCTCAGCTTAGGGGAGAACAGAGTATAGCTGGGTGCAGCGAACCATAACAAGTCTGCTCAACCCTTCTCAGGTACCCTTGGGGATGAACCAGCCACCTCTAAACAACTCCCAAAGGACTCCATTTTCTGAAAGTCCTGAAACAATTTGCATGCTCATGCACAGTGGGCTTGGCAAATCGGGGACCAACTGTTAGCATCAAAATGACTCGCTAAAACTCCCTAACATAGATTTCATTTGAGAGCAGGCCCCCCAGTTGTGACTATATATATATATATCATCCTTGAAACTGCTAGAAATTTGAAAAACCAAACAGGGTAAAAATAAAATAAAGAGTTGTTTAGTCCCGACCCTGGGGGTAGTAAGTTGGCTTGCACTCAATATTAACACAGAAATGCAGGTTGGCAGGGCACAACAAAAGGAACAGGGCTAATGACACAATTTGATGAGACTCGTTAACTGAAGAGACGGACACAAAGGGGACACGGAAAAGCGCTCGTTCGTGTCCCCTTTTTTTGAGTCCGTCTGTTTGTTTACGAGTTTTCCGAGTTAATATCATAGTAGGTCAGTATTTACTTATGTTCACGTTAAAAGGCGCTGACTGAACAAGTGCCAATGAAGACGGGTGCTCTTATCTGAATTTTTCACCTATTAGATAACGTTTCAATTCTCACTAGTCATCTCATTGGTTCGGTTCATAAAATCGTTAGCCTATTTTAATTTGTTTCCATTGTACGATGTCAGATTTGTCACACCGAATCAAAATCTAGTAGACAAACGAAACGACAAAAACAAGTTCTTAGCTCAACTGCATTGCACTGTATCCACTTCCAAGTGGCAATCTGCGGCACCAACATACCATAGGAGAGTTGGAGTTGGAAGTCGCCCCTTGCGTTCGTGGTCGTTCTGAAAAGGAGAAACGGCGAAATGCAGCACGGCGACTCTTTGTCCTCCCGAGATCGAAGCGCTTAATACCACACCGAAAAAACAAAATAAAAATAAACGAGCTTTAATACGCCTTATTGATCTTGCTGACCGAGCGCCGGAGCACGATTTAGGGCCTTTTCCTCCTTTCCCCACGCCGGTAGGAACAATACACATTTAGCGACGTGACAAACGAACTGCAGCAAAGTTAGCGTCGGTTACCGGCAGGACACAATTGTAAATCAGCGTCGTCCCGCCGCTGGTTTAGACGCCCTGCTGCGAGAGCCACCTCAAAGACTCTGACACGCCAACAAAAGCCGCGCGGCGCATCTCATAACGCGAGGAATGGAAGACATTTTGTGCAGCTTACGGGGCACGGGCGGAGTAGACGCTGCGATCTGGGGCTGCCGGTAGTTTGGCGGCAGGGCCATGACGTAAAAGCGTGATGCCTCGCCGCTAAAACATGAATCTGGACATTGAAAACCTTCAGAAGACCGCAATCATGGGTGAAATTTTAAAAAGCGCGAGTACGCTCGTGCCGCGCACGACATTCCCGTGAACCTAGGCCGTAGGGGTGGGTGGGGGAGAGCACCAGAGAAAGAGGAAAACAGCAAGCGAGAGAATAAGAAAAAAAACATGGGCTCTCTGCGCATGCGCGGATCTCTTGCTTCTGCGCGCTGCTACTGCCACTACTGCTGCCTGCTGCTACGGCGCGCTGCCGGCGCTGCCACCGGCACCCCGGCACCGCCCGGCACCACAGGACCACAGCCCCACAGCAGCCACAGAGACGCTCCACTGGCCTTGCGGCTCGCCTCGCTGCTGCTGCGTGAGGCTCGGGGCGCGGCCCGCGCCCCACGCTGGCCACGCCAGTCGTCGTACAATGCCGCGGAGACCACGCGGAGACATTCGGATTCCACGATTCCACGTTGCCGGAGCGGTGGCTGGTAGCGGGCACGTATTTCTTGAAAATACAGTGATGTTATGTTTTTTCACATGTGGTGGCGGGCTGGCAGGCGCTCTGCGTAAGGGTTTTTCACCTATCTGCCTAGCCCCGCACACCACCACATGTGCCCATTCCAGTATGTGCAAATAAAATTATTATTATTATTATTATTGTAGGCGACCTGTGGATATCGATCATTTTCAGCATTATCAACGTATTTCTTATTAGTAACGATAATAATCCCTGGAGAAAGGGGACATTCACATTCGCATTCACTTCTGCTAAATAAACTTAAGATGTTAAATTTGACTTAACGGTATTAAGATGGATTGAAAATTATTTGCTAGAGCGTTGTCAGTGTGTATTAGTGAATGGTAAAAGTTCGACATACGTTAATGTTACATCGGGAGTCCCACAGGGCTCTGTCTGAGGGCCGCTTTTGTTCCTAATATATATCAATGATATTTCCTTGGGTATTTCATCTTGTGTTCGGTTGTTTGCCGATGATTGTGTGTTGTATAGAAAAATTAGTAACAAAGATGATGCCACCCAGTTAGATTTAGAATGCATTACTACGTGGTGCTCTACTTGGAAAATGACTTTAAATCCCAAAAAGTGTGTGCACAGTGCATTTATATTTTACTAAAAAGAAGAAGAAAATTGAAAACCCAATGTTATATAAATACAATATAGTAAACAAGGACTCCAAGTATAAATACTTAGGTGTCACGTCATCAACTGACTGTTCGTGGAACGTGATTGTAAAGGCTGGCAGGGCGCTGAACTTTATTCAACGAAGCCTGAAATGTTCACTCCCTAACTTAAAGGAAACCGCATATTTAACATGTGTTAGGCCAATTTTGGAATATGCCTGTGCCGTCTGGGACCCGGAACAAAAAAACATTAATAGACAAACTTGAAAAAATACAAAATAGGGCTGCTAGGTTTGTTCTGGGACGTTACGGGCGGAGAGAGAGCTGTACTCAAATCAAGACTGAACTGAATTGGGAACCTCTCTCAGCCCGCCTCTGTTTTTGATATTTAAAAATAAAACTGGAATTAACAGTGAAACTTACTTAAAAGAACCATATTCTAAACGGAACGATCATGCTTTCAAAATTAGAGAGTTCCGCGCCAGGACAAGCATGTACGCCAACTCTTTTTTTTTTTTTTTTTTTTTTTGTTAAAACGATACGAGAGTGGAATGGGCTGTCGGAGCTGCAAGTGTGCAGTGAAAGTGAAGATGTGTTTTTTTCAGCATTGTAACCCCCCTGCTGTAACGCCCTCGGGCACTGCGGGGTAATCTCTGAATAAAGAATAAAGAAAAAGGGCAAACGCGGCTAAGTGACTGGTGCGCGTCTGAAAAACGTTCGCCATGTATTGAACCAGGGGCCTCTCCCAAATTTCCCAGGGGAACCGGCAACGGCCAGGCGCCGCCAGCAGCTTGAGAGCGCACGGTTATACCCTGTCTCGTTGTAACTTGGCAAAGGGTGAATGATAAGCCCCGCATTGCGTGCCGAAGGCTTCGAAATCCACGACGTATACGAGCGCAACACACAGATATTGAAGCATGACGCAGCGAAAAGCCTGATACTTCTCCGGAGTTGAGGCGCGCTCCGGTGATACGCAGTTACGTTCCGATTGGCCCCTCCAGGGCCGTAGCTTCCGCTCTACTGGCACGTTACACGATCACGGCTTCCTGGGATACCCAGTATTTCTTGATTCAGACACTGGGCTAAGCGGCGCCACCAGAGTAAAAGCTCACGTTTGAACAATGCGGCCGCCACTCCCTGGGTTACCCAATATTTCTTGTTTCAGTCGCTGGATGGCGCCAAACCAAACAGCATTGCAGGTTGCCTATTCGTTCACCCTTGTTGGTGTTATCTGGGGGCAGCTGATAGAACCCGTTTGCTCTCCTGACGTCTTGCTTCGCTCAGTTGGCAGAGCACTCCACTGAATATGGAGAGCATGGAGAGAGCTGGGCCAGCTAGGCGCAAATTCACGGTAAAAGCGGTATTTGCACTTTGCGGATTAATATTTTTCAAACCAGTAAAAAATAATGAAATTGTAAAATGTACTGCAGTCAAAGCCTCCCTTCAGCATTATCGTAACATCAAGGTTTCTTCATTGAATTGCATTGCCGCCGAACGCTCATTCTCCAAATCGGATGCCACAATGTTTCAGCACTAACTGTTATCTTACTTAAAGTTATAAGTGATTTTCTAAGAATTTCAAGGGGAAAATATGGGGCCCCTTTTGGCCTATATCAGAGAATGCCGGGAACGTTGGTACACGCGCTGCACGTATCTTTTATGAAAGTGAGGCGAGTGTGTGTACATATGACTATATATGTACATACATTCCCATATCATTCCCTTTGGTGTTTGGCGAACCACAAAAAAGGGTGCGCACCGTCACTGTGTTCTTTTTTTCTTAATCTGAATCTTCCATTTAACACTCATTACTAATTTTTGTAAATATATTTTTGTTGGTTTCACCCTTTAGTCTCGGAGAGATGGCGGCACAAGTGATGAGGGCCATCCTCAACTCCATCGTCTGCTGCAGAAACATGCCGGCTTGGAATTTTATATTTCTTGCTGTATTCATATATTTATTGCTATTCGACAATCTCACGTGAAGTTACTTTACTAATTGTTCAGCTCTTTGATTTGTAGCATGTTTCAAATAAAATCCACCTCAAAATTCCTCAGATTTTATCCCATTGCTTGTGCACAAGCAATGAGATAAAATCTCAGGAATTTTATCCTGTTGCTTATGCAGGCAGTAAACTCGGATATCGGCACACCACAATATTGATAAGCATGCCGTACGCCGTTTCCCACCACACGCGGCTCCCATTTTATTACGCCAAACCGTTTTTCAATAAACCGGTAACTGCTACATGACATTACGGTTCCGTTCCTGTTCGGGTTCAATATTAAATGCTTGATTTCGGTTCTGGTTTTGTTCCAGTTCGGTCAGAAATAACGGTTTCACTCCAGTTATCAGTACGGGTTCGGTTTGACACCCTACCTATACTTACACTCTTAAATGGCACAGTTCCAAACAATCCTTTTCAACTTAAAAAAAAAAAAAAAGTTATAATTTTGCATAGATGCATTTGCAGTGAACAGGCGGCACAAAAAGAGGAGGTGAACGACGGCCGCGGGCTCTGGACACAGCTTCGAGCTCGAGGGACAGCTTCAGAACCATGCTCATCTCGGCTGGTTCGCCTCACAGACGACGTAAAAATATATATAGTAATTATTAGGTAGTCATTTAACCACACATTGGTCAATCACAAATTCTTGGCACTATAATTTCCCAAGCTAGAATTCATCACTTTATCGCAATTTGCACCAGTGGTACAGAACTCCACATGATATCAGGGCATGAAAATGTTGAGTACAAATGCTGGTTATTAGCTTGATCTCACGGATCTGTTAGGGATGTTAAGTTCTGGTATAATTGGCAGAAGATTTCCCTTTTTCTTTTATAAAAGAAACTGGTGGACGTTTTTGGTGTTTCTTAATTTTTCAACTGCTGGTGTATTTCGGTGATCTGTTTTGGACAGACGCTAAAAGCGGTGATGTTTGGTGAAAAATATTTCATGAAAAGCTAAGGCTTCAAGTATAAGAGGTGATGGACTAAGGCACATAGACTTCGGTTCCTCTGCATGCATTCACAGTAAAAACAAATCATTGCTTTTTACAGGGCGTTTCAAATATCACCTTTTATGTGATGAATTAAGTTGTATCTGCATTTAGTATTGTTTCTTAAAAGTGTCAAAGCTGCAAACAGAACAAAAAGAATCATGTTTTTTCTCTAGCAACCAAGTTTGCAAAGAACCACTTTACACACAGCGTATATATATTAGTCCAAAACTTATCTTTCCATGGGGAGACAAAAATGGCAGTTTCGAATAATACGGTACTCTATATTCGCTTCAAGGTAAACTGCAACTTTATTATTTATTATTATTATTATTTTTTTTTAAGTGTCGACCGCGGCAGCCGTTGAGCGCGCTGAAGCAACACCTGCGGAGCTCGCTTGTATGTGTGTTGCTTCTCCTCAGTGCGCTGGTGCTTGGTAAGAAGCACTCAAGGGGGCTGAAACGCCGCGATCAACAATTCGAAAACTACAGATATTGCACCCGCGTGCTTATACTCTGTGTCACTAGATGCGTGCAGTACATGTAAAGGCAGCGCCGTACAAGGGGAGAAAGGGCAAGCGCTAGGAAGGCTGGCGAGTAAAAAAAAAAAAAAAAAACTCCTAACATTCCTAGTGCTCGCCTTTTCCCTCTACACCTGGCGTTGTCTTCGCCTGCACTGCACATAACTAGTGACACGAAGTATAGGAGGAAAGCTACACTGCAGTAAAGTTTTCACAATTAAACTGGCTATTATGCACAAGTTTCAGGCAGAGATGCTTTAAAAACCTGCATTAATCATTCATCACTGAAAATATTTGCATTAAATATATACATTTATAAATTCACTCAATTAGTTAAAGCATCCTTATAGGTTTCATCTTATGTGAAATGTGTCATTTACTTGCCATCCCAATGTAAACATTGGACTATCTCCGGCCATGGTCGATAAATATAGTTGGGTAGATTAAAGTTAACTTAAAAATGGACAAGTAAAAGCTTGGGAACATCCTTCACGATTCAGTTCGGTCTTCGTCTATGCATGGTGCAGTAGTGAAAGGCTTAGATAAACTATTCCATATTCAATTCGAAAATATTTGGCTAAGACCACCATTCGCTTCAAACTCAAAATCCACTATTCGCATATGCCTACAGATCTCTGTGACAACCGTAACAACTTGTTAATGTGCGGTTTTCTCACTAATTTCTATACCCTGATATAATGTAAAAACTATATGTGAGTGTGTATGTGATAAAAGAAACTTCCAACCAATTCCTAAATGTGAGGGGGCCCAACATTTCAAAACCAACTCAGTTTTTTCCTCAGCAGTGACTGTGACAATTGAGGGGCAGCAGTTTCTTCTTCTAAGGTTGGGGTGAATTATTTTTTTCATTTTACCACAGAGGCGTAGAAGGATCCTTTCTTAATGGTTTGTGCTAGAAACTCTGTGAACTGTGACTTGCATGGTGCTTGATGGCACATTCACTCTCACAAAAGTGCAAGAAAGCAATGGAAAAGAATGACACACACACAATAACTAAAAGTCAATATTTACATTTTAATTGTATCAGCAATACGAGTTTGCAAAGCAGTTGTATACTTTTTTTAAAGTTATATGCACTCTCCAATAGTGAATGTTATCTGCGCCACTTGAATGATGTTACACAATATATGCTGAAGAAACAACACTTACATAGCACCAACATGGAACTCAGCTCAACAGGGGAAACAGAATGGGGGAATACATAAAAGCTGCGTTTTACCTCCTTGCTGACTGAGGGTAATATGCATAAGTTAGACAAATAAATACTGAAGTTTTTCTTTTGACAAATAGATTGCTCACTAAAAGGCTGTGCTTGTACCAGGTGCAGTTTTTTTTTTTTTTTGTTTGTACTTTTATTTTACACATTTAGCTCAAACCAAGCATTTGCTTCCCAGAAGCAGACATCTACCGCTCCTTTTTTTCCAAAAGGTCCAGCTTGCTTTTTTTTTTTTTTTAAATGCTTAGTTTCGAAGTAAACAACACGATTTGAGATATAATGGTTGAAGACCTTGAAATGAGCAATCTACCAAGAGGACCAATCTTTTCCTGGACATCAAGTTACCCAATGGTAGCGAAACTGTGAAAACTTGAATACTGCACAACCAGAAGGTAGTCAAGATCTAGACTTAGAGAGGTGCACAGCAAGCAACAACAAGGTGCTCGCCAACACCTGCCAACCACAAACTAAGCTTCAACAAAAAAAAAAAAAAAAAAAAAAGCCTTTGGCATGAACACAGTAGGAATGACCTACTGAGGCCGATGAGTCATGCCTTTAAGAATGGTTTCAAGTGCCACATAAGTATGTCATCTTCACACAAACAATTTTCTCCACTCTACCAGTCATGGGGAAGTTTTCATCGCACAAATGGTACTGCGAGGAAACAAAATAAGCGAAACAAATAAATACTAGAGAGCAGCTGAAGCAGGTGTGTCCCCAAGCATCGCAGTGAGGGGCAGTGAGGGGAACAAGGCATGCCCAGATGGGAGCGTCTCCAGAGAAGCCCCGAGCCGCACGTGCGAGTGGCCCACACGGGAGCAGAAATGGTCTTCCCAGAGAAGTGGGGCCTGGCGTAAGCCACAGACTAAGCTGCGCGGTGCCCGCCCCCCTTCGGGCCTCGTATGCACAACTAGAATCCAGGATCCGAAAAGGCACTCAACTTGAGCTAATTGCAACTCTGCACAAAGGTTCTTTTTTTTTTAAACTCATGTCTGGTGGTGAGATATAAATAAGTATGCTTGGGGTGTTCAATAAAAAATACCCACTAGGAAGGTTTCTTTTTAAAGGTAGGTTAATGACCAGTTAGAACAAAAGGAATGATAATGCCATCTTTGCAGGAAAAATTTTACTGAGGTAATGGGCTTACATCTAACTCTGAGGCATTTCATAAATGCACAAAAGTAGGCCACAGGTGTTTTCCTGCAATATGGAGGGAATGCAAAATAAATACAACTCAATGAGGCATACAAATTAAGGCACAGATGCATCCTTGCTGAAACTTTTATCCAATGACCACGCTTAGCAACTATATCGCTTTTGTACCTTTCGTTCGTCTTTGTAACTTTTCGAGGTTCAACTCAGAAATGCAGATGTAACAACTTCCAGAGAGTGCCTGTACTAGAGCACTGTCACTTTAAAAAAGAGACTTTTTAAAAGCAGCTTGACCGGTGCACATCCTATTCACTTCAGCTAGAAATATTTTGGTCTTGGTGCGCTTCGTGTTGATGATAGTCGTGACCGACAAGCACCAGGCTCACACTTGCCTCATTGAAACGGGACAAAAGATCTTTCTTGTTTCCTTTTCAAATAGTCGTGTATTTTGTAAAGGTGCACTAAGAGAACTACACCTTTTTTTTTATAATGACTACTGAAAATTCACAATTTTAATTACAAAGATGTCAGAGTTAAGAGTTGGTGCACAAAACTGAGGCCATTCTTGCTACTGCCTAGCTCTGGCCCTTCTTTCTAAAAAGCCGAAATACCCTCCTCTTAGTGCACCTTTAGTGCCACCAGGGCCCTTTACTCTGATCAGCACACGGTGCTCTGCCCTCTCGGAACAGGAACAGTCTGGAAGGCATTTGATGTGGATTAGAAACCGCTCCGGCCTGTGGCATTCCCGCTAGGACACACTTCCGTCAACCACTTCCTCGCCACCACACAGAGTCGAGCATTTACGGAGGTCTTAAAAGACATCCGTAGCGACACCGCCCAAAAAAAGATTGAGACGCATGCTGTTTGCTTAGTGGAAGAAAACACACACAAGCACTGTTCCCATCACTGAGCGACAAACACGACACTTGACATTCTAACTGAGGTCCACACAGGTTATTCTGAAACACGACAGTCTACAGACAGCGAGTAGAGTGTACATACATGCTAAGCCTGCACAAGAGGGGCACCTCCAGCAGCAGCGCTGAGTAGAGACAAGGTTGTGCAGAATTATTGGGAAGAGTCACCAAAGGGTTCCACACAAGAGGAGGGTTTCAATTTGAAGAGCCTTCCATTCAAAATTTAAACCTGGACCAGTCCTCTTTATTCTAGGACAAGCGCCCAGAAGAAAAACTTTTATCCCTAAAATATTTTGTAAGCAGGGTTCGCTGTTTCCAAGTAAAACCCGATTTCACCCAAAACAAAGGCTGTCAGCTTACACTCTGTCAAACCCGTTTAAATTTATATTTCCAGGGCCATGCTGAATACTATTACAATTATAATCTGGAGACGTCTAGGATGAATAGTGAAAAGCTCCAAGTGAGAATTACCTTACAAGTAAAATATGTACGAGAAATATTAGTTATTGCATGAGCATTGTTCTCGAACCAACCAAATTCAAAATACAATTTTTCCACTGGCCATATCTTGAGGCTAGATATTAACTAGGTCATACATTTATGTTTTAATACAAAATTAACAATAATGTTTGCATTGCTTAAATATCATTTCAGAAATAGGCCCAGATATCATATTATAACCCCATTCTCCTCCTTTCTCTCCCATTCACTTTGCCCCCCCCCTCATAAAAAAAATAAAAATAAAAAAAGATTGGTGGAGTTTAAAATTTGGAAACAACAAACCCTTAAAGAGATAAAAATTTGAATAAAATGTGCTTCACAAGACATGTTGGAGCTAAGGCATATTGACAATTCCACACATAAAATTTGTTTCGTCAATCGAGTTCTTGTCAAAATGTCAACAAAAATCTTCACAATTCATGCTGGAAACTGGTGCCAAGTGGAAAGAAAATCAGGGATGGTGGCCACAATGGTTTCTTGATAAGCATGAAAGTGTAAGCAGGTAAATACAACAAACTCTGCACAAACTGTTTCCTCAGCCTGCTGCCAGGTCTGACCCTAGAATCTCCCCAAACCTGCTTTCCGGCAACTCGAGTAATGATCAGCTTCCACACCTGTATTGAGACACGGCCTCACCGTGTGCTTGCATTACAGTTCCAAGACACCCGTTACCTTCAGGCATAACTGGTGGTTACATACATGGTTATGGTCTAACCTAGGCAAAATAAAACTTCATGAACTGTACACAGTAAAGAAAGGAGATGATAATGGAGAGCTGGTACAAACTGATTCCCAAAACAATTCATAAAACATCAACAAATGTTTGTCAAGTGTATGTATATATATATTTAAAAAAAAGAGAACTTGGAACAACAATTGATGGACATGCTAGTTCCAAGTTTGCACCCGCTTTCAGCATCAGAGTTACTCTACCACCAACGGATGCTCCGTAAAGGAACTGTAAAAGGTAAAAAAAAAAATAAAAAAAATAACAATAAAGTAATGTTGGCATTACCAAGGAGTGAAGTGGCATTAGCTTGCAGGACAACTTGATTTTTTTTCTCTCTTTACAAACTCCCTGAGAAATAGCCCATACTAAGCTTCCTGCCAAAACAACAATAAAACATGACATAATGTACGCACACAAGTCTAAAACAAACTGAGGTAGATAGAATTGAAAAATAGCTGGCTTTGAAAATGCATCCCCTACTTCAAAAAGACAGTCTGATGCCCCTCAAAAAAGCAGACAAACAAACAAATGCAAACAAGAGCCAACCGATGGCTCCGACAGTCTGAGTACGGAAGGAAGGAGTGGCAAAGGTGGAGCAAACCATTGGCAACCCCAGAAAAGCATCTTCCGAGCTCCTTCGTGGCCTCAAGCTTTTGGCGGCAAGGTGCCAACGTTTTCCGCTGCCACTTCAATTGACTGGCCGAACGAACCTGCACAGCTTTGTGCTCTTGGTCACCCGTAAAAGTCAGTTTTGCTGGAGTTGCCAGTACTGCCAAAAAAACCAAAAGTATAAGCATCTAACACCTCAATCCATGACAAACAGAGGCCTACTGGTCTCTCCGAACACAACAACAATAAAAAAAAGAAGAAAGAAAACAGGTTGCACTCAGTTGGAAGCATTGTCACACCTGTCTTTAAGTACCCTTTCAGAACTGAGACCCTCCAACCGTCTCTCACAGGCACCCACTTGCGTTCCCGTCGCACGCGCAGCATTGACCTTTTGATGCCACTGCCAAGGTACGAGATGGCACCATACAGTCAGCACTCACAGTGTTCATGCAGCAAGCTTCTCAGAACCTTGAGTCCTTCTCAATGTTAAAGGTCTCCCAGAGGACTGACAACACTGTAAGGCACGAGAAACAAATGGACAGGAATCGGTCCGATTGTGGCAAATCAGTGTGCACCCAAAAACGCCTCGCATCCACGTACAGGCGTTCCGCCGCAGGTCCCCAGATCCGGCGTTACCGCAAGGCTGTATAAACGCTGAATTTGTTCTTTCGTCCAGGCAGGGGGTGGGGGGAGGGTTAGCCTTGCACGAGTTGGAGCTAACACCTCTCTCTCTCTTTCTCTCCCCTTCCTGGGTTCTGAGTGGATGCCACCCAGGTGGGGAAACAACCTAGCTTCAAGAAAAGTTAGCTTTCCCGACGTAGATTGCATGTTCCATGCCTCTACTGGAATGGACAGTCTGGGTGATTGATGGCCAACACACCTGCATTTCCTTTAGACACCCGTATATATGTCACGTGCCATGTGATGTCAGATGAAACTTGTTGTCAATAGTCTGACTTGTTGATTTCTTTAATCTTCTCTTATGAATCCCACCTCTCTTGCTGCTCCAACCTGCCATGACGCTGCCCAGCATTGTCAAAGTTAGCACACAGAGCCCTCTGTCATCCTGTGCCCTCGAATAGGGAAAGATTGAAGACCTGCTTCTTTTCTTTTCTTTCTTTCTTTCCCAAGTGACTACCTTGAAAAGCAACATAGTTGGCACCTTATATGTGTGGTGAGAAGGAAAACTGTACATCAGTGGTTTTCAGTGATAGCATGAAATGTAGAATGGGTAAAAATAAAAGTGTTGTACACGAAGTCATTGAAGGCTATTTGAGCATTCTGAAAAGGTACATGTCATATATATATACACTGTTGTTGCATGCCTATATTCCCTCAATTCTTTTTCTAATCTTAAGGTGAAGAAAACACGTAAAAATGTGCCTTGCAAAAAAAACAAGAAAAAAACCCCTTTTTGTATGGTTTTGTTTGCACCAGTATAACCCTTAAATTACTCTACTATAACCTCTAAGAAGACATGTACACTCAAATATAATTTTGTTTTGTAGACACGCAACATGGTATACTTTTAGAAAAAAAAAAAAAAAGGAGGTGTCCTGCCTTGTGTATGTTGGCTGTACAGTGTGTCAAATCACAAATAGGCGTTTCTTTGGTGTACTGGGAAACACAGTACTTTGTACCTTGGTAGAGAGCCATTGTGGGGTAGTGCCTCCATGAAGGGGTGCTAAAGGGTGAGATTCCTATGTACATGGAACACATGCTGTATGTATGTGCAAGGATGCAGCCTTGCTTGCACATTGTCTACATGCAAATGAACATGGAATGAGAGCCCTGCCTTTTAGAGTCCCATGTCTTCTCCACCTGCTTAAAACCATAAATGCTATAAGAATAAAAAAAATGTATGAAGCAATGTGCAACACCACAACTCTGGTCTCGGAAATTGTTTGTGCCACGCTTCAAAGCTCGTTTGTATTTTTCTGTTTTAATCTCATTTTCTCTTAGATGGCACTCTGCACTGTCAATAGTGTGAACGATGGAGTGATGGTGGTAAAAAACAGTGATTGGCTAACTCTCTAGAAGGTATCCGCCCTGTTTTGAAGGCTTTTGCCAATACAGGAAGTGGGCAGCACTCTGAGGGCAATCGAGCGAGCAGAGGGGGACTGTCTGGTTCGTTGTTCTATGCACACGTTTGGCAATGGGGCTTTATCTCCTCCCTTTTTTTTGGGGGGAGGGGGGGGGGGGGGGGCTCCATTTTTTCCATTCTACCCCAATTTCTGTTCTTTTTGTCCATTTAAAAAAAACAAGAAAACATCCTAAATAAAAAGAAAAAGATGACAACTACATTTAGCACATGTCATAGCCATATGGTGAGAATGTGATTTGTCCCTAACTGCTGTGATAGCATAAATATACGTACACATGAAAACAGCTAACGAAAACATACCCGCTTTCTTCTCTCTTTTTTTTTTTTATCTAGATATTTATAGTTTTGTCTTGCTGTTTCATATTATGTGTTGTGTTTGTAAATGATAAAAAGAAAAAAAAAATGGTTCGACTAACATGTGCTACATCAAGAAACAAACGGGGAGTGAAGTTGAATTAAATGAGATTTGGGGATCACCAGATAGGATTCCCAATGCCTGAGCCACTGTTTACAATGTCACTTCTCCCAAGGCTGACTGAGGCTTTGCAAAGGTCAATTTTGCAATATTTGACAGATCAAACACTTTTGGAGCCCTGGGGTCAGTTTAAGCCTGGGAATCCCACTGTGATTTTGAACTGAAAGGTACATTGGTCAACCTGGCTTAAGACAGCAGCGGCAAGGTGTTGACACTGGGAATGGTCGCTGACAGTCACAGTAATAAACTTCAGACGCAAACTGGAATCAGCAACTCGCCTCACCAACTGTAAACCTGGCAGAGCCTTTGGACACCTTTTTCGTGGTTTCTAAGACATCCCTGCTTTTCTAATCTACATAAAAGTTCCCGATGGGAAGAAGCAGGTAGACCCGTGCCAAAATTGAGAATCTCGGTTCAAGTTCAGACATATCGACAAAAACAAATACACAAAAAATATACACCGCATTTCCCAAGTTCAGTCATTTGCTTCGTGAGCGCTTTGAACGGCTCAAGGTAAATGCAAGAGGGGTTCCAACTCTGCCAGAGCATTCAGGCATCTAATTTATCTGCAAGTACCAAAAGCACAGCATCCATACAAGCTTCACATAAAATGTTTCATGCCAGCCCAAATTTAAGCGACACGATTCTAAGAAAAGCAGGTTGACTTCCAATTGGAAGCTTGTTCCCACCAGCAAGCCTAAAGTGGCTCGGAGAGGCTTTAAGCGTTAAAGAGAGGACGCAGAACGAAAAAAGACAAATAGCCGAGGGTCAACACCTTGCCTTGCCTGCCTGACCTTCCACTGTCTGCTACTTCTAAAGGGCGGTGGTGGCAGTAAACTCTCGTGGTCAGCCACCATTGAAACCACGAAGATTGGTTCGAACTCGGTGAAGTTCTACGAGGTAGGTCGTGCCGCACTCAAAAGGAGCTGCTATGCTTCGGGGTGCACCGAAGTATTCGTAGTGTCGCTCGCCACGTCTCTGTGCGACACAAAAGAGTTGTCGGCCGAGACAATGGTCTCGAGGGTTGCCTGCTCCTCCTCTGCTGCCGTTGTGGGCTCCTCTATGTCTCTCCACGCTGCAGAAGAGTGGTCTCCGAGCAGCGGGGTCGGTGCAGAGGTGCGCCCTTCCGTCCACGGGCCACCCTCCGTCTGCAGAAAGCAGTCGCTGGCATCATAGCGATGCTGACTTCGTGGCAGAGGGAGCCGCGACTCCGGGTCTCTGTTGTTGTAACACTGCACGCGCCGGGAAAGGTCCAAGAGGACAGTCAACACAACCCCTCAAGTGGCAACTGCAATATTCATACTTTTTTAAGTGTTGATAGCGGCGGATTAGCCTCATTGAGAACACTTCTTACTGAGCACCGGTGAACTGCGGAGAAGCAACCCTGCAGAAGAGAGCTTAGCAGATGTTGCTTCTCCACAGCACACCAGTGCTGTGGGAGCCGGTGCTTGCCACGTGGAAGGCTCGCACGCTGCCGCGCTGCGTCGCCGCCGCCGCAAAGTCACGCCGCCACCGCACACTGAGCGTTGTGCGACGCCGCTTCAACGCGTTTCTCCACACCGCCGCCGTCATCTGACCGGCGCACAGGTTTATCACGTTTGCTTGCGCTTTTTCAGGAGTTTCCTTTGGGCTCTAAAAGTTACTTATTAATCTTAGTTTTTAGAGCGCAGCTCTTAGGCGCCCGTTTCCGGCTTGAGCGGCGTCGCCGTCGGCGTCGGCGTAACCGCGCGGTGCATTATGGGTAAATTTTTCCGAAGGGACCCGCGGTTTCCCGAAAGAACCCGAGGTCGTCCCGAAGGAACCCGAGGTCCTTCGGGAGGGCCTCGGGTCCCTTCGGGAGGACTTCGGGAGGACCTCGGGAGGACCTCGGGTTTCTTCGGTAGGACCTTGGGAGGACCTCGGGTTCCTTCGGGAGGACCTCGGGTTCCTTCGAGAGTTGCATGCAACCTGATGACGTCATCGTCATCATCCCTGATGACGTCATCAGTGACGTCACTGATGACGTCATTGGCATCCGCATCGTCATCGTCATCATCACTGATGACGTCATTGGCATCCGCATCGTCATCGTCATCATCACTGATGACGTCATTGGCATCCGCATCGTCATCGTCATCATCACTGATGGCGTCATCAGTGACGTCACTGATGACGTCATCAAAGCGTCATCGTCAAGGTCACGTGACCCCCCGAGGTCACATGACCCCCTAAGGTCACGTGACCCCACTGAGGTCACGTGACCCCCTGGAGTCACATGAACCCCCTGAGGTCACGTGACCCCTGAAGTCACGTGACCCCCTGAGCTCACGTGGCCGCCTGAGGTCAAGCGATTCTCCTGAGGTCACGTGACCCCCTTGACGTCACCCAACCTCCCATGAGGTCACGTGACCTTAAGGAATCACCTGTCCCTCAGTACGCTCCCATCCTCCTCCTCAAGAGCTGCGCTCCAACCGGCGTTACAGGGAATTGTAAACGGCTTTTTGTTATCTTTCAAACAAAGGTGAATAAGTTACTTTTAAACGCCACAGGAAGCTTCCGAAAGAGCGCAAGCACCACGTGATAAATATGGGCCAGTCATATCATAAATAAGGGCCACTTTTCCGCGGTGCCAGCGGGCGCCAACTACAAATACGTATAGCGGCGTAAATATAGCTCTAAAAATTGTTTTTATTTGTGGTAAAATCGTTTTATTACATCCTTTTTCCATCTAAGCTGTATAAAAAAAATGTTTTTTTTTTCTTTGCATGTGTCCTTTAAGAAAAAACAAATTCTGTGACTTGATATCTGTATTGCAGTCAAATTTTAAAAATTGGACTGCTATTATGCAAGAGTATATGTTAGGCAGAGATGTCCCGACAACATGCAATCATCAATCATGATTGTCTTTTTTTTTTCCCTCATATTTGAGATTGAATAAAGGATATTTGCACATAACAACAAGACTTATAAATCCCCTCGATTAGGCATAGCTGGGCATTTCTATAGGTGTAATTTTATGTTAAATCTGTTACTTATTTGCCATCCCAATGCAGGCACTGGACTTTCTGAGACCACAGGCCATAAATATAGTTAGATTAAAATTTACTCGTAGCTTAGTAATGGACAAGTGAGAGCTTGGGAACATCCCTCACAAATTTAGCTGAGTTTTTGTTTAAACATGGTGCAACAGTAGAGAAAGGCTTGGAAAAGCTATTCAATATTTGATTAGAAATTATTTTACCAAAAACACTATTGCTTTAATTCACTCTGAACTCAAAATCCACTGTTCGCAAAAACCTAACAGTTTGCCCTTCCCTTCGATGACCAGGACAGTTTATAAATAGGGGCTAGTGAGCACCTATACTCCATTCATACTGTGCGTGACATCAACTTTTTACAGTGAAGCTGTTATGTGATAAGATCTGGGAAATATTGCGTCCATGGATGTTAACAAAAAAACTCCCATTTAAACGGCGCTCCTTTCATTCCGATTGGTTGTGGCAAGTAAAAAGAAAAAGAGGGGGCAACCCGCGTAAGTCAGCCTTCCTTGACATTATTAGATAGTGAGCTTCTGATCCCTTGTTATCATATACGGTCACTGACTTATCTCAGCTAAGAGTGCGCTGTGACAAGGTTGAGGGCAGAACATGCCGATCTAACCTTCTTTTCTTTCGCTTCCGCTATGCTGATAAAGGGACTTGGGCTCAATCGGGAAAAACTGTCCTTAAAGGGTGCCTCGAAAATTGGGTTTAGAATTTGTTCATAAGTGACCATAAGGCGGTGATCACTTTAGTCACTAAGAAACAAATAAAGTCAATTAAACAACAGAGTCATATGTAAATCATATAGATGTCGTATAGTTGTTGTAAAGATAACAGCTTCGCTGGTCCTCCATCTTCATGTGAGGTAGATGGGCTCTACAACTTTTTTACACTACTCTGCCAAGGCTAGCATACTTTCCACAGTGCTGCAGTTCCGCACTACTGCGAGAGCATGTGGCTTCATCCTGCGTCTCGTTTGCACACGCTCTAGTGCGAAGGAGATGCTGAATGGAGCAACATGCTCACGCAAGCAGCTCTGGCAGCATTGGAGTGCTGCAGAAACTATGCTAGCCTTGCAAGTGTAGCACAGAATAGTTGGCACCGAGCATAGTGTCCAACACTGCCAAAGTTGCTGGTGAGAGAGCATGTGGCTTCATCTAGCTTCTCACTTGCGCAAGAGCCTGTGCACACGAGCTGCAAGATAATGCAACACGCTCACTACTGCCAGCGGCTTTGACAGAATTGTATACTAGGTATGAAAGAGAGTATTGGCGACTCCTGCAAAATTGACGGCACCTAGTGACTAGAACAGAAAGCTGTCATGGCAGGTTTGCTGAACAACGTTCCCGAGCTACTGACTATTTTATGGCACCTGGCGGTCTAAAGACAAAGCTGGCAAATTAGGTTGAAACGGTGAACAAGATGGTGAACAGAACAGCGCCAACTCTCGCCCAACATACAACTCTTCTGCTAGGCTGCAACACATGCAATGAAAATCGCCAATTAGTGGTCCCTAATTCTTCCATCTGTGTGGGAATTTGGCAAATTCGTAACTGTAAGGAGGCTTTAGTGTACGCCCTAAACTGAGCGAGTTTTAAAAGTTGGGAAGTTTGCGAGAATCTCCTTGATACGGCCTTTCGGTGAAGTGATTGAAACGAGTCGTTTTCATGCAGATTTGTGAGTGGCAAAGAAAACTTTGAATTACATGAACTTTCAAAATCTTTGATAGAACAGTGGTGCAATACTCACAGGTGGGGAACTGTTGGTGGTGTGGACAGCACTGCCATTTCCCACATGGCCATTCAGGGTCACGTCACGAAGACGCTTGTCCTTGGCATGGCCGTTGGTCTTGCCATTGCACTGAGGGTAGCCTCCCTAGAAGTATGTGACAGAGATGATACATGAAATGATGTATGCGCTCCTGTTTAAGTCAGTTTTAATGCGAAAGCATTAACTGTCCCATAGTGCGGAACCGGCGGAGTCTGTAACCGCGAACAAAACGAGGAGCAGCGGCGTCTTTAACTGCGAAAAAACACTAAAGGAACTCCCAGGAGCCAGGAGAAATGCAAAAGAAACTCCCAACGAAATGACTCCTATATAGCCATTGGTCGGGATGCGTATTGTTCCAAGGAACGCCACTTCACAGAAAAGCGCTCTTCCTGGTACCCCGGCCCGCACGCCAGAAAGGGGTGTGCTCAGCCGTTGCTCTTGTGTCAGGCGTTGCCGGGGCAGGGGGAAGCTGCGGTTGCTTCTGCTCTTCTCGCCCCCGAGGCATTTATATTGGCGGTGGCCACAATTTCGGCAGTAGCGAAATGTGGCCATCCAAGCCAGTACACCGCAGAAAGACTAAGGAAGCGAAAGAATGACATTCATGCTTTCGCATTCACAACTCATAAGAAGTGCTTAGGTGTCCTCGGAATTTTTCTAGAACATTATACTACAAATTAGAATAAAATTTGATGAAGCTTAAGTACACATCTAGAAAGCTTGCCAGTGTACTAACATGCAAATTCAAAGAAAATACCAAACAAAAGAATTTGGGTGCAATGAAAAAAATACAGCTTCAATTCTTTTTTTGCCAGTTGTTTCATTTAACAAAAGTGTTCATCACCACTAAAAACATATTGCTTCATGTTGATATCATATTAGATACAGCGCCTTTATTGAAGCCTTTTATTGAGTCTCTGCACTCAGAAAAAGGGGCGTCCAATGTTTCGTTGTGTTTTAGCCTGATAAGCCACGCACAGATTATACCGAACTGAAAAACAAGCCACATGAACAGCTCACTTAACAAAAATGGGCCAACTAGTAGAAACAAGGCAGAAGGTAATTAAACAGATTGTAAGCACAAGTTGAGGGAGTACTAAAAAAATGAGACGTTTACAAATCTCTGCAATGCAAAATTAGAGCGCAACTCTTAAGGAGCGGGGGGGGGAAGGGTATGGACGGGAGGGTATGCCCCTCCTCTACCCCCGTACCCTCTCTTCTCCCCTCCTCCATCACCTTCTCCTCCAATTCAGTTTCCCCGCTAAATTTAGTGGGGAAAATGACGTCACATGACTTGGTGTCACGTCACCTGTGAACAAATTCAGTTTCTCCGCTAGATTTAGCGGGAAAATTCACGTTGCATGACCTCAACACAAATTCAATTCCCTGCTAAATTTAGCAGGGAATTCAATTGGCGTTGAGGTCACAGGGCGTCGATTTTCCCGCTAAATTCTTCCCGACGCTGATGCCGCAAAACACAGAAACGGGTGCCTAAGAGCTGCGCTCCAGAAAAAGTTTGATCTCTTCAGGTGACAACGATTTGGGAAGAAAAACTACCTTTGTGTCAAGATGATCTTCCGAAGCATTAGGAGGTGATGACAAGAGCTCCAGCTCTCGAGGAGTGGCAGGTGTTTTCCGTCTACTGAATAGTGTTGCAAAACATGACTGGCTGGCCAAGCGTCCTTCACTTGTAGAATCCTCATTTGTATTGCTGCATTTCCTGTAAAGCCAGGAAAAAGCACATCTAAGTTTGTCCTGATGATTAGCACACAAAATAAATGCAAGAAGCAGTACAAAAAAGGACATGATTATAAAAGGGCACAATAAAATAAAAAAAAGCAACATTCTTTGGTGCTTTTTTTACCATATTTAAAACAATTTTAGGTCAAATCATCATTTTTTTTTTTTTTAGATCTGAAATGGGGGTTGATCTATATTTGGAACCGAAGCATGCCACTGTCAGCAGAAACGAAATAGCCGTAATATTGAAAACAATCCACTTTGTTACGTGTTCGTTACCTGTAGCATTGTGTCATGCTGCGTGCTCGTTTCAAGTTTTTCTTTCTTTAGCGTGCATGAATAAGCATGACGATGAAGTAACGCAGAGAGTGCACAGTGGCAAACAGCGTGTGGTATGGCAGTACGAACACGCAGCCCTGTGCCGAGTCGACACTGGAACGACTGACACAGCCTCACTTGCAGCCTCTGCTTGCACGGTCGCACATTTTCGTTTGATTTTGTGCGACTGCAGACTTGAGACAGCGTGACCATGGTGGAGGGTGCCAGCCACGTTCCTCTGTATTGACATGAGTGGTCCATGTGGTTCTAATGTTCGGTGCTCATTCGCAACTATGTTTAAAGAGGAGTTTCATTCCTCATCCGGAAGAAACCAACAACTATGCTATTTGATGCAAGTTCGTCGTGTCAAGAGGGTGGTGCGCCAGTCGTGCTGTGCAACATGATCCCCGAAAAAGTGCGGAAGATGCGGTCGTTCACGAAGTGTGGGATTTTGTTGGACACCACCAGGAAAAACAGTATCAGTGAAGATAATGTTACCACCGGTGAGGACAAACCTAATAAATGTTCACTGTAAAATGTGCCCTAAAGTATGATCTTTTCTCTTTTTTGATGACACATAATATGGAAGGGTAGACTTACAATCGAGTAGTGTTGTGAAAATATTAAAATTTTCAAATAGTAGTCTCGAATAAAATGCTATTCAATATTTGCTTCGAGGTGAACTGTGATATTCATATTTTTGAAGTGTTGATAGCGGCAGGTTAGCCCCGTTGAGTGCGTTTCTTACTGAGCACCAATGCACTGCGAAGAAGCAACACCCGCGGAGCTCGCTTCCGAGGGTGTTGCTTCTCCCCACTGCACCGGTGCTTGGTATGAAGTGCACTCCATGGGGCTAAAACGCCACAATCAACACTTTGAAAAGTAGACATATTGCAGCCACATGCTTAGGAGGAAAGCACACTTTCAAAGAAGAATGAAGCACGCTAACATCTAATGTATTAAAAAAAAAAAAAAAACTTTGTGAATGTTGCTGTTTAGTTAAAGACATTGTTACTAAGTGGGCAAGCTGGTTTTAATCCACATACTGAAACCCGAGATGGACGTTGTGTCTTGTATGTTCGTCGTGTTTGTCCCCCTTTTTTAATGCGATAGCATTTAGGAGCAGAAAATTTGGTGTTGGTTCGACCAAAAAATCCCATAAAGCAATGTGCGCAGCCACGTGTGACGTCACGAGTCACGTGACATGACGTGACACGTGATGCTACCAACTAGACCACACACACTTGCTAGCACAGTTTGGGAATGAATGCGGGTTTATATGAGAAGGCATTGCGAACAACGCCCAATAACGCTGTCGCATTCCACTTTTAAAGGAGAAGCTTAAGCGTCCCGGAAGGTTTTTGTTTTCGTCTCGGGTTTTAGTATGTCGGTTGACATCCAGATTGCAGTAAAATTTTCAAAATAGAACTGGCTATTATGCATGAGTATATGTTAGGCAAAGATGCCCTGACAACCTATACATTAATCATTTGTGACCGGAGGAAAAACAATTGTATATAACAAGATTATTTATACGTAAAACCTCTCAATTAGGTATAGCTGGGCATCTTATAGACCAACACGCATCCCTGACGTCACGCAGCTGCGGTGGTGCTGTTGACGACACTGCGCATACGCAGACGTTTCACTTTACGCGATTGTGGTTTCTGCGCACGCGCAGTGCCCATACTTGGTGTGGACAAACGAGGGATTGTTCGTAAACAGCATGTCGGGCTTATAGACCGACAAGCTGTTATATAGACCGACACGCCAAATATGCCCTTTACTTGCCAACCCAATATAGCTATTGAACTTTGCCGAGGACACAGTCAATGAATATTGCTAGATTAAAAGTAATGAAGATTAGAAATGAACAAATGAAAGCTTGGGATAACCTTCACAAGTTCAGCTGGGGATCTCGTTTGAACATAGTGCAGTAGTGAAAGCCTTAGGGGGACATGCACCAGGGGAAACAATTTTTTTTAAAATATTATTTACGATATTGAAATAAAATTTTCAGTTTATTGTGCTCAATCTTCTCTTTATATATATTCTGGTATTTAGATTTGATATAGCTTGCTTTTTAGGTTCTTGATGCAATGTTCATGCAGAAAAAACAATGTTCTTGTGCACACATGAGGCATGGCAACACTTTTAAAAAGGCCTAGTAAAAAATAACAATGCACTCCTTTTACACCACTGAGTGCAATGAACAACAAAAATAATGTGAGCGACACTCCTTACATTTTAAAATAATTAAAATAACAAAAATGTTATTTCAAGGTGCTAACAAATGTTTCCTAAATTTTTCATAAATATAAAAAAATATACATTGTAGCTAAACCTATGGTAGTTGCGTTCTACATATTCTAAAGTATCTGAATGCTAAATTAGGTTGTGATAGGACAATATTAAAAAGGCACTGACACATCAAAATCATTATTTTTTTTTATTCTCCGAAACGATTGAAAACGATGCCGGGACATTACCCTCAAAATTTGAAACTTGGGAATTCAGTATTTGTGAAGTAAAAAAACAGTTTCCAAATGCCGAATTCGAAGTTCCCGCGCGATCCGCGCCGGTGCGTTGACGTCAGATACTGCGGAGTCCTGAGAGTCGACTTTCTTTCACGACTCCGTGCTGTTGCCACTGAGAACCGAAGCGAGGAGGAAAGGAGCGGGAGATAAGGGTGCCGGCGGACCGAGAAAAAACGGTTTTATTCCGTGCGAGCAGTGCCGCCTGCCCAGGCAGCATGTTTTCCGAGGGAGGATACAATTCCAGAAGGCGACATCACACCGGACTCCGATTTTCGGTATTTCCAAAAGAAGGGCCGTAGTGCGTTCGCAAATGCGTTAGAAAACATGTTTTACGATTGCCGTTATTAAATGTTATAGAAATGTCGCCTACAAAGCTTAGAAATCATGAATCAAAAGAAGCGAGGAAGCGAGGAGTGGGAGAGGAGAACGGCAAAAATAAAAAGGCACATGAGCGCGTGGGAAAATTTTTTTTTTGTCATGCGTTTCTTTTTGCGTGTTTATGACTACAACTTGCATCGTTTTAGACAATAAAAAAAAATATAACCGTTGGAGTGTCAGTGCCCCTTTAAGAATTAACAAAAATTATTGTGCACAAGCTGTGAAGATCCCTAAAATTACATGAAAAGAAAAACTTGTTCAAATGTCACCATAGATGTGCAACAATATACTCTTTCATAGTGCGGAAAATAAAATTTTGTTAATAAATTTCCGTGAGAAACTGAGGCTACAGAAGACTGTAATGAAGACGAGAAGGCTAGGTCTACCTGTCAATGTAAACGTGATGACGGGTAACATCACAACATGAAGAACCACGCAGAGAAAAATGGCTCAAATTCATGCCGTTCTGGGGTGCGTGGAGGTCTTCAAAGGCGCATTTTACTAATTTCGCGATTAAACCGGCACAAATTTTTTTCATACCTCAAATATAAAGATTCAAAAATAATGAAATACAATAAAAGCCAAAGTCACATTTTTGGCAGAATATTGTTGTTTTCCGACCTGGATCTTCCCTTAGAGAAACTTTTCGATATTCGATTCGATAATATTTAGCCAATACCACTACTTGCTTCAAATTCACTTAGCAGTCGAAATCTCCTATTTGCACATGACTAGAGTCGAGTAAACTTAAAATCGTGCAGGTAAATAGATGTAGGCTTTTCACAGCAGGTTAAGAAAGTAACATACATATTGCAAAGTTAAAAATGGTCATAGCAAAGCAGGGGGTGCAAAATGGCTACCTTGATTTAGAGTGTCTTAGCTCCGAGTTACAGGTAGACTTGATTTCACTACAGGGTTAACCTTTTTTGGTCATTTGTCGGGTTACGCTCACCTATCAGAAGTTATGTGACAAACTCACCAAAGCACAACTGAAAAATGTTCACAGTGGGTCAAGCACAGCTGCAGCAGATACAGGTTTATGAGTGTGCACACCTTCCACATTGATGTACAAAGGAGACAATGGGGTGGCCCATTCCAAAATGCTTGTTGGAGCTCCACTGCTCAGTGCACCCAATTACCGCAAGTGACCAAAAGGAAACACCGAATACAATGTCCAGGAACTATGCCTATGAATCGCCCAAAATAGAGCACATCAAATATAGTGTGTTTGATTTTAATTTGAACAGATTTATTAACAAAAAGACACGAAAAACACAATAATGTAGTTTGTGCAGGTGAGTTGTACGGCCAGGGGGACATAATATAGGGAGCTAATCGCACAGTAAGTAAAAAGGTTAACTAAAATTTCTTAATTAACTGCCAAATTAGTGAAGAAACATATATATCCAATTAGAAACTTGCTAAGCATCATATAGGACCAGTGAATTAGCCAATTTTAGAAAGATTTGAAGCATATGGCAAGCACAGGGGTGCACTAAATTTTTGACTGGTGCAAGAAGCACAGTGCTGGCGGTCCGGAAATGCAGATAATAATCTTTTCACCTGCGCTTTCGTACTGCCAGTGGTGTGTCTGTTGCAGAGGCGGTAACTTAAGCATACTCCTGTGCTTCCCATGTGCTTCGAGTTTTTTCAAAAACTGACCGATTTAATAGTTTCAAATGACACTCGGCAAGTGTTGAATTGAAACCGTATGTCTACTTTCACTAATTAAAAAGCTCATTAACAAATTTTAGTTACCTGTCCAACTCATCGTGACGATTAGCCCCTATATTAATATGTCCCCCTGGCCATATAACTCACCTGCACGGATCACATTAGTCTACCTTTTACGCTCTCCTTCTAAAAATAAGTCAGTTCGAATTAAAATTAAACACCCTGTATAATGTTTACTTTTGTACGAGCATTGCCTAAATTTGGCATTCTGCAATGACAACGAGAATGGGCCATACTTGTTTTTGTAGAGGATAATTATGGCACACAGGGTCATGCAGAGAAGGCCAGCTGCCACCCCTAGCAGGATGCCGAGGGACGGGTCCTCATCTTGCTGCCCTGCAGCTGAGCAGAAAAGACATGTCAATGGAAGCTTGCTAACCTTTCGGGTAGCTCAGTGGCGTAGCTAGGAGAGAAACTGACACTGCATCAGCCCCCTCCCCCCCCCCCCCCCCTGCCCCCATCCCCCACCGAAATCCAGCCAACCGTATAATACTCACATGTATTTTGAACCCCTCCCCTCTTCCCACAACCTAAGTCATAAACATCCAAAGCACCTCAGCGCCCCCCGAAAAAAAAAAATTTCTGGCTACGCCACTGCGGTAGCTAACAATGCCTAAACATTTAGAAACCATCAGATTAGTAAACAATGATTCTTCTGTGAAATGACAGTTCAAAGTTCACAGAAATGACAGCTCTACTGAAATCTTCAAGATCAGTTAAGACCACAGCAATTAAAAGAGCTCCAGGATCTGCAACTTGAAAAATCACGTATTTAACCATTCGAGTTCTGGCTTTAACATCTGGCACAACAGTCGCCGACCAATTTTTCGGACTTCACAGGGACCGAAGAAACGTCTGAATAATAGAGCAGTCTGAAAAATCAGCAGATTGAAAAAAATCCGAGGACACCTAAGCACTCTTACAAGTAGTGAATGCGAAAGCATGAATGTTGTTCTTCCGCTCCCTTAGTTCGTCTGCGGCGTAGTGGCAAGGACGGCCGAGCACAAACTCTCCTGAAGTGGCCGCGCTGCACTGAGCTCGGCTGTGCAGCCTCTCCAGAGTTTGCCTGAGCGGGCTGTGCGACCAGGCCCGCAGCGTGTGCTGCGACACCATTGAGAGGGCTTCTCTGGTGGCGTCCCTTGGAACTAAGCCACGCGAGAGCCGATGGGAGCCTCGTTCCTTGATGACGTGCACCAGCCAGTGGGAGCCTAACCATCAGATTTCTGTTACAGACGACAGGCTTCGCTCCATTGGGGCAGGGAAAGGTGCCGTTTGGCACGGCTTCGAAGCTGATGACGTCGGTTTGCTCCATGGGACAGTTAATGCTTTCACATTAAAACATGCCTTTATTACATCTAAGCAAATTTTAAAAAAAGTTCAGCCTTTCCACTCTCATGAACAAGGAAGACCAGCGGAGCTGTACTCGATACATTGCTGCAATGCGCACGCGCCCGTTTTCCGTTTCTTCTCGTCTGAAACGCCGCCGATCGTGGATACGTCTCCGGCGAACCAGAGTCGGTCGCACACGGCGCACATGACGCCAAATGGGTAATCCACGAACTCCCTTCGGAACCTCGCCGTCGCGCCCGAGAACTGTTCAGCCGGCGTAGAGTACAGTCGTTGCCGGGCCTCGCGTTTGCGCTTGGCCTCCGTGGCACGATCGTCGTCCGTGGCGTTGGCCCGCCGGCGCCCTTTACATCGCTGGTTCTGTTCTCGGCGGAGGCTTTCAAGGCGAGCGATGTGCTCTTCTTTGGCAAGGGAATCTGAAGCGCTCGACGCACTGGAAGTCGAGGCGACAGCGGCTTCATGTCAGTTGCGGACCCATTCGCGCTGCTGCGTACGTCGCCGCTCCTTCCGCAGACAGTTTTCTTTCCCCGAAGGGGCGCGTGGCCGACCCATCCTAAGTCCAAACCAGATGGGCCATTGTGCTCAGAAAACACGGAATTTTAGTCATATGTCAATCTATGTCACATTTCACACTACAGCCATGTAAGGCACAGGCTCCTCTCTACATAAGCTCAGAGCCGACCAGCCTTGATTCAGTGCACCACTATGGCTCTGAGGCAGACAAGAGCCGAGCGCATACAAGCATACCGCCAGCGTAGGAAGTAGAAGAGGCAACAGTAGGGAGAAAACGAGCCCACCTCCAATGCAGCCCCACAAACCACCGCAGAACGCTCCAAAGCCTACTGTTTGCGCGACAGATTCTATATGTTCCCCGGTCTTCATCAGCAAGATCTAGGTAGCGTAATTTTTTCAGACATGTTCAATTACTTTGAAGTCTTTGTGGAACCGTTATTCCCCCCTTAAATAAAAATACAACAGCGATCGAAATTTTTGACACCATGAAACTTGTTGCTCAATTTTTCAAGCAACTTGGGTAGCACGGTTCGTACCCACAAGACCGCTGCCACGAGCCAAGTCACTGCAATATTTTTGTTTTGATTTATAGGCGCAACAACACATCCTACACGAAAAGAGAACTTGAAAGACGCTATAACTGTATGTCCCGTTTTGCTATATATAACTGCCGTGGCCACCATCCGCAGCCGTCTTTGCAAGAACAGAATTGATATTGACATTGATATTTGCCTTAGCTCGGAAAAGCCGCAATGTTGCAAAAAGGCAAGTTGCCCGTATTAAGAAGGCCTGCAGTGCCATGCATAGCGATGATGCAATGACATTGCACATGTGACGAAAAAAAGTGTTGACGGGTTTGTGGTGGCTAATGACAGTGTCTGGTTCTTTCCTGCCATGTTGACAAGGAACTCCAGTGCACTCTCGCTTGTTGGGCCTGCCCGCAGGCGCGCTAGACAAAACTTCGGTTCCTCTGATGGGCGGCCACTGCCGAGGAGCCAAAACGGCTCGTGACTGAAGGCCGACACGGACGCAACATCATTCGTTGTGTAACCTTGTGTTTATGTGCCAAATAGTTACATAAAAGTTTTTTGTTTTTAGTAGAACCACATAAGTTTCAACAGGTTCAAGTGGAGCTTGTGGACTAGAGTGGGGGGGGGGTTTGATGTTCTGTGTGATGACATTACCTTCGTCTTTGGTGCAGCTAGTTGTGGGTGGTCACAACTGCCATTCTTTTTGTGTTCTTTGAATGCTAGTGCTCTATGCCAATAGGTCTAGTAGTGAAGTAGAGTGAAGCGTATCGGCTGAATGTTGTCTCCAAGCAGGGCAAAAAAGATGCACTTCTGAAACAAGGGGCAAGTGGCCAATAGAAAGTGCAAGTTTCAGGTAAACTTAGTATTTCGGATGAAATGACCTTTTAAAACTGCACAATCCCTGTCAAGTCTGAAAAATCGGTTGGCGACTACTGATCCATATTAGTATAAAACTTTATTATAGTAAAACGGGCTGCCAAGGGGAAACACAGGTTCACGCGAGCATGCACAGAAGTATATATTGAACACAAATCAAGGACCCCAATCAACCAGTCTATAATATGCTGGTCTAGTCATCAACTGAAGCTCACTAGATGACAAAATCTGCAGAAATAACTTTACATCTAGCTTTTAATGTCGACCGCCATTAGTCTCGTAACATTTACACTGCTTTGACAGCCCTTAAAGCACTTATTCCCCTAAAGGATTTATTTTTCAAACGACCGATCGAGACAATGGTCAAAGTAAAGAATGAGTCGATCGGAGCCAACCTTGAGGGTGTGGAGAGGAGGTACTGGGCGAAGGGACGCTGATCACAAACTTGATGACTTGGGTCAGAGGTCCTCGGCCAGCTGAGGTCTGGGCTTGCAAGCGCAGGGAGTACACCGTGTTGATGGCCAGGCCATTCAGCACTGACGTCAACCGGGTACCTGCACAGGGATTGGCAATCTCGCTGAACCTGGGATAACCCTCTCCAAAACAGAACAATGTGAGTTGTGAAAACAAACAAGCAGCAATCTGAAATCAGATGAGCTAATTCAAAATGACTGATGGAATGTACCATTTATTCTGGACTACAATCAGTGAACTATGCACATTTAAGAGCTTAAATTTTACGTGGCCGTGCACAGTCTGCAGCTGCAGACTACACAAGGACTTGTTTTTCCTCAATCATATGGGTTCCCAAATTGGGTTCTAGGAGGTTCCCCAGATTACCCATAGGTTCAACAAGCTCCAAATTAGGCTGATGGTCCCTTCCCCTGAGTGGATCCATTCCTAGTTTAAGCGAAATTGCATCACATCTAATCCTTCATAGATGCATAGCTACGAGGCACACACTTCCTAATGCGTCTACTACCGTTTGCAGGCCCTGTAGGCTCCTGAACCGCTTTACTGTATCAATGCCGAGACTGGGGCGGGTTCTTTGGCCATCGGTCAGGGCAGGTGAGGGGTGATTAAACAAAACGATTGAGAACACCTGTTCTAGTTCACTCATTTTGGTGAGATGTGACGAGTTCCGAGAATGAACAAGTACTATGTTAATGATGATTCCTGAACAATGCGAGCTCCTTACGAGCTAGTAAAACAGGGATTTGTCAAGGCATGCTCCATATAAAATATTTTACACGCATAATGCGCATTCGGGTCCGCAAAATTAAACATGCAAACGATAGTAATTCATAGCAGGTGTATACCCAATTTTTTTGGGACGCTGAAGTGCCACCGACTTACTAGATTTAAAACTTCGATCACGAGGGGGTCTCGCACGTTTCACGTCGACCGGGTGAATAAGCAGGGAATTGAAACGACCCCGGAAGCCAGCCGCCGCTTTGTTTTGCCAGTTATTTTGAGGAAATGTTTGTACTGGTTTACAAAATTAAAAAAGAAATCAACTTGGAATTAATGGGAGACCAGCACTCACAGAACATATGGAAACTAACAAGATACACGGAGTCGCTTTCACTGAAGTGTTTACCACACACGCGAGAGGTCCTCAGATTTCTCTTTTCTATTTTCAATTTGATGAAACATTCCTTTGTTAGTTTTATTTTGTCCAAATCATAATAAATAATACTACATCCTATTCGCCGTGGTAGATGTTTTAGTGGAGTAAGGCACTAGATATTCTATTTTCCTCATCCAGGCTTTTGTAGTGAAATAGAAAAAGCACACCACCATCGCTTCGACACCTCAGCGCAAAAAGGGTTGTTAGGACGACTACACTCTCCAAGCTTTAATAAAATGTCCTACTATACAAATATCACTTCACCAAATAAACATCGCGTGAAACAGGCTTTGCCGGGCGTTACCCATACAACGTATGAAGCGAGCTGACATGCCGAGGGATCCAAGATCTGCGTGGTCTGTTCCGGTCTGTCCTACCGCTGACATCACAAATGATGATGATGACAGCTAGAGAAGTGCTCCCTGTAGTTCGCGCATGCCGCCAATATCGACTGTCCCCGCCATGGGAGTTCGATACAAAAAGACAACACTCCTATAGTATTACATGTGATTTTCAAGGGGATGATTGGACTGTTTGATATAAACAATCATTCGAAATACCCGGGGTGCGATATAACCAGGCTCGACTGTATAATCAGTACCGTTGTCCATTTAATGAGGATGGTGATCTCCGAGCACATATGCAATCACGAAGGCAAGGCAACAACAATTGAACGAAGCAGACAAATAAAAAAAAAATACCAAGGACACCTAAGCACTTTGTATAGGTTGTAAATGCGAAAGCGTTCTCGGCGCCGAGAGAAGCAGACGAAGCGGCCGCAGCGCCGGCAGAAAGTGTGGCAATGTGCTGTGCAGACTGCCCTAACTTGCTGGAGACTGCTGCACCGCTAGGTGAGGCAGCGGCGGGAGTGCGCGAAGCTCGGTGCGATGCAGAGAGTGTGAAGCTCGGCACGCGTGTGCTGAAATCACGTGTCTTCTCATCATCATTATCGCTCTAGTTGGGGGTATCAGATGACAATGTTAGACCTCAAAACGTAATGCTAGGCCTAATGTCAGGCCAGCGCATAGCCGCGTCCCCCGCTCCCACTGCGCCACCAGCAGTTCTGCTGGCCCCTAGCAACGATGACGCCGTTGCCATGAAGCCACATGACGTGTCACAGCCAATGGAAATTTAGGTGCCGTTTTTCTGCTACAAACGGCTACAGACAACACCGGCTTCACTTCATAAAACAGTTAAGGCTTTCGCATTAAAATTTTGTGCTCTCCAGCCAATTGCGAGGTTCCCGGAGAAGACGCCAACGTCGGGCGGCTCTGCGTGACTGCCTCGTCTTTTTCAACGGTGACAACGACATGGTCCGAAACGCGCATTTTTTTCTCAGTGTCAATGCACCTTTAAAAACGCAGTATGTTGCACATTCTCTTTGTTCTGCTGAAGTGAGCTTCACAGCATTCATTTCACACTGTCAAACTTTTTGTAATTAACACATCAGGAACAAGCTGTATTGCCCCAATTTGGCCCCAAATGACATCTATTGCCACGTCTCCAGTATTGCCACTAGAGCCTCTCAGTTTAAAAAAAACAAAAAAACAGTAGGGATCAAATTTAAAAATCCAATTTCTTTGCACAAAAACAATTATTTTGACCTGTAATTGGTTACTAGTCCAGATGTGCCTATTGTGTTGAATCAATTTCATATCAAATCAGTAACTATCGAATTTCGCCAGAGCTCCCCTTTACCTTTCCTCCTCTCTCTCTCTCTTCCCAAGTTGTTAACAGCATGCAGCCAAATTCAAATTTTAATTCTTTACTTCTCTCCACTTTGTGGGCACCCTGGCGTCTCCCCAGTCCAGTTGCCCGACTGCGGTGCACAAGGGGCAAACTTTCCCGCGTGGCAGTGGAGTTAAGCGGGCCATGCGCACATTGTGCGCGCCGCCTTGATGAGACGGATCAGAGGCGGCACACAGTCAGCCGCTGCCCTGACTCGAGAGCCGCCGGTAACAATGTTAGTGTAGTGATCGTCTCGTCCATGTCCAATTAGGTAAATGTAGTTTCCTGTTCTTGAAACTGCTGGCTCCGTGTTATTCCTCCAGGTGGGGTATGCAGCAAGGCAAACCAACCACAACTTGAAGAGGTGAGAGAAATAAAGCTGTTCTTTAGTTGCAGTCTATAAGATGTGACAATTCTTGTCAGTCTATTTATTCTGTTCTTCTTTCGTAATCAAGTGAGATTATTGATAAATTAGCTCAATGAAAGTGACAAAAAAAAAAATAAAGCTAACAACATGGGGAAAAAACAATTGCAAACGACCATACAAAGTGTGCTGTGATTGACAGTGGCAGCTTCTGCGTTGTGAAAAGGCCCTCTCGAACGTGGAAGTCAGGGTCCTGCATCCTTTGTAGCTCTTGCGCCGTTGCAGACCTTTGCCTACTCCATTCAGTGGGGCACATCTGCCCTGTCTGCTACTCGGACGCAGTGCGACACTTGCGTGGTTTGGCCACGTGCGTTAGAAAGTGAGCGAGGGGCACCTGTGACGACAGTTGCGGTGGAAGAAGCGAAAGTATGCAGGCGAGCTGTTCCGTAGAGGCACGGAGAGCACGTGAGAACAGAACCTGGGAGGCGGCAGTGGGGAGACGAGGGAGCGTGTCACCCAAGGGTGACCACGTTGGTATTTTGCAACAGCAGAAGTGTTGGGGAAAGCATTGCCAGAGAGGAGAGCACTCTCCCCGTGATCGCATGTTTTTTTTGGCACAGTGGCGGTCTACGGAGAGGGAAAGGCGTGGGGGGGGGGGGGGGGGGGGGCGAGAGAGAGCCTTGTCGCAGTTGGCGTGTATGTGTGAGGAATGATGGGGAGAGGGAGAGCAGTGCCTCTGCTGTAGAGTGAGGTTTTACGTCCATAAATGAGCATTTTTTTGCCAGGAAACAGCACTCACAGCTAAAGCCGTAAAATGCAGTCTAGCAGCTTTTCGAATGTAAGAAAAGACAAAGCAGTGAGAATAAGTGAGGCTGTTTTTCCTGCCAAGCAGTCCCGAGTTACAGCTGAGAGGTGTGAGGCAGTGCATTATGTACGTGGCAGGATATGGTTCATTCTCATTCCACACGAAAATATGTCGATCAACCAGCTAATGAGCCGAGGCAGCGACAGCGATGTCTGCCTTCCACTTTTATGGCGCAGACCAAGCGCGAGCATTAGTGACATGCTGCCAACACCACGAATGCCTCCCAAACGGCACTTTATTGCTTTTTGCGAGGCACTGGCAGCATCGGTGGTGGCGAAAAAACAGCGGAGGCACTTTCTGCAGGCAGTTCACTTCCCTCCACATTGTGCACATTCAGCAGCATTTGCGATGAGCACATTAGCCGAGACTGGGTGCCTGAAGTTAACAACATCCGATTACTCGAGATTCCCAAAGAGGCTATGAGCATCGCGTTGTTGTCTTCCTCATTTACCCAATACCCCTCCCCCCTTTCCCTTCAACTCTCCTTCCCCGAGAGTTTGATCCACATCCCTCTGAGCCACAATCCTATAACCTCTTCACAGGATGTCATCTCGCCTCAATCACAGTCGCTGCATCAAATGTATAACAGGCACAATGCTAGCTTTTAACACCTCATTTTTTGTGCAAGCTAAAACCATCTAGAAAGCTTTCAGCCTTTCCACTTTCGTGAAGAAGGAAAACCAGCAAAGCTGTACTATGTGTAAGGATTAAGGTGTAATTGGGTAATTGGTTATGTGAGAACCGTATTGTCCCCGGTTGTTTTTGTTATATCACGTCAACCGCCAAAGGCTCGTGAACGGAAGTCGAGGCGCCACTAGTCGTTCCTCCACCACGTTCAACCTCGGTAGGTGCTCTGGTACGGGTGGGTACTTGTAGCCGTTCACAGTCACGAACTTTGGCACCGCGCCTTTGAGCAGGAAATCTCGGCACGTTCTGCACGCCGGTTCTTTGTAGACGTCTGCCGACTCAATACACTGCCGCAACACGCACGCGCCCGTTTCCCAATTCCTCTCGTCCGACACGCCGCCAATCGTGGATAAGCCTCAGGCAAACCAGAGTCGATCGCACAAGGCGCACGTGACGCCAAACAAGTTCTCTATGAGCTCCTTCCGTAACCTCAATGTCGCACCCGGGAATTGTACAGCTGGCGTGGAGTGCTGTCGTCGCGGGGCCTCGCGCTTGCGCTTGGCCTCCGTGGTTCGCCGGCACCGTTTACATTGCTGGTTCTGTTCTCGGTGGCAGCTTTCCAGGCAAGCGATGTGCTCTTCTTTTGCAAGGGAGTCGGGAGTGATGGATGGACGCAGTGGAAATCGAGGCGACTGCGGCTTCACGTCAGTTGCGGACCCATTCGAGCTGCTGCGTATGTCACCGCTCTTTCCGAAGAAGAAACACACGTGACGAGCGCTGCGCTCGTCACATGTGTTTCTTCTTCGTCCTCGTCTGTTTTTCGCACTGTTACCTACGATGAATTCCCACTAACGCGCTTAACTATCCATTCTTTTATGATAGCTGGAAAGGTTGCCGCCATCTACGAGCGACGGTGGCAACCAGACTGGTTGTGTGCTTGCCGCCGTCGCTTATAAATGGCGGTAGCTGTCCAGAGGTTTGTGGAGGTTTGTGTCGACAAGATTTCGGTACCAGACACGATCCTGGGGAACCTGGCCTTTAACAGCTCTGCTGTAAAATACTTTCCCAAGAAAATTGTACTTACTGCATTTACTCAAGTAATAGTTACACTGTTTATGAAGAAAACCTGAGGGTTTGCTTTTCCGCGGAGCACGCAGACTGCCAATCGCCGCGATCGACAGAATGATTCCAACTATTTACAGGACAGAGATGACGTCTTCATGCAAAGATACCATCTGTCAAGATTGAATTTGAATGGGGAATCATGTTCTCGACCTGGTAATTTGCTATGTTATTTATACGCAACGCAATGGTGTTCAATGGAAAAGTAGATTCAAGGGCCTTGTTTATAAATAGTGCTGCTATTACTCGAATAAATACAGTATAAAAGATAATTTTTTGCCAGAGAGTCACCTTACACCTCTATTAACCACTACTGTCCCACCAGGTTGTCACCGCATGCAGTCTTGACTACAATAATTTCTGGTTTTGTGTTTAAAATTGTATTATATTCACCCACTTCTCCCCCTTATGTGTAATGCATCATCGGACCCTTAAAGGGCAAGTCCTCTCAATTCCTAAGATTTCTGGATAATAATCGAGTGATTCTGAATTAAAAAGCACTAATAAAAGGCACTATGTCATTTGCTTCGCGAAAAATGGGATATATATTTTTTAATTTAATTTTAAACACGAGTGGAAATCGAAATCAAAACTTCGGCTCCGTCCGGCAACATTGGCCTCGGGCCGCCAAGAACATGGCCATTACGTGGTATGAGATGTCACGTGTGATCCTCGGCCCAACGACGGGCGGGATTGGGGCAGGCCACTGTGGGGTGGGCGTGTGCCAGGCGGAAGTGTCGTCTGCACTGCACTCTTCACCACGTTTTGGTGTCTACGACGATCGACAACTTCTGCACAACTGCAGCATAAGTCTGCGTGCGTGGTGTCCGTAATGTGAACGAAACTCCAAAAGGCAATAATCACAAACGGTGAGACGACGACGGCGGTTGTGACGCGGAAGACGGCGGTAATGGCGGGACTACGGCGGGCGGCCAATGGACTCCCCAGAAGCGCGCTGCGCAGGCGTGTTACGCCAACCACAAGGACACCGCTGAGCGCCAAGAAGTAACGTTGCTGACGTCATGCGGTGCGCTCGCCCGGAGAAGTAAAAACAAGCAAAATGGGGCAATGGTGATGACACTAGCTAAATGATGGCTACGCCCATGCCGTAGCCTTGACTGCGCTGTTGGTTGTGCCTGAATTCGCGTGCTTGAATCAGCCGATTTCGGCAATTTGGCGAGTCGAAAAGTTTGCCGAACCTTTTAAAAAACATTTAGACAGAACTGCGCTGTAATATTTGACGTGTGGTCCTCCTAGGTGATACTGAAGATGACTGCATTGTATTTTCCGAAACGAAGAATGAAGCGGAGTTGCTTTATAAGGAGAAATAAATAAAATGAAAGCATGGAGAACTGTATCCTGCCAACTTAGTGAATTTTCCACCTTGAAGAGACAGTTCGTACGATGGACTTCAATTATAGGACAATGCTGCGAGAGAGAGCACAAATCGGTGCAAGTTTTAGATGCCACGTGGCCAACTTTGCCCCACCTGGTTCCGACCGTGTGAGCCACTTGTCCATCTGTGTGACGTCTGGCTCACAGGCATTGTAGAAGATGTGGTAGTTCTGGATGACGCCGTTGGGAAACTCGGGGGCCTGCCAGTGGACCCGGATGGAGCCGAGGTCCAGAGGCGCCCAGGTGATGTCCCTCGGGGCTGTGGGCTCTGAGCAGGACACGACGGAGAGACAAGTTGAATTTTTTTAAAAATGCTTAAAGGGGACAGGGTTTGTCACTTAATGGTTTTTAAGTACCAGATTATACTGGATCTGCTGGAGACAAAAATAGAGCCAAGTGAGTGGTTGTCTACAGCCCAATTTACAACAGCTAAGCCAGCCAAACACAACCGATTGAAATGTAGATTGTATATTATGTCCACGACCAACTCTATAATGGGGCGACCAGCTCACCTTCTCCTGCCCCAGCGCGCCACTTTTTGTTTTGCTTGTTCAGTTCTTTTTTAGTTTGCTTAGTTCCCGCCGCTCCCGCTGGCGCTGCTGTGTAGCACGCTCGGGAAGCCTGGAAAGGCTAATTCAGGCTGCCTTTTGGCCTGTGCGTGCGTGGACGCATGGTTTTTCTGGCTGTAAAATAGCTCTACATTAATGGTAAAGTGGCACTCAACGACGAGCTCTGATGGTCTACTGCTGTGTGCTGCTGTGCAAGTCGAGCACGCGGACTTCGACGGGAGTCGCCTTCCACGAGTTCCCGGTGGCGGAGATCTGGAACGACTGGCTGAAGAAGATCTCTCGCCAATTATAGAAGGCGAATCAGTTACCCACCAAACTATGAACCATAAAGAGAAAATAGGTTCTCTTCATGTTCATACCACAAAATAGGTTGTGGTACATATACGTTTACAGCATCATCTTTTCCACGCCGTGTCATGAATGTTGGACGCTGCACCTTCCTCATTTTGAGCGTTTAGTTAACTATGCAGTGATGCTGATATATCTACGTACTGGATTAGCCATCATTTATTGGAAGGAATAATGTTCACGTGTTAATGTTCGGAGCTCGCGAATTTCAGATGACGCAGAACTTGCTGACAGGGTGTATATTTTAATTATGAGCATGTAAGACGTCGTTTGTTTATCTGATACTGCTTACTGTATTCGTTACTGTTTTCGAGTCAGTGCGTCACTAATAACGAAGTTAGTTGTATCTGTCCTACTGAAAATAAAAGAATAACAGTAAACATACAGCTTGTCTATGTGTCTCCTATTTTAACCGTTATGAGTCTGCCTACTTTAATGGTCCATGTTAAACATGTTTAAGCTTTTGCCTTTCCTACAGCATTATTTCAAAAGAATGAATATATGTTTTCTTCAAGTATACAATAGTATGTTCATTACTGGCCTGGCAAAATAAAAATTATGAGCGGACAAGAGCCATATTCAGAAACCGAAACTAATATCTTTTTATTGAAATTTGGAGTGTTTCTGGGTGTGCATGTCCACAAAAGGTATCAAACTGAAGCCGGTTGTATTAAGTGAGGAAAAAACACAGTACGTGTTGCTGTGTTATAGGGCTCAAAGCAATACTGATAAGCAAACACTCCCATTTGTCTCCGTTTGCTTCAGATGAACTTAGCTCTTCTCAAAGGAAAAAAAAAAAAGAAATAAATCAATTAATAGACCGGCAATGGAAAGCGCTGTCACTATACTCTGTTTACAGAACATGTCAAGAAAGCTCTGCGATTGTCGATAGAAAAGGTTACAATCGATCAAACTTGCGGGTTATATCAACACAACCGCCGTCCGTCGCGTGTGACCGCGCGCACATTTGGAGATGATACGCGGCGGCGCCTGGCGGATTTCGCTGTCCCCAGCCGAGGTCACGTGGTATTTTTCGGTACACACGCTCCCGTAGAAAGGGGAGAGCCGACCTGGTCGCCCTTATAGACCATTCCATTTAGTGCTCTCTGGGCGGCACCATTTTGTTCGACAGCAGCGCCCTCTCCATACACCCGGGAAATTCAGCATGTTCGGCGGAGTAAAACGAGAGAGAGGGCACGCGCCCGACTCCGCTAGCAGATGACAAACCTGGAGGTTGACATTCTCCATCTTTGGGCTGTATCAGCGGGCTGTACGGAACATCGAACTCTCGCTCGTGGCTGCCCTTGTGAAGCGGTTCGCGTTCTTAGAATAGTTATGGCTACTCCAAAATCAGCCTAGAGCTCTCTGTTGTTCTATTTCGGTAAATGATCAACTAGCATATCTTTTTTCCGTTACTTAAATAGCAGTTGAGTCAGCCGGCAGTACTACCCTCAACTACTGCGTGTATTGCAGCAGGAGAGCATGTTTTTATTTATTGTTTCAGACTTCCACTCATGGTCGCTAAAGGCCTACACCAGAACAAACTTTGTATAGTAGAAAAGGTACAGCAACCGGATTTACTTTTTGCCGGAGAGACCGGCCGATCTGACACAGTTTTCCCCTTTTTCTTTTTATTTGCACACAGGTAACGGCGCAATTGAACCCTGTTAGTCTTTTTATCTAGCATAGTATTGCACAATAACTGGCATACCAAAATCTGTGCATCTGCGCTTGAAATTTCCAAAATAACCCGACTTTAAACAGTTTGTACGCCAGCCGGATGCTAGGTACAGCCCACTCTGCAGAGCAGACGACATGCGGGTGAGAGGGGGAGGGCATTTTTTTCTCTTTTGACCCTCTCTGCTATGACCCTAATGGAACAGTCTATAGATTATGTCACTACCCCCCTAAGTGTCACATATACCCATTTATATTTTGCCATCTTTTAAAGCGTGTATTACCTTGTCAGTTGATAAACCGTTGACTTCTTAACCCTTTGGGGTCATTTGTCAAGTATCTCCCGACAAATAAATATTCCACTTTCTGGACATATGTCGGGGCTTCTGCGACAGGCCCATTTCTCTTTCGTGGTCGAGTGTCGGGCACCTCCCAACAATTTTGAACTAGTGCCATCTCTTACCGGGTATGTAAACTATGCATAGTTACTTTCTTGTCCCTCCAAGAGGTACTGTAAGAGGCGCAACACATCTATTTTTTTGATAGATGCGTGGCTGGGCATTTTGCGCATGCTTTTGGGTGTTCAACATAGCCAACTTTACCCCGTCCGTGTTTTACGGACAGGCCTGTGACTCAAGTAACAGTGAGATGATTTCAGATTACAATCTCAAGGAAGCTTCTGAGATATCCTGCGATGAACCTTCAAAGAGTGACGGTGAGAGAATAGAAAGTGGGGAGAAAAGAGGCACAGACGCCGTCGATCCCCCAAGCTAAACATCCTACTTAACCACCGGAAAGAGTTGAGCACGTTGGTTACACATATTTAGGAGACACCAGCTGAACAACCCAAGCACACAAATGCGTCTCTCTCGTCCTTCTTACATTTGTGTGCTTGGGTTGTTCAGCTGGTGTCTCCTAAATATCCTACTTAAACACAGATCAAAATTTCGAGATTCACCGTTTTACGGTTCAAAATTTAAGTCCCCAAGCCGCGCAACCTAAACCCACAAGTGAGCTGGAACACTAAGAGTGTTTTTTCGCTGACGCTTTGTTGACCAATACAGTTAACGAAACACAATGCTATACCAAAAAGAAAATCACAAAGCTGGGGGTACCGACGAAACCACTATGTTGTGGGGATTGTGATCCCTCAACATTCTGTCGCGTCAGCGTTTTGGCGCGCCGTGGCGGCCGCGCTGGCGTAGCGAGAGGTGGCGCTGCTTACCACTGTGAGTGGCTTCCTCCTCTCCCCCCTTGGGGCGATTTCCGTAACGAACCCCCGCACAAAGGAGATCGACGTGTCGCTCCTTGATTGGCCACTTCGCCCCCACCGTTATCTTAAAACCAGCGGACAGCAGTCTCGCTTCTGTCTTCTTCCTGGGATTCGGCGGCGGCGACAACGGGGACCCTTCCGGCGCACCGGTGAGCGTTTACCCCGTCCTTTGTACATTTGTGAACGACCGTTCGGCCGTGGGCGATCTCCACACCAACGGCGTTCACCAGCTTATAGCCGCTGTGTTGTTGTTATTTTGTTTCATTGTAAATAAACAGTTTATCACCGTTACCAACGTGACTGGTATCTCATTGCGCTCGACGAGCAGCATGCCACGCGAGTGCGAACCCGCTTCACGGTAGAGCGTCTCGCCGCGAACGTGGTACTCCCAAAGGCAGTGGCCCCAAGGAGAACCACAATGTTTACAAACTAGATGGAGTCAAGAGCAAAGACTATGCAAGCTGCAGTGAGAAAAAAGTCAAAGGACAAAGATATGAAACTGTTTTCTAGAGTGAAACCTGCACTTGATGTCCTGGCTTGCACCCCGGCATTTGCTTCGGAAAGTATCATACGCTGTGCAAATGCTGCAAGTATAGTCAATTAATTGAAATGAAAACATTCTGGAAAATAGAGTTACTTTAAACTGACATAATGATCACAGTAGTACAGCGATGTCTCAGTTATATTGACTCCTCCATTCCCCCAAAAAATCGTCCATAATGTGAGTTGTGCATATTAACCAGACAAAAATGCATGTATTTTCCCAGTTTGTCCCCAAAAATGGTGTCCATATAGCGCGGTATCCATATTAACGAGACATAACTGTATATTAGAGAGTTTAATTTAAAGGGACAATGAAAACGATTGGAATTAATTTTTTTAAATGGAGTATTTAGGCTTCTTGGGAACCTAGCACGCAGCCCAATTTTTCGTAGACATTTGTGACGCGTATTTCTGTGCCTACAAAAAAACTGAAAAAACCAATACTGAACTACCTCCATTCTCATTTCTGGGCCTCCGAAAACGGAGGTGACATAGGGAGTGACGCCAAGTGTGAATAGTTGGTATCGGTAGCATTTACGAGATCGAGGCTCTGGTCACCGCGGTGGGTTATAGCACCGCGGAGGTGCGGCCCTTTCGTCGGATCTGTCAACATGGACGACAATGCCGCTCTCGCGAGCGAGTTCGAGCTTCCGTTCGGTGACGTAACACCAATGGAACGGGAGAACCGTACGTGCGTAGCAGCCTCCGCCATCACCGATGGTGACCGCCCCAACAAACCGCCCAGTCGGCAACGAGTGGCCCACAGGCTCGGCGTCGGCGTGTTGCCGGAGGACAGGGACACGGGGGGGATACCGAGGGGAAAGCGGCAGCAACTCGTTCCGGGAACCAGTTCCTCCACAGGGAACACTCCCGAAGAAGGACAAAATACACAGCACCATTTACTTTTCACCACAGTCGGACGTCCTCTCTTTTCGTCGTCAAAGAACACAAACAGCAACCTACATGTGAAAACTAGCGTCGCCCGAACGATTACCGGTCTTCAGTCGACCGTTTTAACAGCCATCTAAAGCGCACAAATTAGACATGACTACCATTGTGCAGAATCTTTCGAGTACCGTGTTCCCAAAGTAGACACGACACCGACATCCGAAACCAAAACCAAACGTCTCCAGCTTATCCCGTGCTGTGTTCTTTTTTTTATTTATTTTGTTTGCCCATAGTTGCTTGTTGCCCGTTTTGCGTCCAGCGCAGCAAAGAGAAAAATAGTTATGCTATTTTATTTACGGCTTAGTAATCGTTTCCGGTCCCATTTATACTTTTCATGGTTATTCAAGCAGAATTTAGAACAGTATTCATAAAAATCGCACACCAAAACGTCCCTCGTTTTAACCGATCGCTGACTCTCTTGTGACGTCAGGCTTCTAGGAACCGCAACGTTGCGCGAACTCCGCTTCTCCTGACTTCACTCTCGCGGCGTCACTGCAGTTGATCCCGGTACGATTATTACCGCAACTGTTTAATTGATTTGCGCGGCACACAAGCGCCGGTTTCGACTAAAATTTGGGCAATGTTGCCTGGGACGTGCCTGGAACCCAGTTTAATCGCAAAAAAAATATCCGAAATTGCCTTCATTGTCCCCTTAATGTCAATCACTGCTTTGATAGTTTTTCTCTTAAATTAGTTCTGACCAGAGGGGCCTATTAGGGGGAAAACCCACATGACCCCAAAAGGTTAAGTTAATAAATGCGACAGCATTTCTTTTGGCAGCCCCTAACCCAACCCAACCCAACCCAACCCAACCCAGACCAGCCCAGCCCAGCACAGCCCAACCCCCCACTCCCCCCAAAATTCTGCTTCATAACACGAAACAAATGTGCACACACAAGATAGTGGTAGGTGGCTATTTTACAGCGAAGCTGTTTATAGCTAGGGTTCCGTAGATTTTTCGTGTGCAGCAACTAAAAACTTCACGCTCGCACCGCCGCACGTGCACGCCTTCCTCGTATGAAAGATTTAAAGTAAATAACCAAAATAAAGCGCTGATGAACGCACGTGCAAGATGCCATTTGTTCTAGGCTTTCGCTTTAGAACAGTTACAGCTGCAGATGCCGGCATGTACGTGGCACGTGGAATACCATTCCCTGCATTCTCCTTGATGCTTGGGTAATTTAGCAATAGGTCTATTCAGTAGATTAGTTATCAATAGGTACCATTTTCAAGATCATTAGACTCTCAGGTGGATAATAAAGGTTTCTCAAAGATTTGCTGCTGTGCGACCCGCGTCTGCCATGTTTGCACTCGCACTGCCCTCTCTTTGTCGTCGTTCCAAGCGCTTGCGTGCCTCCTTTCCTTCCGCTCTCCCGGGGTGGTTGTCCTGTTGCGCGTGTCTAGTTTCCTCCGGCTCCTCGGGGCGCGTCTGTGTCGTGTGCTAAACAGCTTCGCTGGTCACCCACCTTCACAGAGTGGAATGGCTCATGATTTTTTAGAAGACAGAACAAGGCTGTGTAGGTCCCCCAAAGGAACTGAACCCAGGACTTCAAGATTGTGAGCCCAACACTCAATCGCTGCATCAAAGCTTGCGAAGCGGTAGCTATTAAACAATATAACATTTCGTGTGCCATTTGACACTGCGGAACGTGCAAGTGGCACCAATGGGTTGCTCCGACTCCACGAGTGATCAAGCAGTGAAGCCACAATCTAACGAAGAAGCTTGCGCTTTAAGCACCGCTCCACTTTCACACATAAACACCTGAAAAAAAGTTTGCATGCGAATGTAAGCACCCCCCTCCCAACAAGAAATTTGAGATCGGAGATGCCGGTATCGCCGAGTGCCGGAGTCGCGAACGGCCGGTGGCGCTTGGTTTCAACGTCAGTTAATAGATGGCAGCACATACCGCCATTTTCTACTTTCGCATCCATGCAGGTTGCGAAAGGGGGTGCGTTGCCGTACCCTCTATCGAAGATGTTTTGTCCGTTTGGTCTCCTTGCACTTGTTGCAGTCGGTTGTTCAGTCTGTTAAGCCTATTTGCACGCGTTGGCCTCGCGATCGTATTCCATTCACTGTGTGCACGTGGTTTGCGGAAGTCGTCCATCATGAATGCGAGGAGAACTTCATACATATTTAAGTTCAAGAAAACGGTTATTTCTTACGCGGAAGACAACGGAAATCACGGCGCTGCTGAACAGTTCAGAGTGCGGTGTTCCGCACAAGCCGAGGCTCGATGGAGCGGTTGATGAAGAGGAACGGTTTCTCTTTGAGATGATTCAATATAAGCAGTAATTCTATATATCTGTGTTCCATATAATGAGGTTTGACTGTATTTTTCTCAGTTTGCCGAATTTTTTCTTTCCTTTGCCTGGCTGGCTCCCCACCCTCGCGTCTGGCCCCCGCCGTGTCGGCTTCATGACAACTCGGCCCTCCGACTCAAAAGGTTGCCGACCCCTGCTCTAAGTGAAAAAAACAGGCAGACAGACAATAGCTCATAGCAATCCGAGTGAAGCAAGAAAACTCACTGTCTTCACTTGTCTTGCATTCAATGAGTTGACTGAAGTGGCTCATGTGACTGTCCGCTCCGTGAGACTTCACCGCAAATCCGTAAAGAGTGGACGGCTGCAAGTCTGCCACAACCACTTCGGTCTTGGTGCTTTGCAGAAGGACAAAGAAAGAAACACAGCAATTAGGTGAAACCAAAATGAAAATGTAATTTAATTTCGGTTTTCAATTTATTGTGTTTATAAAAATGTAAACTGTAGTGACACAATTGCTTAACATGCAAGAACTACTGAGTCAGAAGTTTCGTTTCCAATTTTGTGTGACTCAAAGAACAACTAATTATTAGTTTTCTCCTTTGGAAAGCTTGCTGATGGGGTTTCCCAACCCTCGGTAATAATGTCAGTACTTTAAGGTGCAATGGGGTGTATTCACTGACCACCATTTCTGCATTAATTGTTTGGAGAATAGATGCTAAGCTACAGCTGCCACCACATCCATTTCACAACATCAAAGATGATGTACTTGACAGGTAATAAGTGTGCGAATATTCTAAAATTTGAATACTTCACGAATAGTGCTTGAAATTTGATTTGATTCGCATCTTGGGGTTGTCCTCCTGGGCCATCCACTTGTTGTAGAAGGCCCCGACGCGGTCCTTGAAGGGCTTATTAAGAACCAAGTCAAGGGGTTGAAAAATGGACGTCATAAAAAAATCAACACCATCAGTACTACCTATGAACAATAAAATCAGTATCATCAGCACCACCAGAGCTTTGCCCCAATCAACATCATTCATCACGTGGAGATGCCTACATTTTTTTCTCTAGCTGTGCATCATTATCATCATCATTGTTGCTACCATTTTTGCTTTGTTCATTCTCATTTCATCTCGATCTCGTCTCAGTGAATCGTGTTTTTGGACTAAGCTGGCTTGGACTTGCCCCATCTGTTCTTGTGCCGCAACGATGTGTCACTAGGAGCACAGAAAGTTCTCGACCATAACGCTAGAAAAGAAGGCAGTGATTCTCAAGCTAATAAAAAGTTGCCAAATGAAAATGGAGGCGTAATCTGAAAAAAAGCATGCAGGCGTAACTTGAAGCAAGGCACTATTAACGGCTTTTTTAAGCCCGCTTGGACATAATAATGGAAAGTTTTTAATCTGCTGATTTTTCAGACTGCTTTATTGTTCTGACATTTCTTCGGTCCCTGCAAAGTGTGAAAACTCAGTCGGTGACTGTATTGGTGTTTTTAATATTCTTCTGCAGTGATGCTCGCTGGCTTAGGCGTCTGTTACAGACAGGAATGCTTGCGAATAAAAGTAGTATTTTCTCCAAATCGGCACTGTCATCTACAAAGTTGGAAGCTGGCCGATTTGATATTGCTTTACTTTGCTGTAAAAACCACGCCCAAACCAGCAGCCCGGCAGAAGTGCAATACAGCAATATTGTGCGTGATGTCAATCCAGAACACGCGACAAAACGTGTTTATCCACTGCAGAACATAATAATTTGCTTAATGCAAGGGGAGGGAAGACAAATTAATACGTAATTTCACTGAGACGGCTGGTGGTGCTTCGTTTATGAAGTGCAGGGGCAGCGCACCATCACTTGCTACGGCAGCGCCTCCGCACTGCAGTAGCATGCAACGAGCATAGGCAAGATGCACAGCGCACCTGCTATTTGCACCACTTTGTTATCAAGGCGAGCGTGACGCGAGGGCGAAGTTCCCCCTCGCTCTCAAAAATCTCGTAGCCAGCAAGCGGCGACGATAAGACGAAAAGACACGGGAGTGAGCCTGCTCCGGCCATGCGCGGAGGGCTCTAAACATTTGAAAAAGACTGTATATAAACATGCAGACCTCTGAAAGCTGCTTTGGCTGCATCAACACTCGTGCAAAGACAGAGACTCCAAAGGGGGCAAGGAAGTTAGTGTACCAACCGAGGCTAGCCAAAAGCACCTTTTTGAGTGGGGCCTTCCTACCTCGGAATGTACTGCACCATGGAGGAGTTGTGGACGCTTTTGGGGCGCACGGCACTGTAGCGCACAGTGTAGTAGCTGATGTTCTGTGCTGGCACGGGGGCCCTCCAGGAGAGGTGGATGGAGCGGGAGGATGTGGGTTCCGCTTCCAGACCGCCCGGAGGGTCTGCATTGTGTGGCAAAACGTGAGGCAAGAAGACTCAAAATGGGCTGTAGAACAAGCAAGCAATGGAGAAACCTGGCATGACATTAGAATCTAAACCTATCGACATCATTATGAGAACAGTTTCTAAGTAGCCTGTCCATTCAATTACCAAAGCTGCGGGCAGATAGGGCTAATACACTTTAAAATGCCCCACTATGCTCATTCTCAAAGACCATAACTTCCATGAGCTCAAACTGTTCTCTTATAAAATTTGTTGACATTTGTTTGTTAAAAGCATTTGGAAATAGAAAACTGGAGATAAAAACTGTCATATTCATTTCAAGGTTTAAATCGAAAGCAGTCGAAGCAGGGAAGCGGAAAATCAGAGCTCACCAATGTCTCCTTCTGCAGTGAGATTCTCTGGGTGGGTCAGCACCGTTTGCACTGCTTCTTGTCCATCCCCAAAGTTGCTGAAGCACAGCACGTGCACCTCATACCAAGTTTGGGGTTCTGAAAAAGCAGAAGTCATTTTCTTATCTTCTTTTCCAGTTATATATGAAACTCCTTGCAGTGAAAAACCTTGGTACTAATACCTTGAAGTCGGCTGAGCTTTGAATCAGGGGTGATCCTAAAATTTGCTCGTTTGAACCAGTGAATACTACAGCATTGGCTCATTGGCACAGAGTATTTATCTTGGAATGGGAGCTCGTAGATAACTAAAACCTGCCGTAAAATACCGCGAAAGCACCCACTATGTTCAAGTTATATGTTAAGTGCCCAATTTGATCGGACAAGCGCCCATGTCTAGATTAATCCAGTTTTCAGCGAAAGGAAAGTAGGTGCTCACCCGGTATTTTACGGTATGTGCAAATCTACCAATACAGGCATGGAACTCAAGAAATGTACTTGGGAGCAGCCACGGGAGCAGCTGATACAGCTTTTTTGCAGCAGGTTGGGAGGAGCTAAAACTACATTCTGGAGTAGGAGCAGCTCAGATCAGTTTTCATTGCACTAGCTTGTGTCTTAGACAAGCAGAGGAGCAATTTCAATTGTGCTTAGCAGCACAGATGAACATTAATGGTTAGGAACCAAGGTAGATGGGATAACAGTGTAACATACGCAAAAACTTGAAACTTTCCGAGCCTTAATGAGAATCAAAAAGCAAGTACCACATGTTTCTGAAGACAGTGTCCTTCATATTTTCTGAGTGGCTTTCAGCTGATCAAAATGCAAGCCAGCACTGCTTATCGCACAACCCACACGCGCTTGACATAATAATTATATGTGCGAACCCCGTGACGTGCGTAAGCAACAGACGTGACGTGACGTGACATGCGTAAGCAATGGCGTGGAGGATCAAGGCAACAAATTTTGAGTTTATCCTATTGTGCAACTCAATATCGCAACAAATTTCGAGTTTATCCTGTTGTGCAACTCAATTTCGAAGCAGCAGACTACGATTAACGGAGTTATCATATTCGAAGCGATAAGCAGAAGCATGGTCAAAGTATGTTTCAGATCAGACCGCGTTTCAGATCCATCAAATCGCGATTTATCTTGCAGGAATATGGTTCTAACTTTCAACGATAAAGTACCAAAAATGAATCTTTTGCTCATTTGTTTTCAACTGGCCGACGTCCGGATCCCGGGCAGCAAAGCCTCAAGCAATCTAACGCTTGACAACTCGATCTCACCTCGGCCGACTTGCTCAACTGCTTATTGTTGAAGAATAACAATCCAGTCGCAGGTGGTGTAGCCCTTGGAATCCGACCCCCGAGTTTTTTCACGCGCTTCTGACTTGGGATACGCAGGAAGAATAAACAGAACAAAGCATTGCAAGGCCGACCAAGCTAAACGCACTCTTTGTTGCCAATCGAGTAGATAGAAACCGAAACCAAGAGGAAATACGATTTGTTTTGCGCGCGTTTTGCGATTTGGTGCATAATGGTGCGATATATTGACAGTGGCGCAGTTTTCGCAACATGGCACAGGATGGTGCAGACAAATGCATCTGGCACAAAATGGCGCAAATGGTGCAGCCGTTCTATGACCCCTGTACTGATAAGGTGTAAGAGCATCATCAACCTAAAAGACTGAGTTACCCACTAAACGATGATATGTGGCAGTGGCCCCGAAAGTCCCGCCTACTCAGACCATATGTTAAATAAAGAAACCCTCCCCTGTGCCATGTCCAAACAAGTTTATTCCATTGTGCTTCACCAGCAGCAGACATTTGCACATTCATTTTATGCACAAAAGTGTCTGTGTGGCAAAGCACAGTGGACAAAACTTGCTCAGACTCCTGTGGAATTGATGTAATTTGGAGACAGGGGTGGGTAGGGGGGTGAGCGAGTTTTTCTTTTTAACATGTGGTATGAAACTTAAAATTTCAGCTACATTCGAGACTTCATGCATTCAAGTCCCCCTTCTTGTGTCTGTTCTCCATTTGAGAGTTTTTGTAGTGCTGTGCCAATATTCAAAATTTAGAATAGTAGTTCTGAATAATACACTATCCAATATTCGCGGCGAACCGCCTCATCCTTGAGGGTGAGCGGGCAAATGCGGAAAAAGATTGTATCGGCCGTTTTGCCAGAAGTAGCGAGGAGTGTCGTTTGCAACTTCTGGCAACTTTTGCGCCATAATCGTGATCTTCGCGAGGAAATGATTGTTGCTAGCCACAGAACACTATCACGAAGAAAGGGAATGCTTGAATATGTTTTGTTCTAGATACAAGTCAGAAGTATATATGAAAGAGAGAGATGGAGATAGAGGGGAAGAGAGAGGAACATATATTGTCGCAGGACAAGAGAGTTAAACAAAGTTACCAGTGGCCAATGGCTGCATGATCTTTTTTCGGATCACAAGTGCGTAATATGACACCTCTTTGTATGCAGTAGTTTTCCTCACTTTTACTGTGTGAACGATTGCTATAGTTATCAATGGACTCATCTGAATAAACATATATAAAAGATGTGTGTCAGTTTCATGAAACTTGAACTCAGAGTCACTTCTTGTATAGGACACTGGTAAGAGTAGGCTTTGAAAAAGGACCCCACTTTTGGGAGTTATGTCTTCTTTCTCAATCCTATAATGCAAGATGTTTTCATAGAAATGACTGCTGAAAAAAAAGTATGAAAGGGTACCCAAATTTAAAAAAAAATCGAAGGTGGTGTTATTTTTTTATTTGCATAGAAATTTTTGGTTGATTGATTTTTTTCCAATTGTTTCCCTACATATATAACGACTACCGTATCACTGACCTATCTAACATATATATTAAATAATAGCCATATATAAGTAGAACACTCTCTAAAAAGTATTTGATGGTGATTAAATGATTTCATGAGATACAGGTCTCCAAATTTTGCCGTTTGTTGTTTGAGCAGGCATGTTTGGCAATTTTTAGAAAAAGAAATAAAATGTAAAAAATTATTATTGCTATAGGCTCCTTGCACTGACGTCACATCGCACACTTTTGAACACCAAGTAAAAGGAGGAGAGGGAAGCTGCTTTTGTAAGAATTTTGAGTGCCAGGTTAAGCTTCTATAATCTTCTGTGAGGAGAATAGCGACACCCGTGCAAATCCGGGAGGCTCCTGATAAGAGGGGAGCTCCTTCTTTCCCTTTTCTCTGGAGGGTATCGGAAATGATGTCATGTGCAAGCCATGTATATATTACAAGCAAGCTACACCCATAGTAAAAAGTATTAGAATTCTCCTAATTTTATCGTTTTAGTTATTCACTTTCAATTGTGCCCCCTCCATCAGTGTGCGTTAATGCAACTGTTCACCTCTTCATGCCTTATGACTTTTCCTGTCCCCAAATTTTTTTTCTTGTCAAAACTAAGCGTGGATTCGTTTATACCAGACACTAGACAATGGCATATGAAAACATCAGTTGATTTAAAAATGTCGACCAATCACCCTCTGGTCGATCTTATTTGAAATCACCCAGCCCGCCTAGACGTAAAAAAGGCAAGTTTTTTAATCTGCTGATTTTCCAGACTGCTCTATCATTAGGGCATTTTTTCGGTCCCTGCGAAGCCAGAAAAATCGGTCGGCGACTGTATTAATATTTTTTTAATTAAGAGATGCGACTCCCAAAAGATACACATAAATTCTGGGAGAACTTTGTCCCATCACACATCACACTATATCTCAAATTATTTTGTGGGTGTTAACCTTGATCAAACACCCTTCTAGATGTTCCACTGATACCACTCCAATCCAAAGTTGGCCACTCAAAGCAAAAAGCCGTCCTTGTCGAGGTGGCATAGTGCATGTGGCCCCTTGGTCGAAATAAACCTACAGCACACGCTGCCTGCCTAAACGTTATAAGAGACCCCAATGTGGCCACACTCACTGAGGTCATACAGGACGTAGGAGAAGCTGGAGTTGGGCAGTACTATGGGCTCGGTCATGAGGCTGCCCTGCTCTCGCAGCCGCAGCTTGAAGCCGGAGATGGCGCTCTTCTCCTCTGGCAGAAGGGACCACCTGGCCTCCAGGGTTGTGCTGTTCACCACACTCAGGTACAGGGAGGGAGGCAGGGGCACTGCATCGGCAAATGGCGGGACAAGGAAAGGAACATGGCCTTTAAGAAGAGACAAGTCAACAGTACCCTCTCTGGTATAAGCAGTACTGTAGGTTGAGTATGAATTCATGAGGATGACCTAAAAACATAACACCCAGGGTAAGAAAAAAAACAAAAAAAACACTAAGTAGGCAAAAGACAACTAGACAAGGCATTAAAAGGGCAACGCTGCCTGCAATGAAGCAGCACCTAAACAAAAGCTGGCCACTGATATACATAGGATGAAGTAATCAATTACAAGCACTACTTTACCACCAATGTTTAGAAAAAATTAATTTATTGTATCATTACTGATTCAACTTTCCATTAAAATTATAAAAGAATACCGCGCTTCCGCCCATTCCACGCTAAGCGCCCATTCCCAAATTCACAAGATCTGAGAATATATGCACAGTACATAGATATGTAAAATAGATGGCCGGACGAGCGCCCATCCCCTTTTTTTAACGATTATCTCTAAATTTTGAGTGGGCACCTGCCTGGTATTTTACGGTAAGTCCTTTAAGGGGGGACATGGGCCTGAGCTTCAAAATGTTTTGAAAAAATTCATTTTTCAATTTTGAGGTTTTCAGTTTTAGAAACTAATTATGTACCCTTACACTAAATTTCATAACCATGCGCCAAATAGTTATGTTGATATAAAATATTTTCAGCACATTGTGAGGCAGTAACAAAGTAAAGGAGTTCAATGTTTGAATGCATTTTTCTCAGTTTCACTTTTTGCTGCAAATTTCATACGGAGGAATCTTTTGTTTGAAGGTAAAATTATTTTGATATCACAATCAAGATGTTTCTTAACTGAAATTTACTGGGGAATCGGGCTATCTACTTTATTTTGTTTTACATTAAAGTCCTCATTAAGAAAAAACTATGTTTTCAAAAATTGACATTGGACAGATATGCATCTCATATTTTGAGGTAATCACTCTTCCTGAATTATTTACATTTAAGTTATAAAAACTAGATAGCCCGAAGTCCCACATCCCCCACTTTATACTCAAGCACTTAAAATTGTGCCTAATAGCTTCCTTTGCATATCCTAGATTTCTTAACAAAGAGTGATGCATCTTCTTATGCAGGTATGTAAAGTTGCCCTAGAGAGCTGAAAGTTTGCACAGTACACCTACATCTGAAGTTAAATCTCCCCTGCTAATTTCATTCTGATCACTTGAGTAGTTCAAAAGTTCAACCTCTAGCCAGTGTCCCTTAAGGGGAGGCACTCCCTTAAAGGGTCTACTTTTTAAGTATTTGCGCCAGGTCAATGAAATTTTGAGACTATATTAAACATAAAAACTCTGAAGTTAAATCTCCCCTGCTAATTTCATTTTGATCACTTAAGTAGTTCAAAAGTTCAACCTCTAGCCAGTGTCCCTTAAGGGGAGGCACTCCCTTAAAGGGTCTACTTTTTAAGTATTTGCGCCAGGTCAATGAAATTTTGAGACTATATTAAACATAAAAACTTAAGAGGCTACACCAACTTCGAACCCAAAAGGTCTATTTTTTGGCAAGTTAAGCCTTATTTGTTGAAAACATTTACATGTAGCAGCTAGTGCCAAAGGAAAAAACTACTGTCTGAAAATATGAATGTAATATGCCACAATTTTTTTGTTTGGATATACCGCTGAATGACAAAACTAATCGGCAGTAGGCTTGAAATAATTTTCAAGGCCATATTTTACGTAAAAGGTGTAGAGCCCATCCACTTCACGTAAAGATAGAGAATAGGGGACCAGCAAAGCTGGCCCTCCACATTCACGTGAACCTTGAGTATGATTCCTAACGGACGACGTCTAGGACGACCTCGAAAACGATGCCTAGAGGACGACGTCTAGGACAACCTCAAAGACGACTTCTATGACGACCTCAAGGTCGTCCTCGAGGTCCTCCTTTGCGACATGGTTGACGCAGTCCTCGTTTTTATTTCCTTGTCGTAGAGCTCAAGACCAGCCTTGGTAAAGGCCTTGCAGCCACCATCACACAGCATAGTGGTGTACTGCATACTGTGTTTTTCGAGTGAACGGCCAAAAATAACAGTGGCTGCCTTCACTTCCATGGCACTGGCAGACCCATTGAAGTTCTTCTGGTAGCTGGGACGGTGGTCTTCCATCCATTCCGTGTACCCCTCTGTGCCTCCCTTTGGCCCCTGGGTGCACATATGGCAGTAGTTGCTGTGGACCCTGAAGTCCAGCACAAGACCACTTTCAAGTTCGATTGTGACACCAACACCGAAGTGGGACGTGTGGCCGTGTTTGTGCCAGGCTCCGTCGTATGCGACGCACACGTCTAGGAGTTTCCCGTCTTTGACTTTCTTCATTTTTCGCACCGACTGCGCAGCGGTCCTCATCACACTGCCGGTGGCTGTTATGGCTGCATCATGTACCTTCGCGGCAACTTTCTGGGACGATACAGATCCGCGGCAGTATATTTATCTTGGTAAAAAGATTTGTGAATTTCGTGAAGCTCACGCCACAGTCGCGTGACGAGAGACCGATGCACATGCCGAGATCTTTCTGTTGCGTGTCGCCAATACTCACCAAGTGTGCAGCTCTCGCGACTTCTCCACAAGTTGGGCACAGGACAACAAACGCAAGGTTGACGCCCTTCCCGGTCTCTCTCCGACAGAGAGAAGATCCCCTGCATTCAGGGCACAGCTAAGCACTCACTAAAGCTTCGATGCAGGACATGCCAAGCAAGTGGTAGCCGTCGAGCTCTTCGTTTTCAGTTAGGCCTAGCTGCTTCTTGGGATCGTTGGGCTCTGAACATTCCGTGGGCGCCTTTCATTGCATCATCACTATCTTCTGTTCGATTGCAGTAAGGTCGTCTTCACTTGAGATTTCGGTCACCGGCAAGGATGATGCAGATGCCGATGGTCCCAGGTGACTGAATTCTTGATGTTCGGCAGGAGGCAGCGAAGCGATGGGCAATTCCAAGGCACTCGGTAACGGAGGAGCGCTTGGAAATGGGGAAGTTGCGCTTCCTGTCGACTTTCTTGGGAAATAGTCCGCTCCTTCTTCGCTTCGAAAACTGAATGCGGCCAACGAACTTGAACTGCAAAGAATTGCTGCGGAAAGTCGCTGGCATCGTAGTTGCCAGCATCGTGGCGATAGAAAGTTGAAGAAGTATTTGCGCGCTATCAGACGATTATGACATCCCATGGCTTGTCCTAGCGAATCGGAGCTTTTGTTTCGCCAGCGTGACCAATAAGAGCATGCACAACTATGTTTTCTACGGGGTTTTATGGACTGTGAGCACGATATCACAAACAATGCTCTGAACAGAACGAAAGAGGGTGAGATGCTCATTCCAATAAAGGGTGGCTGTCCAGGCTAGTCCTCAGAAACGCGGAGAGAGAGCGCTTTGAAAATAACAAATTTGCGTGATCGGCCGCGTCGTCGGAGCACATGCGCGCCAGCCAGCATGTCGAAAATAATTTATTTCGGAGTAAATATCTTACTTACAGGAATAAAACTTTTGGACAGCATTAGTATTTATGAGTTCTAAAAGCCTGCATGGTCAACCTATTTTCCAAAAACTTGACTTTTTTAAAAAAAATCTCGATTCCTAGGTTGTGCCTCCCCTTAATGATTTAAGCATCTCAGGACAAGGTAAGCCACTGTGGTACTAAACACAAATAAAATAAATAATTAAATTATACTGTCTACACAAAGACACCACACTTCATTAGAAAATCTAATTTGTGGGAAGTATTTAATGACTTCTGGGTGCTTCAAAGGGTAGTAGTTTAATCAAAAAGCTTAGGGAAGCCAAATCCTTTAGGAGTATGAAAGTGATTGGAAACTTTTCAAAGAACACATTGAGCAAAGGAGTTAGCCACAGATACAGTAGTAGAACCTTATTGATACATGCTCGGTTCATACCGTAGGTGTTCCTTGATGTTGCATTCACAAGCACCCATCCAATCAAACTCGCATATGAATATCTGTATCAATTCATTGCATCCCAGCTGGGACGACAGCAAGATCCCAGACTTCCAAGCGTTTGTTCTAGCCAAAATGAGAATGAATCTATATTCTCTTCTTTCAACCATTTTACCCTGCTCTCTACAAGGTGCATGCACGGGCGGGGTGCAAGTCACGTCGATATACTGCATGACACTGCTAGACTACTTGTGCATGCCCCATGCTCTCCAGGTACGATTAACACCGCACAGTTTCATTATTTTTGTGTCTGCCGCCCTGTTTCTTATGTCCAAAAACTGCCATTCGAGGCGGCCGAAGTGACACATTTGGCCGGGAGGCTTCGGTCGCCCTCTTCCTTCTGCCTTGCTCCCCCTCCTCTTTACCTCTTTGCCTCTCTGTGCCATGCTTCTTACCAAGGTGGGGAGAACCTTAGTTTTATGGTGTTTGTGGAGAATAACATAGAAGACAAAAACCAGACGGAAAAACCGGACGTGTCGTCCGGTTTTTGTCCTCTATGTTATTCTCCACAAACACCGTAACTTAACCAGCACATTCCATTTCCAAGAGTGCTTAGTTTTATTATTTTATTTTGCTTAGAGTTCAATTTCTGTAATTGGTGCATGGTTCGGGTGCATTAAAGTTATACTGGTTTGCACCGGCAAGCACATAGAGCTTCATTGCACCCAAATTCTACGAGCAGCAGCCGATAGGCTCTGGAAATGTCGCAGGTCGACATTCCTTGGCTATGATTACAGGTCGACTCCTAATTCTAAAAAGCAGTGCTGTAAAAAAAAGAAAAAAAAAAAGTCAACCTCTATTTAAAAAGACACAGTAGTTCCCCAAAGCCGGGAAACTCCGTATGAAACAAACTGCTGCGTGAGGGTTGCTTCTTATCTCATCTATAAGACCCAAAAGTTTTATTGGTTGTTATGTTTTGCTAGATTACAGTCGAGCCCGGTTATATCACACCCAAGTATTTTGAATCATTCCAAACATCGAAACAGTCCAAACATCCCCTTGAAAATCAGATGTAATAATATAGGAGCATTGCATTTTTGTATCCAACTCCCATGGCACTCAATATAAAGAAAAACGAAGCCAGGCCGGGCCGCCCGTTGCTTTTCCCACAATCGGAGTGCACCGGTGGCGAGCAGAGCACATCAGCGCACACTTGGTACGATAGGCAGTGAAAGAGCAGTTGTGAGAAAGGAGACAATGAACCGTAAGAAAAAAGAAAGTGGAGGATAGCAAAAACAAGGGGAAGGGCTCGCGCATGCGTAGAGAGAGCAGGGAGTGCCCCCTGTTGGAACTGTAGCCTTCGCCCTTTCCCCGAACACTGCTAATGCTGTGCGACTCCCTAACCCCCCCAAAAAAAAAAAAAAAAAAAAAAATAAAAATATGAGTATGTCGACAACAACGGTTGTGCAATTGTACGTTGAAGGCCTCATCTTTGTTTACCTTTTTCTTTTAACATCCTTGCTTTGCCAGTCTTTTGCTTTTTTTTTTTCCCCTTTCTTTTTTTGCTGCCTGAATTTCGTGAGCTTTCTTTTTGCTGCTTGCATAACTTTTTTTCTATGGAACGAAAACAATTTTTTTATGTGTTTCGCTTTTTTTTTTGTGTGTCTGGAGGTTTTGGTAAGGCACGCGCGTGTAAACGCGGTGGAGTTTGCAGTCTCCGCCAACTACATTCTCCTGTATTTAGTGGCTCTTGGATGCTTCATTTGGTAAGCTCCCGTTTGTCGCGACCTTCAATATTAGCAGAGACGCCAGGAAATTTCAACTCAAGCTTAATTTAACATATTTTTGTATATCGAATTAGTATTGATATTTCAAACTATTTTACGATCCCAATTGAATGCAATATATCCGGGTTCGACTGTGTAGCGTGCATTCTATGATTCACATGCTGGGACAACCATGCCGGCGCAAGAGCTCGGGCTCGCAGCGCTCGAGCTACGAGGACCGACTGCGAGACTACAAGCGATTCTATAAATGCTTTTCTTATCGTAACAGTCGGTCGGCCAATTCTTGTGTCTCTACAATTGGTGACCCGGACGTGATACGTCGCTATGGCTCTCGAGAACACCGCTACCACAAATGTCGCCGCCGTCACGTTTCGATTTCCGAAATTTTGGCCAGCGGATCCTCTGGTATGGTTTGCGCAAGTGGAATCACAGTTCGTCAACGCTCGGATCACCAGCCAAGCTACGAAATTCCATCACGTCGTAGAGTCTCTTCCTCCCGAAGTGGCCATGGAAATTCCAGATTTAATCCTCTCGCCTCCAGACGATCAGCCTTTTGACAAGCTTCGCTCAGAACTGATCAAACGAACATCCGCATCGGAGCAAAGACGGCTCCAGCAACTAATAACTTCCGAAGAGCTCGGGGACCGAACGCCCTCCCAGCTTCTTCGACGACTGCAGCAGTTGGTGGGTGATAGATTGCCAACGTTTGATACCTCCCTGCTGCGAGAGCTTTGTCTTCAACGGCTACCATCAAACGTACGCATAATACTCGTTTCCACCCCATCCATGAGCCTTGACGATCTGGCTCAGCTGGCCGACAGAATCATAGAATGCACGCTAGAACTGTATATGTTTCCTTATGCAATCAGCCAAAGAACAAGTCATAAGGGTTCTATTGAAATAAGTGATAAAGACACAACTGCAATATATACAGTCAAGCCTCCTAGCAATATAGTACATGACAAAACATTGCATGTGAGGGAAAACACTGTTTGGTCTGGGATATATGAATTAAGCGAAGGCAACACTGCTGAGAGCACCCCGTCAGAAAACCTACCACTCGAAGAGAATCCATCCGGCATGCGGTACGTCACCCAGGGCCACTCTTCGTCCGACAGATGAGGAAAACCCTGGACAGTCCCAGCCATGACACGTACGCTGTACTGCTTTGTAGGCTCCAACCCTGAGACAAGAAGAGACATGCACCAAAGGTCTTCACCCAGTGAACAGACCAAGAGAGAGCCCTTCACAAGTAGCGAATGCAAACAACGCAAGTCAGGGACAAACATAAGAGGTAGGAACATGTAGTGCCTTAATAGTAGCTTTATAACTCACAGTGACAATGATTTGACAATTAAAGGGCAACTCTGCTCGATTTTTGTTAATAGAAAAAAAAAAATGCAGTTCTCTTTTGTGCCATCTAGCAAGATTGCAAGTGAAATATGAAAATGTAACTTCATATAAATGTCTAATAAGATGGTCAACAAAGTTTGAGACATAACAAGTCATTGACATCTGATAGATTTGGTGGGCGACGTGAGTCGCAGACAAGCATATCGTCAGCAAGACATTTCTAAAACTTTGTTTCCTGTGTGATAAAAATTTACCAATGACAGAGATGCCTGTTCTCAACCATTTTCATGTCTACTGTCACTTGAAATGGAAGATACATGAAGAAAACAATGTTTAATGAGCACAGATATAGAAAAGAACACAAACAAGGCACAAAAGAAGCAAAACCTGGTAGGAAAAAGTCACAAATCTTCTGAGGAACACTTCCGATTATTTCTTAAAACATTTACCTAGAAGTTTTGTGCTAGCTACCATACTGAAGCTTTTTAGGAAATTCCTTTTCGAGCAAAAATTACATAGTAAACATTGTTGAATGAGCATACTTCGAGAGCCAATTTTGAAACAAAACATAAAACGCATTATATCAAATCATTAACGGCATTAACGACCACATTCTTGACTTGATACTATGCTCAGACCCCACTACACTAAATTCGATCTCCTACAAGAATGGCCTCAGTGATCACAGGCTTGTTCAAACGGAAATCAATTTGCCTGTATCGACTAAAAAAATTTCTTTCAAAACCACCCGTGACTATAATAGAGCAAATTATTCTGCCATAACCAAAGGTCTTGAAGATTTTCTTCCCTTCTTCAAGAGAGACTTCCCCAGCAACTCGACTGAGCTTAAACTGGAACCTATTCAAAAATAAGCTAAAAGACTTCACAAACAGGTTTGTGCCAATTGTGCGAATTTGGACCGAGAGTGACCGAACGTGGTTCGAAAAAGCCCTAAAGCGTCTAAAAAACAAAAAGAAACGATTGTATGCAAGCACCAAGCGATCAGGTAGTGCTTCTGCTCAGGAGAAGTGGCCTGTGCCACTCTATACGCCAACAACGTAAAACAAGCTAAAACCAAATTTTTTACGCACGACTTACTGTCTATGCTATGCAATAACCCCAAGAAATTTTGGCGATTAATTCCCCCAAACGAGTCCTCAAGCAGCGTCATTCTTTTGGATGAAAATGGCGATGCAGTGCCTGACGAACTCACTGCTACTTATCTTGACGACTATTTTGCATCTGTCTTTTTGAGTGAGGTCTTGTCAGACGTCCCGGTGGTCGGTGAGGCCGGCTACTTCCCTATGGATCCAATCGAAATCTCGCCAAATGGATTTCAAATCTGATCGAAACCGCTAAGGTGTCAATGTCAGCCGGTCATGACGGTATTAACATGAAGATTCTAACAAACACTAAGTCGACTTGCAGCCAGATACTGATATTTCACCAATCATTATCCACAGGTCAAATACCGGATGACTGGAGGATTTGGAAGTGCACAAAGATGGTGATCATAAATCTGTCTCTAACTACAGGCCCATTTCTCTTACCAGTGTCGTATGTAGGCTTCTGGAACATGTAATATATTCTCACGTCATGTTACATTTGTCGGTCAACAACTTCTTTAAGCATTAACACGGTTTCCATAAAAGACACTCCTGTGATTTTTTCGGCAACCACCAGTCGCCTACAGGGCACAAGCTGCACTCCATTGCAGGTGGAAGCCAATTTATTCGTACATAAGAGACATAGTAACAGCTTGTGAAAATGAGGCCTACCTGTGATGGTGTACTCCTGCACGTTGCCCTTTACTTCCATCACATGGTTGTAGTTCTGGTCGTGCAGCCTGTAGTGGATGCGGTAGAGTGCAATGAAGCCCCTCGCCACAGAAGGCGAGAGCTCGCTCCATGAGATGTGCATCGTCGTTGGCGTCAAGCTGGTCACTGACACCGACGGCGCCGCCAGAGGCACTGCGTCAGCCGCACGAGTGAAGGAACAAATTCTAGAAAACCAATTACTCTGGCAACAGAGCAAGATAAATTCTCAGGAAATGAGTATATCTAAAATTGCCGCTATACCCACCCAAAAATAAAAAAAAATAATAAAAGATTGGGATGGGCATTTGTTACATTTGAAAGCAGAAAAGCAGGAGGGGCACATGGTAGAGTAGGCACTTGTTCGATCCAATTGGACGCTATGGGAGCAGTATAAGGGTCGCTAAAGCAACAGCACAAATCTCATCAAGCCTGCTTCACACATGACCCTATCATGTAAAGCTTCACTGCCTTGCACAAGCTTTTTAGAGAAGCGGCAAATGCAAAGGAACACCTGAGTTAGCTTGGTGGGATCAGAAGTTTGCCGAGGTAGGTGCCTGATATGCCTTTTGCTTATATTTCAAATTACTCAAAAGTATAGGTGGCTACTCATTGCGATATGGGTGCACACTGGGCATATTACGGTTGTGCCAAAATTAAAGAAATAACATATGGTTAATGCTCACCGTCTTCCCCAGTTATCTGGGTGATTTCTTCGGACTGTTCACTGGCGCTCTTGCCGCTATACGCACGCACATAGAAGGTGTAATTGGTGAATGCCGTCAGCTTGTCAACAATGCAAGATGTGTTGACTGACACCTTCTGCAGTTCAATGCCACCTGCAAGAAAGAACCACTCATATTAATAGGATGAAATCATGCAAGCTTGAAACTAAGCACCTCCACAAATGCTACACAGGGATTCCTCGAACATACAGTGAACCCTCAATATAATGAAATCACTTTTATTGAAGTTCAACGTGGTCCCGACCAAAATGCATGCATTTTACAACGAAGCTGTATACCTCTACCCCGCCATGGTTTCTTCTGTGTCGTTGTCAACAAAAAAAACTACAAGGCCATACAGCATAGAGTGCAGTATTCGTTTCAATAAAAAAAACAAAAAAACACCAAACAAGCATCAAAACTGCATGATGGATGATAAGGCACCTGTGGACAATGCGAAGCATGAGCGTGCGTTTCCCGGTATAAATTACGGTTGCAGCTGCTCTGGAAAGGGGCTGATGTCGTTCGAAGCCCTTGTGTAACTCGTTATGCCAAGTGACTGGATACACGGAATAGTGTGTGCGAAGCAAGACGACAACCGTGCGGCAGGCGTTGCAATCTACGCAAGGTATGAAGCTTGAGTTCAGCCGTATGAACTCCAATATGACCAAGTCGACTGTGGCGATGCGTGTTCCGTGAACATTAGCGATGGACTCATAGTTTTTACGGTCAACGTCTCACTGAATACACCCAAATCTGACATCGAGTGCTTCAAGTGAACGCACTTCTCCTTACTGTCAATAGATCAAGCCACACCAATAATCATTGTCGGAGACTTTAATGTGGACATTTCGAAACCGCAAAAAAAAAGTCGTTCATCCAATTTATCGTGGAAGCGTTTGCACTCGTGTGCTTTACCAATGTAACTCGACCAACTACCATTCATGAATCATGCATTGATCTAAATTTTACCAAGAATCTCTCTACAGTCAGAACAGAAAATCTTAGCGTGTATCACTCTGATCATAAACCAGTTGTGAATGTCATTACAAAGTGAGTGTGTGCCACGTCGCATTGGGTAAATTGTTGCAGGTGTTGTTACAGCTTCTCTGGCCAACCACCTTCGCAGAGTGGAATGGCTCGACAATTTTTACAGCGGAGCTGTTCAAGGGTAACTGCAAAGAAAAAAAGATTTCTTTTTTTAAACAGCCTAATTTGGACAAGCACGTCAAAAAACAATTTTTCCACGAGAAAAAAAACATTTACAGCGATATTTATTGCGTGAGACTGATTTTAGTTTGCGGCTATTTCGTTCGTTTTAAATCGCGCGCCACAAAGTTGCTGTTCCGAGACGTTTAAAACCGATTGGCTGCTAAAGTTCTCATTGGCTAAGAGATTGATTGACAGCTTAGATCTTGGTTGTTAAACCTTTGTTATATGTCGTAATTTCCTTTTTGGGCGGCATATTGTTACGTTTAAAGAATAACCCATGTGATGAGGGTTATTATGCTTTACAAAAGGTTTACAAGACAGGCACTTTCGTTTGGAGTCCTACAAAAACAAACAAAAGCTTCGCCGTTCTTTCATGGCCGCCTAAGTCTCTGCTCCCGCCTGTGTCGCCTACCTCGACTAGTCGGTTCGCCGAAGTGATTAGTGTTTCGTGCTGACCCAGGTGCTTGAGTGAGACATCTTGAAGTGAAGTAGCGTGTGTTTAGAAGCTGTCGCAGGTGTTAGTGATAGGAAGCGACGCGGGGTTTTGGCTTTCATAGCGCGGTTCTTTCGTTTTCCTCTTTGCTTGCCTAGCGTGTGTTTTTTTGTTTGTTTTTCTCCTGCTGCTTTTGCGTGCAAATGCCGACTTTTTGGAGATGTCAGATCAGTGATCCCGACAGCGAGCCTTCCAGCAGCCATGTCATCCCGAAAGGAATGATATTTGGCTGGAGGCAATCGGGCGTTCGCGTATACGACAAACGTGTCCAGTTATGTTCTCGTCATATCGCTTCGGAGGCTGTCGAGATTCACACCTGGTGCATCGAACGTCCGCGACTAGACACAGCCGTTACGTAAAAAACCTGGCACAGCCAGGTTATTACATAATAGCTGTCCGCAGAAGCCTTCGGACATCTAAATTCTGCACTAGCCGACAGATTTTTTTTTTCGGCTTCCGAACCATTTTACGTAAAGTTGTGTGAATGAATGTGTACTGTTATCGTAAATCTTGGCTTGTGATTGCAGCTTTGTAGATCATCTTATTCGTTTTGCTGGAGAGACGCGAACGACGGGCATAACAAAATCAGTTGCATATTCCACGTGCCTTGTAAAAGCACTTCCCCAGTCACCTTGCGAAAAGCGCAAAACACGGGGTCCAAACTGTCCTGACTTCCTCGTCTTTTACCTGCTTTAGAGCAGTTTGTACCTGCTGGCTGCTAGTAGCTATGTCTACTGAAACTGCAACTTGAAACAAGGGGCAGTGCCAGAGAGCAAAGAGACAAAGTTTGGAAAGCCTGCTCGCCCTCTCCAATTTTTGAACTTTCAAGTGATTGTACCGCAATAAATGCCACAATGCCTCTTCCCAGAATAAAAAAAGCACTATGATCACTACGTAAAAAATGGTCTCAGTTCATGCATCTGTGGGCAAGTAGGAAATCTTGCCCAAATTTATTCACACCGGACGATGAGCGCAACATGTCACTGTGCAAATGCAGTCCAACACGAAGCATAAAAACTGCACATTTAGGACAACAATTCGGAGTCCATTGTTCAAGAAAAATGACGTAATTTTGTTGAAAACGCCCACAGCTTTTTACTTACGGTATGCGTCGGAAATCTTCCACATTTTGAAACGGAACGAAGGAAGATATATATACTTTTAAAAACGCTCGCTGCGTCCTCCCAGACCAGTTTAATTTGATCAGCTTTCGACGACGGGACTGAACCCGTTGAACCTCAACCCCACAACCGCCGATTTGCGCTCCGTGTTAGTGTGGATGTCTACTTCCAAGCACCGCACCACACACACCACGAGCGTTTCAGTTCTTCGTCACATTGCCGTGTTGCACCAAACAGAACGAGATCGCCGAAGTCAATGCAGTGCTGTCGTGAGCGTTGGCTTGTGGCTGCGCACTCGTGGACCCTGTGACCCCCTCGCTTTCAAAGCACACACGACGATTACAAATGACACTTTCTGTTTTCTGGAAACATCACAGGGGCACTTCTCCGGTCACGTCTTCGCTATGTGCTCGCAAACCGTGCAACTTCTTGTGTCCCGTCAAACCAAAACAATACCGGCGCCATGTTTACCGTGCGTTGTTGCCAGATCTTGCCGAAAGCCGAGACGCTGAGTCGTTCAACTCTGCAGCCAAGTCAACCCAAGAGCAAATCCAAGAGTGTGGGGCGGGGCGTACTTCTCCCCCGCGGTGGTCGAAAGAGCAGGAGTTTCAAATGTGGAGAGGTTCTGACTCCGACTAAATTATGTCCTGTGGCGTAAATATTGCTAAAAAAAATTATTTATTTCGTGGAACATTTTTTTTGTGACATGCTTGTCCCAATTAGGCTGTTTAAAAAAACTTTTTTTTCTTTGCAGTTACCGTTTAATAAGGGCTAGGTTCCTAAGGAACGTATCTGGTACCAAAGAAATGTCGACACAAACCTACACGAACCTCTGGACAGCTACCGCCATCAATAAGCGACGGCGGCAACCAGGCAACCAGTCTGGCTGCCACCGTCGCTCATAGATGGCGGCAAACTTTTCAGCTATCATAGAAGAATGGATAGTTGGGCGAGTTTGTGTGAATTTATCGTAGGAAACGGGGCGAAAAACAGACGAGGACGAAGAAACACACGTGATGAGCGCAGCACACGTCATGTGTGTTCTTTTTCGTCCTCGTCTGTTTTGCGCACTGTTTCCTATGCTCTTATCAGTTTCGGTTTGGACTCGGGATGGGTCGGCCGCGTGCCCTTTCTTTGGGGAAAGAAAACCGGGTGCGGAAGGAGCGACGACGTACGCAGCAGCGCGAATGGGTCCGCAACCGCCGCGTGCGTTAAGCGCTTCAGATTCTTTGCGAAAGAAAGAACGCCACCACCGAGAACAGAAGCTACAGCTCCACTGCTCTTCCTTCTTCACCAGAGTGAAAAGGCTGTTTAACCAGCTTATTCTAAGAGTATCGGCGGCCGACCACGCTTATTACAAAGCCCATGCTGCCGAAAGCAAGCAAGCCTACACACGGAGGCGCACGGAAACCCTTCCGTTTCCTCCCCCTTTTCCACCGAGACAAATGGCAACCTGGGGAAACGGCAAACAAGAAAACGGAGTGAACGGGTGACAGAGGGCAGAGCGCGCAGAACGTCGCTTTCGATGCTGATGAGCCGAGCGGGGACGCAGGCAGGCAGCAGCGGGAGCAGCGTCCACGTCCCGACGCTGCTCACGACGTCTGCTTTTGCTGACACCGCCAGACTTTTGTCAGAATAGGCTCAAGGGAGTGATGTGTGTGCGCACTTGGGCCGTACAAGCACATGTGCGTCGTACGGGGGGTGAGAATGTTGACCAAAAGTCAAGTGGCCGGTTCAAGTTCGAAATCGCCAAAAAATTCAACATTCCGGCATCGGCTGTTTGACACTGTCCACCATTTTGCAAAACAAGCAAGGCATACTGGACGGGTTTCAGTAGTTTCTCATGCAAGAGAAAGCACACCCGCGATCCGAAGATGAAAGATCGCCAACTGCTTTGCGCACACCGGATTTTCTCTTGCGAGCATGCTTGCCGAGCTGGAGCACGATTCCCAGAGCTGCAACGATCTCTATAGGAGTATGTGAAAACATGTTGGCAAGGCTACTGAGAGTAAATTTGATTCTTCGCACCTGTTGATGCAGACATTTCCTTTGTTTCTCCAGCCACGGATGCTGTGATTGTAGACCTTGCATGCGGCCAGGGTAAACACGAAGCGACGTCGGAGAGGCATCTCAGGAAACGCCGACAACTGTGGAGACGCGGGACATTCTACGGCTGCTTCAAAACAAATTGGAGTGCAGCGGTGGTGGCAGTGTTCTTGTAATGCCTGGAGCAGTTCAAGGAGAACTGATGTCCGGACAAAATTATCGGCAAATTCCACTTCATTACTTTTTTACTTGGTAAAGCTTCCGCATGTTGTTTATAACCAAGGTTTGTTTGATTATATTGTATAGGGGAAGAGCACAGATGATGCATGCTTGTAACGTGGGCCGCACTCATTAGATTGCATGGGCGACCGCTGTAGCCGTTTCGTGCTGAGCCCGAGCACAGCACACTATGCTACGATTAACCTGTGGCAAAACATCAAGCTGTGAGGTCCTGAGGCCAAGGCCACGCAAGGAGAAACCCACACCTTACAAGCAAGACGGGGAGCGAGGGAAGTGAGAAAGCACGGAAGAGGGCAGAGAATGTAACGCACCTGAGGTAGGGAGGTAGTGCACAGAGTAGGCCTGTACCACCCTGTTTCCTGGACTGAGTGGGGGGCTCCAAGAGAGCAGGATGGAGGTGCTGGACAGGGTGCGGGCCGTCAGGTCACTCGGGGGACTGGGTGCGTCACCTGCACGCAACAGTTTTCACTCCATGAAACAAGCAGCCACGAAAGAGAAGACTGCTAGCAAGAGGAATGTACCCTTATTAAAAATTGTCACCAGCACGGTTAACTTCTTGGGAAAAAAAAAGAGAGCTGTTCTTGTTTTAAGTTCCGTACAAACAGTCGAGAATGCTGCAGGACTCCAAGAGCTTTCCTTAGCAGGTCTGCCAAGGCATGGGATAGACTTTTCCAGCAGTTCCTCCCGTGCCATAGCCGAGAGAAAAAAAGCTTGTCTTTGTCATCTAGCTGCAGATAAACCCGGGGAACACAGAATGTGTTGTGCATTCTGTGCATTATGCATGCGTTACGATTTGTTATGCTTGATTACGGGGACTGTAGGGTGGTTTTGAATGCACTGCACACATGACACACTCATGCGCTCACCAGGTTTACGAGAATGGTCGAGACAAGTTCAAATTTATTCAGGAGGCAAGTCTCTGAGGAGTATGCTTTAATGATAAGTTTCCACGAGTTCCGTTTCTTCTGAGAGTGCATGCAGCGCCTCAAGTTCCTAGTGCTCCTGGCTTGCAAGGAGTTCCTTGAGGTAACTGAAATAACTGCGAGTGGAGGAAGTTTACACAGGCCGATAATCTATCTTGGCTGCTGTGCTGAGTCGTGACGTCATACGCCGGGTGTGCTAACTGTTTGTGAGGAGTTACGCTTCATCATTCGGGAGCCAGCTGCACACTCCTGCTCCTTGCGCTCTTTCACCTCCTTCTCGTGGCACCGGGCAAAGGGTTTAAGATGCGGATCGCATGGTTTGGGGTATGAATCCCACTCAGCTGATTGTTAAATCTAGCTTGTTACAATTACTATTTATGCCAATTATGAGTATCTATGATTGTTTATGACTAAGAATGCCATATCTTTGGATGCCTATGCATCGCCTGCCAAGGGTTGTGCATGCTGCATGTTGCCTTGGCCTGTGTGTAATGCTTTTTCGTCACACTTGAGCATAAAGCTTTGTGCATGAAATCTAGTCCATAAACAGATTCTGTGTTAAAAAGGCAACAAGAGGAGCCTGTGATGGTAACAGGACATCTGTACCTATTTGAAAAAGAACATTCTTTAACCATTTAACCAGTTAGCGCTCAACGGCCCTTGGCAAAATCCTCGTCTATCAAAATGGAGATGTTGGCTTTCCTCCGCACTTTAATAAGACAGATCCACCATTTTGAGCAATGGCCCAAAAGTAGATTGTCCTGTGAGTTATTTTGCCTCTCTCTCTCTCTGTCTGTCTGTGTCTGTGTGTGTGTGCATGTGTGTGAGTGAGTGCATGTGTGTGTGTGCATGCATGCACGCATGTGCATGTGTGTGTGTGGACAGTAATATCTACCAAATTTGGTCCTAGAGGCAAAATTAAAAGTTAAAAAAAAAAGAGGAGGCCAGTAAGAGCTTCCATAGGCATGGGAATGTGCAGCAGAATCCTTTTTAGAGCGCAGCTCTTAGGGGCTTGTTCCCGGCTTGAGCGGCGTCGGCGTAACCAAGGTCACCCCAAGGTCATGCGGCCCCCAAGGTCACGTGACACCCAAAGTCACATGACCCCCCCCCCCCCCCCCGAGGTCACGTGACACCCCCAGGGTCACGTGACCCCCCGCCGAGGTCACGTGACCTCCCCAATGACGTCATCGTCACTGATAACGTCACCGGCATCTGCATCGTCATCGTCATCACCACTGATGACGTCATCAGTGATTTCACTGATGACCTCACCGGCATCCGCATCGTCATCATCACTGATGATGTCATCAGTGACGTCACTGATGACGTCACCGGCATCCGCATCGTCATCATCACGGATGACGTCATCAGTGACGTCACTGATGACGTCACCGACGTCCGCATCGTCATCGTTGCTGATGACGCCATCGGAGTCCACATCGTCATCGTCACTGATGACATCATCGGCATCGTCACGTGACCCCCGAAGGTCATGTGACCCCCCCCCCCCCCCCCCCCCCGTACCCTTCCCTCCTCCTCCTCAAGAGCTGCGCTCTAATTCGGTGTTACAGGGAGTTGTAAACGGCTTCCACTTTTTTGTCCTAATTACAGCACAAAATAGTAGCACCCACAAACACCTGAGGAAGCTGGGTATACCCTTAACCCAATGTTGTGGGACAGAAGGCTATAGGGTGCAAAAATTAATTCAAAGAATGAGAATAATACGTCCTCCAAAATAAAAAAAAATTACACCCTGCAAATTCTTTCCCAAAAACAATATCGGATTTAGCTTGAAGTGTAAAACAATATCATCAAACTCATGTCTGTACTTAGTAAGTATTTCAAGTTGATCATAGACTACCTAAATGTCTTAAAAAATTTTAGAGCCCTTCCACTTCACATGAAGATGGTGCACCAGCGAAGCTGTCATTGTTACGATATCTACGACGATGTCTAGGACGACCTCAAGGGCGACTTCTAGGATGACCTCAAGGACGATGCCTAGAGGACAACATCTAAAAGGACCTCAAACCGACTTTTAGGACGACCTCAGAACGATGCCTAGAGAACCACGTCTAGGACGACCCCAAGGACGACTTCTAGGACTGTCGATGCCAAGAGCTCGTGTCAGGAGATGCACTTCCACACGCTCCGGAACAAAAAAGAAACAAAAGTGTTTGCAACCAAATGGTGAGATGTCTATTTTGTTCCAAACGCTTTTGTTCACGCATCCCACGGAGAAGGAATGCAATGCCGATGCTCAACAACTTCACCATGATTTGTAGCAGCTATCACTGTCATTGTACTGTAGAGGACTGCTCAATTTTATTTTGTTTGAAAAGATACTAAAACCTGATTTAAAAATGAATAAACCAATTACCAAAGTGCACCTGGTAGACGTTCCCAAAACTACCTTGACTGTCTTTCCATTCCCTTTTCCATAAAAACAGCGCCGCTATGCGGAAGTATGGCGGCAAGCTGCATGCGCGCCCTCCCTGTCGATCTTGGCCAAACTGGATTTCCCTTCTGTCCCATGCCTATTCAACTCAGTCACTTCCGTGGCACTGAAGGTTTGTTTCAGATTCCAGAGTGCAAAGTCGAGGGTTCGATCCCTGGGCGGTCCCATCCCCAAGGAATACTTGTGGTGTCGCTCATAGACATAGTTGCTTTGCAACGTAAAACCCCAATATTTCCTTTTTCTTTTCTATCCAACTCCTGCTGGGAGAGGGAAGTCTGAAGGAGGAGGCGAGGCACTCGAACGACCCAGTTGTAACGTGTTGATGCCATCAAGTGGCGAAGCTCACAACCACGCCAGACTCCTTGTAGCCTCGCCCGCGTAGGGAAACATGACATCACAAATGCGCTGCAGGCACCGAACCTTCTGAGAAGCATCGCACTCTCCGATGGCTGCTCTGCGACCGCTTGCTAGAATCGGCCGTTTGGAACGAAAAATATAGCCATCCGTTCAAAATACGAACATGCCATTGTCATTAGCAGATTTTGTTGACCATTTTAAATTAGTTCTGAACGTGAAAGGTATATTTCAATTTTCACTGGAGTATCCCTTTAAGCTAAAGGACTGCACACCTGAGGCATTGACTTGAAGCCTGGCGGCCAGGGTGCTTGTTCCGGCCGGGTTGGAGGCGACGCATTGGTAGAATCCGGCGTCCCTCCTCACCAAGTGCGAGATCACCAGCATGTGATTTGGAGGTTTCCGCCGATGGTGGTCAGCCTCCTCCGTCACATGGCGCCGATCTTCAGGCAGGTACTTGTTGTCTTCTGAATGTAAAACCTGCGCACCAAACAGAGGTGGATATTAAAAAAAAAAAAAAAAAGATTCACCCGAGGTATTTTAACCTCAATGTCCAAATTTACCAAATTGATCTCCAGCCTCACTAGGAAAGTAATGCAAGTACCTATACTTCGTCTCACCCTACGATGGACTAGGGCTTGAAGGCTGGCGGGCGGAGCACCACCTCAGAAAAGCTTGCATCCGCATTGCAAATGAGTGCGCTAAAGAAATTCAGATATGCAGAGCACGAAGGGCACCAATCTTACGTTTATGATGCTCTGTTGTGATAACACACTATTTTATATCGGTGAAGTAAATGTACATGAAATTTAGTTTTATAAATATTCCTGCCAAATCACAAACATGTAACTGTTTTGAGAAGTTGGGGGGCATGCAGGCCACACTGACATAAAGTTGTTTCGCCTTAGCCATAACAATATCCAATCCAATCTTTGTGTATGTACTGTACATACGCTCCCGTGTCGAACACTCAACACTCAACTCATCTTCATTTTCTAATGGCCACTGGTTCTGACCCCGGGTTCTCTTCGCCTTGTTGCATCCGGACAGTGTTTAAGAAAGCCCCCTCCAGTAGTCTGGCACGGCAGATCGTACTTAACCCCTTAACTGGGGAGCACGTCAATTTTGACCGCAGGTTGGGGGCGCGTCTAGAGACGCGCTGCACTTTCTTTGCTGTAGGGAAGCGCGTTTTTAAACGCTTGCTCAATTTAGCGTGTGAGTAGGATGCGCCATCTATCCTTGCGTATTGGAAACATTTTTAGTTTTAAAAACGATGCATACATGGCAGCACAAAAAAAGGTTGAAGACTTTTGTATGACACCTTTGACTGTTTCTTTGGAAAATGGCATCCAGCAAACGCCAGCGTGACCCTTGACCGACAAAGAAATCGCTGAACTGCTGCAAAATACTCGCAAGGGCAGCGACTGCGATGTTGATTTCTCGAGTTCGATGGAGTGCTCCCTGGGATCCGACACGAAAATTGAAGATGACACAGCGTAACAATCGTTTATAAAAACACCATCAACTTCGGGGCCTGCTGTAACCTGGCAAGACACTTGCACAGTGAAAGATCCATTTCGGATTGTATGAAGTGCCAGGGTGCACATCCAACTCGATATAAATAAATTTGTTTCAGGTTTCAAGATTATCGTTGTACCCTGGAGAGCTAGAAACACTTAAAAAAATACTCCCCATTTTACAGATATTTTTGGTCAAAAAAGTTTCCAGCTAAGGGGTTAATGTATATTTTAAGCTTCGTGTCGAGACTTAGGCTACACTGTATCATGAGATCGTTAGGAGAGCGGCGGACTTAACGGGTGTAGCGTATGTGCCACAATCTTTAGATGGAAACAACTTGTTACAAAGAGTGCCTTAACTGGTGCGTCATCAGTGCCTTCACCCATACGCATAACATGGGAAAGGCCTCCGGCCATGCCAAGTGTGCTGGACTTGTTCCATCACTAGGCACTCCGGCTGATCCTGCATGGTTTCTTCCGGCGGAACGAGTATCCGACGCTACTCAAAGCAAGTCCACATCTTTATGCCTGCATTTATCTGACACAATTTATTGAACTGATAACTAGAAAAGGACGAGGGAGTGCTAAATATACAGATCTGATTACCCCGTGACATTTGAAATAGCATTCAACCGCCTCCCATATGAGTCCACTGCTTGCACAGATGTACAGACGCTCGTGAACAGGGCCCAAACATTGCAGATTAAATGACGTTGGTACATATTTGCTGTCTGTATAATAAAGGCTGCTGGGACCAAACGGGGAAAAACATGAGCGCAAGATTTAATATTGTAATAAAACAAAATGGAATAGGAATATGCTGATGAGTTTATTTCAGTGTGAAGTACATAGGCTGCATTTATAAAGTGGAGCAGAGTATCACAGTATCTGGCAAATGCCCCCACAACTCTGCTGGCACACTGACAAAATTCTCAATTGCAGCACAATTTTGTCAGTGACATGCCAAATCTCCGCCTTGAGCTCGATATTGTTTAAGGTTTGTTGTCATAGACAAGACTTTTTTTGCAACAACTAACTTGTTGTGGGCACAGTGCAATTGTTGGATATTGTATTAGTATTAAATTAATTGCAGTGTATACACTAATATAAAAATATTTAAAAAAACATTATTGCATTTTATTACAATATTAACTCTTGCACTCCCACCTGGGCACCCTAAATATCGTCACGAATGACAAATGATGAGGCGAAGAATTACTGAAGAAACTAAACATTTAGTGAGGCGAACTTGTACCCAAAACAAAATAAAAGTAAGTTAGCGTTGCAGGCATCGATGTCGGCAAAACAGCAGCATCGAGCGCTGGAGCAAGACACGAATTTACACGAATGTAGGTCGACCCTTTTTTTCAATTTCAATTTCTTCCCTTGAAGCCGGAAAGACGGACAAGGGGAAGCGGTAGAAAACTCTGTTCTTTCTTGGGACTTCATCGTGTTAGCTATCGTCGCTGGTGGCGTGCCGTGCGGCGAAGAGGCGTTAAGAAGCGACGCCGGGTTGTTCGAGAGTTCAACTTCAAAAACAGTTTTCTCGCTTTAAACAAAAATTGCTTTGATTAAACTTTCAGAATCAAAAGACAATTGATTGTTCTTCCAAACCCACCATATTTTGTATTTTTAGTTGGACCACCTCAGGGAGAAATGAACGGCTGCTTATGCGTCAAAACACACTTTTTTGCAACTTCAGGATCTTTTTTTTACTGCGAGATATTTAATTGACCAGTTTAAACATTTTTTTTATAGATTATATACCTGCAGGGCAGCCAGTAAAATGTTCTACCAAGTTTCTGGAGCAATTAGATATTTTTCTAATAAAATAACAAAAATGTTAGAATTTTCAACAAAAAAAAGTGTTTTTAAAAAATATTTAAATTAAACAAAACTGCACAATCCCAAGCACATTACAAGTCGAAAGCCGTGCAGATATAAGAAAAAAATATTGTTGGGTGCTTCATAAAAAAGCTGATTTTTCATCAGTTATGGAGTGATGCGTAGTTTCATGCTATTTTTAAAAGTTAAAACCACGCTCGCGCTATCAGAAACAATTTTTCGTCAAAACTTTTTTAGGCATGGCTACGAACATTGCGGCAAAAGGCCATGAATATCTTTTTAGAAATTGAAGGTGGTCGAGCGCGAAGTCTAGGACGTTTGACATGGAATGACCCAAATGTGAAGAGACCACATGCAGGTGCCTCTGGAGGCGGAAGACGTCTCACGCACCTTGATGCGTCCATTGATGATGAGGGGCTTCCCATCCTTGAACCAGCGTACCTCGGGGGCAGGAAAGCCCTGGGTGTCACACTCAAACCGAACCGTGCGTGCAGCGGGGCTCACAAGACTGGCCAAATCTGCAGTGAAGCTGGGAGGCTCTGCAGAGAATGCAGCAGATAAAGAACATTCGAAGAACATTCCTCCGTGTGCAAGATTTCTTTTGGCTTGAACTTTTTTTCCAGAAACCTACAATCAGAAAATCTTAGTACGATAAACGCCCCACCTAGAGACACTTTGTGAAAAGTTTCATCGCACTCCATTCATTGTTTTTTTTTTTTTTACAACTGTCTTTACGTCCGAATAATGCTCAGGAGCACCCTGTACACTTGTATGTTGCCCACCAAAGAGGCAGGATATTAGAAGGTACGCTCACCGTGAACATCCAGTGTATGTGACTGGGAGAGTGAAGTAAGGGCTTGCGGTGTGCCACGCATAAAGTTGACCAGGCACTGGTAGCGACCGGCGTCACTGCGTTTCAGCTTTTCTATTCTTAAGTTTCCCTGGCCCACAATGAAGCTGCGGCCCTCCGGCAAGGGAAGGACACCTGAAAAGATTGAATTTCACTTTTTTTATATATGCTTACGGCTTGCTTTGGCGGCACTAAACAATGTTCCACGTAAAGTTGGGAGCTAACTACTGCTTACTTGCTTCTGTGACAGTTTTTCAGGGTGTCTGCAATGTTGCTTAACCAGAGTGTTGCACATCATTCAAAAAATGAAAGACGTTTACAATTCCCTGTAATGGCAAATTAGAGCGCAGCTCTTCAGGAGGAGGAGGGTATGCCCCTCCTCCTACCTTCTCCTCCCTCCGCTTCCTCCCATTCTTCTCCCCCCCTCCTCCTCCCTTCCTCCCTCCCTCCTGCTTTGTAACGTCAATCGTGAAGGCCTCCTGAGGGTCGTGACCTTCACGAGTGACCTTCGTGACGTCACTCGTGACCCTTGTGACCCTCGTGATGTCACTCGTAATTCTCATGATGTCACATGGGACGTCATTATGAGAAACTTCTCATAATGCAACGTTCGGTTACGAGTGATGTCACTCGTGACGTCACATGTGACGTCATTATGGGAAACGTCCCATTATGCAACGCGCAGTTAGGCTGATGCCGATGCCGCTCAAGCCGGAAACGAGCGCCTAAGAGCTGCGCTCTAAAAGAAAGGAATAGATAGGCATTTTGGCACATAAAAGCAGTCAACAATGTGAGACCACAATAAAAAATGTCTAGCTTTTAGGGGCGAAGCTTCTTAGAGTCTAGCCTTGTCCGTCCGGCATCCGTGCTCACATCAATTGCCATCCCATCTGTCTTCTTAAAAAAAGAAAAAATGTTTGCGCAGTCGACAGGATTCGAACCTGTGTGGGGAGACCCCAATGGATTTCTAGTCCATCGCCTTAACCACTCGGCCACAACTGCGGGACGAGTAGGGGGCTCTGAAATGTGGTAGTAACTCAAGAGCTGGGGATGTCATGGATGAAACGTTGCATGTAGCCGCTCAACGTCTATACAGGAGAGGGTGCTGCGGTCAAATGCGTATATAATCGCGTTAAACTTTGCATGCATTGGCTCAACGTTTATAGACGAGAGGGCGCTGCGGTCAAATGCTCAAATGCGTATATAACCACATTCCATACCACACATTCTCTTTCCGACATGGATGAAAAGGGATGAAAAGCTCGGCATGCTGCGGCTCAGCGTCTACGCAACACAGCAAGCTGCTCCGGAGACCAGGGCGCGAGAAGCTGCAGCAAATCAGTATCATCAGCACCACCAGAGCTTCGCTCCAATCAACATCATTCACCACATGGAGATGTGGTCAGTTGTTTTTTTTTTCTGTTTTTTTCCTAAAGGGTTTGTTTATGAATTTCTTCATTAGTGGTTGCTTTCAGGAGAAACAGAGGACAAGTCAGCGGAGCCGACCTTTGAACACTTGTGCTCACCTTCCCGAAGCCATGTGATAACAGGATGTAGGGATGACCTGAGGAGGCACTCAAATTCGACCGTTTCCCCCACTACAGATGTCAGCTCTTGGGAAGGTGGGCTTAGGAACTCTGGAGGCTGCTCTGTAGGTCCAGTAGGCAACAAACAAACAAACAAAACACATTAGATTTCAGCATTACATAAACATTAGGCATATGTGCGAATAGTTTTTTTTCTCTTTTTCAGCTCAAAGCGAATAGCTGTTTTAGCTAAATATTTTTTAATTGAATATTGAATAGTTTCTCTAAGCCTCTCACTACTGCACCATGCTTAAACGAAAACTTAGCCGAACTCGTGAGAGTTGTTTCCAAGCTTTCACATATCCATTTCTTAACAAAATTAATTTTGATCTAACTATATTTACGAACTGCAGCCTCCAAAAGTTGAATGCCTACATTGGGATGGCAAGTAAATTATTCATCTGACATAAAATTCAGCCTATAGATGCCCAGCTATACGTAATCAAAGGATTTATAAATTTCATTGCTACATGAAAATATGCTTTCATTCATTCATTCATTCATTCATTTATTGATACTGTCAGCCCTTGCAAAGGGCTATTACAGGGGTGAAAAAAAAACAAAAAAACGTACACTTACATGCAAGCATACACGAAGGTTCGAAGCATTGAGACGCTTCATAATTTCGGCAGTTTACGAAACGGATCACTTCTTAGTTTTGAAACATTTCTTCATACAAGCTATAGGGGTTTTAATTTGTAGCACATACAACAATATCAGTGATACGCTCCAGAAATTAATTTAGTGACATAGATGACACAGCGGAATCAGGTAACATACTCCAGTCTTTAATAGCCCTCAGACAAAAAACTGTACTTAAAACAATCGACGAAAAGGCAAACAGCGCACAGTAGACAGGGACTAAAGGAAGTGCAAACAGGACAAAACAATCGCTTTTAAAAGATGGATAACAATTTCAAATGTAAAAAAAAAGACCATGACTGATGGTGCATGCAGGTTGTCAGAGCATCTCTCATATGATATTTTACTGCAATGTAGATATCAACATTCACAAAGTTTGTTTCTTTTTAAACACACAAGACGCACCTGTAAGCACAATCCCACTTTGAAAGTGTGTTTCTCTTGTGCACGACTGCAATATTCATACTTTTAAAAGTGTACTCACGGCAGGCTAGCCCCATTGAGTGCACTTCTTACCGAGCATTGGTGCACTTCAGAGAAGCAGCACCAGCAGAAGCAAATTCCGAGAGTGTTGCCTCTTCACAGTGCACCAGTGTTTAGTAGGAAGCACGTTCAACAAGGCTAACCCACCGTGATTAACACTTTGAAAAATAGGAATATAGCAGTTTATCTCTAAGCAAATATTAAATACCGTATTATTCAGAACTACTATTCTAAAATTTGAATATCTGAGCAATCCTAGTTAATATCACAAAATAATGTGCCAAAATAAAGCATTCACAAGGCAAGTTCAAAAGGCTTTCAAAATATTACACGCATAGGTATTTCAAATCATTATTTTAAAAGCATATTCTTGAAGACATCAACAAAGTTGAACATTTCTTGCACGAGGTCATTTCTGTGGCAGCAATCAAATAAAAATTGATAGAAAAGACTCAAAGACATGTCAGTTAATGAAAGGTAATGAAAGAGGTAAACATCTACAAACCATGATGAACTGTAGGTGGAACTGTCAGTGCGGCTTCAGCGCTCTGCATGGTCTTCGCAATGTTTTTGGCAATGCAGCGATAATTTCCGGCATCAGATGCCGTGGTATTGATGATTTGCAGGATGCCTGAGGAAAGCTGAGTAAATCTGAAAATACAACCAACAGGGAAGACGAACACAAGTCAGAGTGTAAGGTACACAACTGAGACAAGCACAGAAAGCAAGGAAAACCTCTAGGAGCTCTGCAAACTACAAGAGACAAAAGCACTTGAAAGCATCCAGTTAGGTGAAATGCCATGGCTAGCCTCTTTGTCCACATTTTATCACTTGTCTTCACATAAAGATCAAAGAAGCTTCATGAAAGTTTCTGTCAGCTTTCCCACTTTAAACAGGGTGTACAGCAAAATACAGAAGACAAATGACTGGATGATACAACAGCAACTGATGAACAACTGTACAAAATCTGTCAAGCAAGGCCTTCCCTAACAACAGGACGGTTCTGGTTGTGCCAACGTCTCACAATGTTTAGTGCGAAAGGGGGAACGCTGAACACTGAGCTGCGGGACAACAGCCAAACCTTCTTGGCAAAGGAGGTGGCAAGTACAAAGACAACTCCAAAACAAGCATCACATGTCAACTGGAAGAGTCTTCATTGCTGCAAGATGATGTCGAACGTCATAATGCAAAGCTTGTGCGAAAACAATTGCAGCACAGGGCTGGGAAGTACAGCCTCATTCATGATGCTCCCCTGGCCTTTTGCCTACCAACAGCAATATTTTTTTTATAATCTTGAAGAAAGCATATGGCAGTATGAAAGGTTTGAAAGGGATACTGCAACGACATTCTAGCGCCTATATTATTGTCCAAATGTCAACCACGTTCTGGCAGCATCATGGAGACACCAATTTTTTGCTCGAAAAGACATGAAAACAACATTATTTCAAAGAAATAAACCGAATGTTGTTATGTTACTACGCACTTAAAAGCAGTGCCACTCGGCGGAAATATGGCAGCAAGTTGCATGCGTGCGAGCCCTGTCAAACCGGATTTCCCTTCTCTCCCGGCCTATTCAACTTTAGAGGGGGGGGAAGAACAACTAAAAATGGCCAGGTTGTAACGTGCTAATGATGCCAAGTGGCGGAGCTCGTAAACACGCCAGCTCCCAAGCAGCTTTGCCTGTGCTGGACCAAGTGACACCATATCCATGACGTCAATTGGTAGCTCCCGTGAGGTGCATCGCACTCTTCGATGGCTGATCTTCGAGCGCTCGTTTGAATTGTGTTGCCTACGTGAAACGTTCTAGCATCACAAAAACATTTAGCGATACTCCTGACTTTCCAGATGCCAGATGCCTAACCTTCACGGCACTCTCCATCAGATAATTTAACGCGTACCATGAGTACACTCAATAGCTTTTTCTAGGATGAAGCGATACTACCTCAAATCAAACTGACAAACCTGGCAACCATCCAGGGCCTTCCATACTCTCGAGCTCCTCTCCCCCAGCGCGCACTGGTGGTCAATCTCCTCATCGCCTACCCCCTGGTCACATGACCCCCCCTTTAACCAATCAGCGTCAAGCTCCTCACTCCTCCTTTCCCACCCGTCAACCAATCAGTCTCGAACCTCGCAGCCACGCTTTTATCCAGGCTTCACTTTTATCTAGGCTTCACGAAATACCGAACACCTAGCCAAAGTACATTTCATGTTAAAAACAATGACATGCAAAGCCGGGCAATAGACACTTTCTAAAATTCAGTGTCACTGGGTGGCTGAAACTGCAGCTTAACTTTTATTACACTAATGACAAAAATGAGCATGTAGAATTACGTTCCACTTTTGCAAATGAATGGCAAACGAGAATGTGTACTTCAGTGCGCAGTTCTTATTATCTTTTTAAATTTCAATGGTGAGTGCCAACCTGTATAAACTCCTTGATAAAATCCTATAAGGGCCATTCCATGCCAAACGTCCCAGATGATGACACCAATGATCGCCGATTTCTTTGAAAAATATTGTAGCCGTTTGCTAAATTCTATAGTAACTTTTGCCAAAATATTCTTTTAGAGCAAAAAAATACATTATAATGCGAGCGCTCTCAGAAGTTTTTGCAGTGGAGCCGAACTAGGTGTATTGTAATATTCCAAGAGATAGCCCACTTAAAATTGAAAGCAAATCGAGTGAAACTAAGGAGTGGGCTACATTTCAGTGTGCGATCAACAAAAGTTGAAAAATTGCTATTTCTAGATCATGTGACCTGCTAAGCTTGTTACCTTAGCGGGAGGCGACCAAGCATACATGACCGTTCCTCCCAGTCAGAAATGTCCGCTTATCTCCTGCCATGGCTAACTAACCCAATTTTCACCAATGTCACCATTGGCCCGGGCACTGCAATTATTGGAAATGGGCTACCTTACGGTGTTTTTGAAAAAAACTGCAAATCATGCCAAAAATAGGAGTGAGTTATCTTTAGGGGGTGGGGCATCTCTCGAGATATTACGGTAATTCAAAAAACTCTGAAAAGTCTAAGCTACTCAAATAAGGTAATTATTTCTGAGGAGGAGGATGACCAGCGAAGCTGTTTAACGCACGACACAGACCCACTTCAAGGAGCCAGAGGAAACTAGACACGCGCGATGGGACAGCCACCCAACGGAAAGTAAACAAGCGCACCAAACCGCCACCTCGTTAGAGCGGAAGGAAAGGAAATTAGGCACGCAAGCGCTTGGAACAATGACAAAGAGAGGGCGGTGCGAGCGTAGACATGGCCAACGCAGGTCACACAGCGGCAAATCTTTGAGAAACCTTTATCTTCTACCTGCGAGTCTACCGATGTTGAAAATGGTGCCTATTGATGACTAATCTGCTGAATAGACCTACTGCTAAGGGAGAATGCAGGGAATGGTTTTTCATGAGCCGCACATTCAAGCGTCTGCGACAGTAACTGTTCTAAAGCAAAAACCCCAAACAAATGGCATCTTGCACACGCGTTCGTCATCGCATTATTCGGGTTATTTACTTTGAATCTTTTATACGGGAAAGGCGTGCGCATGCGGTGGTGCGAGTCGAAAGGTTTTGTTCACGCACACGAAAAATCCACGGACCCCTAGCCACAGAAACCTTGCAATAAAGCTTGCCCCGACAGGTCGCGCCATCTGGTGCGCAACTTCCGCAATGATGGGAAGCCCAGTTCATTATTTGCACCGTTAAAGATGGTGTACTTTCGTTGGCATAGTGCAAGACAGCAGAAATATACGACCACCTTTTTTTCTTTTATTTCTTTTACAGTGTACGATTAAAGCTATATTTTGTGTCATCCTAAAGTGTAAAAGAGCGAAGGGTATTTGCTTTCCGTATATATGAAACCATGTGGTAACAATAATGTTTTAAGATAAAATAGTCAATTTTTTTACCTATTTTATGTATTTTCTAGGTTTCGCAATCAATTAATTGATACCGTGTTTCGGTGATTGATTTACTTTGTTGTAGCACTCAGTCAAAGCCGTCAAAACTTCATTTGTGGCTGTGGTTTCTTTAATGAGATAACTAAAGCCCCAGCCACACGCCTTAACGTTCTGGCATACGGCTGGCGGAAGAAATGAGTAAGGTGGGTGGTACATTTTAGCCTTTAATTTTAAGGCCCGTTCACACTCTTGCGACTGCTTGCGACCTCTTAAACCTGGGTTCCTTAAAACTTCTTAAACCAGAAAACACACTGGCGCCATCTATTGGGAAGCAGTGTAAACTCGGCGGCCCGGCATATTTTTTTTTATTTCTCAAGCAATATACTTTCTTTTTTGGCTCGAAAAGCTTTTGTCAATGTTATAAACGAGCCTTTCTATGGGTATTACGCACATTTGACCTCGGAAATCCCGCAAAACCTTCGCTTTTGTGAAATGCAGTTCTAGGGTCACCGCATAGATGGCGCCACAATGTCAGTGTGTTCCCTCATTCTAGAAACATTTAAGAAGTTGTAAGAGATCTCGCCTCTCTCAGTCGTACTCGGTCGCAAGAGTGTGAACGGGCCTTTAGCCTCGCAACGTTGTCTTTATTTTTGTGGTCATGTAGCGATGTGCTAACTTGACAGTCAATAAATTTTAATTATCATGTACTTCTGTTGAAACAAATCAGAGTTTATATATTTTAAACCAGCCATATGTCACAGTGACTTAAGCCCTCCGAATCCCAAACAATCCCAAAAAAGGGTGGTAGTGCAAATATATTTGTCAGATTGAAAATAAATTTAAAATATAACAAGGTTCTTCAAATGTTCACCAACAATAAAATATTAATGTGACTACAATTATTCTTACCTCAAACATATTTTTGAGTTGATGCAAAGTATTCTGTATACATATAGAAATTAAAAAAAGAAAAGAAAGAACTAAGGGCAGACATGATTTTGTGAATGGTAATCAAAATGATTACCACAACGAAAGGGAAGTCAACTCGTGAGTGCCTTCTGCATCGGAGTGCCTTCAATTGATCATCCAGGATATGCCCGGAGCATTATGTCCACAATACCAAAAGAACAGTTCAGCTCTATCACAAAGAAACCAGTCACTATGTTTTCAATACACGCAGTGATGTACGCAGTTAAACAAGCCAGCGCCGCGTTTGGAAGTTAGCAACGAGGAAGGGGGCAGGAGAGGCAGACCCGTCGGCGACTGCCCATCGTTGCGCTTTTTTCCCTGTGAAGGCGCTGACTATCGCCCGACCGCGGCGCCTCTTAAACATGGGCTCTGGGGCTATAAAAAGCTTCAGTGCAATACAATACTCTGCTGATATTGTTCTTTCGTTTAGTGCCCGAGTTCCTATCATGTAATAGTTTTTTATGTTGGTTTTGTGGGAGTGAAACGCATGAAACATGAGTTTCACTCCTGCATGAAACGAGACATGTTGAGCCTTTAAGATAAGACGCACTCTTGACCTTGAAGATATTTTAAAAGCTTATCTGGGTTGAACTTTTGTTTTATTTTATGCTTAAAATATTGGAGAACAATACAGCAAACAGGTTTCCCAAAAATAAATGTCAAAGTTGCCCGAAACTGAATTTTGCTGAAGATGTAAATTAAGCATCAAGTTTCTCCTGATAAATATGCCAGATGGCTCATTAGGTATGTAAGCTTCTTACCTTGTAATTAGGCAAATTTTATCAGAGTAAATTTTGCTCCAAGCAAGAAAAAATATTTTTGAAGTTGATCTCCAGCATAATTGATTTTCATGTTACCATATTGTGCCTTCACTGTACAACTGCACATGCAGCTGGTCATTTGAGACATGCAACATGCCTTTGGTCCCAAGTGCATAGAGTTTGGGCCATACACCACATGTACCTTGAACTGTGTTGTTGCAGAATAAGTAGCAATAAAATAAAGCTTGTGGAATGTCTTTAATTAAAAGATGCATGTGCATGTTGTGCAGTGAAAATATACTACGGTACCATGAAAACTAATTACGGCGGCACTCATCTTATAAAATGTTTTTCTCACATAAAACAAAATTTACTTTGATAAAATTTGCTTATAGTTACAAAGTAAGAAACTAGTGTACCTGATGAGGCATCCGGCATATTTTTATCAAGAGGGCCAATCGATGCTTAATTTGCAAGGTGGTCACAAAAAGCTCCTCACCACTCCTCCTCCCCTAGTGCAAGGGGAGACGTTGAACATTAAAGTTTAGAAAACAATTTTTTACTAAGTGCCTTAGTTTCTTACAAAAAAAAATTTAAGTTTGACGCGCCGCTCAACTCCGCACTGTTTTCCGATTAACGGCCAGAAAACGGGCCTGAAGGGGTTACCCGTAGGCTGGTTTTGTGTCGCTGGCTTTGGCAAGTGGGGAGGGAGTGCTTCTCTTTGCTTCGGGTAGATGCGCCACTAAAACTTTGCATGACAAAAGTCAAGAATATGAGTTTCTTGACACGTCTGTTCACATTTTCACTACAACATTAAAAAAAAAGAAAAAGTAGCTTCATATCGAGCAGGTACTTATTGAGCTTGCTAACTCTTTCCCCCAGTTCACGTCACGCACATATTTCCTTGGCCGGCACAGGCGGCTGCAGCAGGAAAGGGGAATAGTCCCCCTTCTTCTCCGCGATTCCTCCGCTGCTTGGGGAGGGCCCGGAGGGGACTCTTCTCATTTTGTTGCGGTGTCGCTGAACCGTGACTTTTTTTACCGTAAAGCAATATTGTCCGCGAAGACGAAGCAGAACAAGCATACAACCAAGGCGAAAAGACCTGCTTTCAAAGCGCGTCACCCTTGTCTTTAGTTGACTTCGATTTTCCTGGAGTCACGAATAATTAGCGGGCCAGCAAGCAGACAATAGACAAATTGCCAACATCTAAACGAAAAAGGGAGGCGAAAAAACGATCTGAGTGGCGATGTGTAAACAAAGTTATCCAGGATCTAAAAATCGGTGAGCTTATGTCTGGAGAGACAGTGTATGGCGAGCTTTTTACAGCGAAGCTGTTTATGGCTAGGGTTCTGTGGATTTTTCGTGTGCGTGACCAAAAACTTTACGCTCACACCGCCGCAGGCGCACGCCTTCCCCGTATAAAAGATTCGAAGCAATAACCAAAATAAAGCGTTGACGAACGCACGTGCAAGATACCATTTGTTTTAGGTTTTTGCTTTAGAACAGTTACTGCTGCAGACGCCGGCATGTGCGGCGCATGGAACACCACTCCCTGCATTCTCCTTGATGCTTGGGTAATTTAGCAATAGGTCTATTCAGTAGAATAGTTATCAATAGGCACCATTTTCAAGATCAGCAGACTCCCAGGTAGATAATAACGGCTTATCAAAGATGTGCTGCTGCGCAACCTGCGGGGCGGCGGAGCAAACCTCACCGGAGAAAACCTCACCGGAAATAACTTTACCGGAGAAAAGCTCATCGGAGAAAAGCTCACCGCCAAAGTGTCCGATGCTGAGAAAAGCTCACATGCGAATCTAAGAATTGAGCGTCGACTCAAGTGAAATATGCTCACTCAACTGAAGTATGCTGTGATGGCTTATGCGCGTGCGGTCATTCCGCACTTCACTAGCAGAATATATTTTTAAAATAGTAAAACATTGTGTAACACGTTCGTCGTTGCCCGACAAAAATAAAATTAATATTGATGATAAAAAAAAAAAATTAAGAAATGTCGACAGAACGCTAATTGAAAAAAAGGTCGTATTTCCTCTATCCTGGCTACGTCAGAATTAATTCTGGTGACACACAAAGATGCTGTTGCATTAAACGCAATCGCAAAAAAGTATATTTGAGGGTTGTGTTCATTCAGTGTCAAGTCGGCTTGCCTTTGAGGAGCGGCGACACTGGTTTACGCTGTAGAGGAGAAATTTTGACTGTGCAGTACCAGTACAAGTCTGTGGTCTTTAACGTGCATCATGCAGTAGCCATACATGTCTCTGCGCACGCACTACAAATAGATGTATGTTCATGATAATGTCTGATTCATCAGGCGGATATGTTCTCTTGCATTGCCATTGAGCTAATTCGAAATTATAAAAAAATATTTGATTTTTTTCTTCCCGCGTTTAAACTATGTTCTACTAAAGCTAGAGTGCAGCCGACGCTACAAGCTGACAGGACCAATCAAGTAATGGTGAAAACAAAACGTATGCGGAGGGCAAGTTCGTCTGCTTCTTGCGCAGGGGGTAGCGGTGACGTCAGAATGCCAAAATCTGATTGGCTGATCGCGACCCCCCATCTGAGCATCGTCTGCTCCTTTGCAACGTCATCTGCTTGCAACATCGTCTGCGTCTGTCTTACCTTTCCTGCGACTTTCAGAAGTGCAGAGGCCAGATTCACGAGACGATCTTATGCCAAAAATGCGCGTAAGACAAAACTTAAGAACAAATTCGTATTCACGAAACGAAATTTTTCGTAAGTTTTGCGCAGGTTACGACGAAATTCTACGAAAGCACCAAAGCTGTCTTACACACTTCTTACGATCAAATCAGCATGGCCGACAGCATCGCGGTCGCGACGACCCACAGACGTTTATTTTTTTATGTGCGCTTCTCACGCGTCCCGGCTTCAAGCAGCAGGAAAAAAGTAAAAAGTTCTTGAAACAGACCGCGACGAACAAGAACGCTGGATCCTCAAACACCTGGGAAATGCTCCAACGACCACGATTCCACTAACCCCGACCAAGCGAGATCGGCAGATAGGCTTAGCAGGCACTCCGACTCGGCACAGCGCTGATCCTACGGTCCTTGGCCAAGACCGTCTGCCATAGGTCGGCATTTTAGAGCCCCTTCATTCACCATCACATCACAAACAAAATCACGTCTCCAAATTCATTTGCATTCACGTCACAAGGTACTCTGACCTCCCCAAGTCACGGCCCTTCACAACATGGCGTTCACCCGCGCCAAAACGCCATCTTCTTCACATCACGGCTTTTAAACTCCGCCGAGAATTCATCCCCTTCACATCACGGCGTTCAACCGCGCCAAGAATTCATCCCCATCACATCACCGCCGCCTCCGAATTCACGGAGTCATTCACCATCACATCACCAATTCCCAAAGTCATTCACCGTCACCACGAATTCATCGGAATTCACCATCGTGAATTCATCGGAATTCACCATCACATCATGAATTCACCCGACGAATTCACCATCACTTCACGAATTCATCCGAATTCACCATACTTCACGAAGTCATCCGAATTCACCATCACATCATGAATTCATCTGAATTCACCATCACATTACGAATTCATCTGAATTCACCATCACATCATGAATTCGGCGTAATTCATGAAGTCATTGAGGTTCGTTCTGACTAAATTCGACTTCACGGCTGGTAGCCCTTCACGAGCTCGCAGTTTTTGCGGAATAGGACTGTGGCGCCTTTTTGTGTCAGCCACTTACAATCAGGACCTGACTCCGCCGGGGAAGTGGGGTATTTCGAGTTCGCGAAACACAAACCACATTGATAGAGCGCCAACCCAGCCAATGCCGCGCTGCGATCGTGTCACGTAAATGTGCTCCGTGCTCCGCCGCGCAGAACCGGCAGGTCACGTGATATGGTCTCGGCGCCGTATTAGGTGCGCCTGCTCGTGACGTCGACTTCGACTTTGTCTCTTTTGAACAAGGAGGTTATAATGGGCAGGAGGTGGCGTCCCTATCCCCAATGCATGGAGCGAAGTGTAACGGAAGTAGGCGTGGCCACGAGCCGCAACAAGCATTTCTTGACCAATGGGAAGCCTAGTGAGTGGGCGCCGCCATTAATTTCGGTGCAAACAACCGCATTGCGATGACATTTCCGTGGCAACGCGACCGTGTGCACCAAAAGTAATGGCGGCACCCACTGTTATTTGAAACAGCGCTTAACGGGTGACTTAAACCGCCTGGTTGCCCAGCAGAAAGTAAGTGACTAGAATTGAGACGCTCTAGACGACGCACCGTGAAGGACTTGGCGGTGCGCAACGCATTTTTTAATAAACAGCAGCAGCAGATCGCACGAGCGCGCATGCAAGCTAGGAGCGCGCAGAACAACGGGCTCGCGCTTCCAGTTCTGACTTCGCTCGCACATAATGTGGAACTAAGTATAAACACTCACGCTGCACAGCATTTGCATTGTGGACGCCCACGGCGGACGCCGACCGCATCGAAAGCTAGCCTCGTGAAGCACACGCCGGAGCAGATTAGAAAGCAGACGAACCACCGGTGCGCTACCCCACGGCCTCGGAACGGGTGCGCAAGGCAGTCTGGGATTAAACGCATCTTCTGGCTTCACTCAGGCTGACGTCATGCCGGGTCCTGTCTGTTTAAACGTCCTTGCTTTTGAAACGACATATGGCTGCGCCGCGTGGACGAAGCGGCGCCTGCTGCTACTAGACCCGCGGACAGCGCGGATGCGCCACGCACTACTCACGAGCGAAACGGCACAGCGAGAGCCTTCAGGGATTCCGGACCATATGCCCCGAGACACGGAAGGATAAGGTCGGCAAGGAGCTCAATTGATTCACGAGGAACCGCTCAGAACAATGGCAAAATTAAACGTGAAGTGCCAAATAAAACGATTAGCCCCCCTCCGCTTCATTGCCACTGGCACCGCACTTCCCTTATAAACAGCTGTTACTACGAAAGTGCTCGACAAAGGGCAACCGCGCAGAGGCGCGCACGGCTACGCAGCGAGACTGATGCCCGAACCGCTAAAAGTCAAATGGGTCCCTGTTGTTTGCGGTGAAGGATGAAAACAACCCGCAAGCAAGCAAGCGCCTGCGTAACATGTTTTCCGCCTATTCTGAATTCTTAATCGTATTCACTATCACGTCGAGAATTAAGTTCATGGTATTACTTCCATCACGAACTTATCAAGTTCACGAGCCACGCACATCACAAATTCATCGTGTTCACGAGCAATTCACCATCACATCATGAATTCATTGAGTCATTCGCATCACAATGAATTCTATTCACTTCACGAAGTCCTTCACAATCACAACACATCATAAGTTCATTCAAATTCACAAAGTCATTCACCATAACATCACGACTTCATTCAACATCACATCACGAATTCATTCAAATTCACGAAGTCGTTCACCGTCACATCACGACTTCATTCAACATCACATCACGAATTCATTCAAATTCACAAAATAATTCACCATCACATCACGACTTCATTCACCATCACATCACGAATTCATTCAAATTCACGAAATCATTCACCATCACATCACGACTTCACGACTTCATTCACCCTCACATCACGAATTCATTCAAACTCACGAATTCACTCACCATAGCATTACGATTTCATTCAAATTCACAAAGTCATTCACCATCACATCATGATTTTCTTCAAATTGAAGAATTCATTCAGAGCCATTCAGATTCACGCCGTGAATGTGAATGAAGGTGAATGAGCGATTTCATGAATGAATTTGCCGAGGTATGCCGTCTGCCCACGACCGGCTGGCGTGCTGAATGGAATATGCCCACGCGACCCTTGTGAACCCTTGCTAACCCTTCCCGTATTATACTTTGATCGCTGACCTCAATTTTAGATTAAGAGGTCAATCTCTTTCTCTTGTCATCTCCTTGTTTTCCGAGGCAGCGGTGACTCTCGCCAGTGAAAAAGCGGTGAATCTCCGACAGACGCAGAAAAGGTAAAGCAGCCATCGCTTTGACTAGCAGACGTAAAGCAGACGACGTTAACTGCGCCAACCCGCCGACGCCGTTAAAGAGTGGGGAGTCTCGCCGCACACGAAAGGAGGGAAAAAGTATTTGGGAGGGAACTTGCGGACACTATAACCACCCTCGCTCTCGGTTCTTAGCAAACAAACCTCGGCGCCTCGGGACACCTCGCCAGTGAGTCCTTTGACTTCTCTCCTTGATGCGCGTCTGCTAGTTGTTAGTCAAAAACAACGTACCACTCAAGTTATTTCGTCTGCCCTCTCTGAAAGGCGAAGTCGAGCTCGCTCGTAAAGACCTGCCCTTCCGAAAGTCGCAGGAAAGGTAAGACAGACGCAGGCGACATTGCAAAGGAGCAGACGACGCTCAGATAAGGGGTCACGATCAGCCAATCAGGGCTCGGCGTTCTGACGTTACCGCTACTTCCTTTCTCATGCGCAGAAGACGAAAATGAGCCCACTTGCGAGGTGTATTAATAGCGTTCGACGACTTTTTGTGCATGTTATTACCGGCTAGTTTAATCAATCAGAGTGCCTCGCGGCTTTGCGCTTTTAGTGTGTGCGTGTGCATTTGTGTAGCGACTTTCAAGCTAGTACAGCGCGCAAAACTATTGGCAAATTCCTGCGGTAGTCAAGCATACAGCACGAAGCGATGACATTGGTCACCAGCCGATTGAAATGGAAAAAGCACAACGCCGTGACTCAGCCACCCATTTGGGATCCCGAAACCTGTCGTTCCCGAGGCCACTGCATAATCTTCTCCCATCATCTTTTTTTTGTCTTGTTATTATTCGCGGGATCCCGCCCCGTTGCAGTGCAGTGACCGTCACCCCCTCCTCGCCACCCCAAAGCCGTCATTCGTTGTTTTGCTTTTATTTCTTTTCCTGCTGTTTTGTTCCGTCTTCGAAGTCCTCCCCCCCCCCCTTTCCCCGTTATCAGACAGGGAGTCAAGAGGTCCAACGAGTCAAAGATCCAATAATGGATCTTTTGCCTCGCCCAACACGAGTCAAAAGATCCAATGTGGGTCAAGATGTCCAACGAGTCGAAAGATCCACGGCGAGTCAAGAGGTTCAACGAGTCAAAAGATCCAACGAGTCAGAAGGTCCAATAATGGATCTTTTGACGTGTTGGATCTTTTGACTCGTTGGACCTCTTGACTCGGAATCGGGGGGGGGGGGGGGGAACCAGTTGGCTTTATCATTCTCAAATAATTTTAAGTGTAAAATATAACTAGGGCTCCTCGTGTTTTCGGAGTTCATTTTTCGTCAAAATCGGAGGTTGTTTTTCGGAGTTTATTTTTTGCCGAAGATTCTGAGTTTATCGGAGTTTACATTTGTTTGATTGCCAATTCTCCAAAATTCGGAGTTTAATTTTACAGTGTTTCCTATTGAAAATAAATATGTAAATAATAACCGGATGTAAACGTATGCCAAATAAAAAATAACACGCGCTTGAATCGATTAAAATTTCTTCAGTTGAATTTGACGTTGTGCCATTGCCATTGGCACTATTAATTTGTGCCACGAAAAAAGTCACACACAAGTGTGGCTTCGATAAACGTCGATACCTTAAAATCAATAAACTGCCGGAGGTAGCCGCAAGGAAGCTCGTAGTCATCCCATCAAGCTATCCTGCGACCGTGCGAGGTGGGGTGGTTAAGGATGTCACAGAGAAGTTTCAACTGCCCCTCTTCCCAATTTTATACAATCTTTATGGTCCCTAGCTTTCACTGTTACAAAAACATAACTTCTCCTTTCTTCAAATCACAAATCGGATGGCTCCAACTGGAAATCAAAAGAGTAGCTTTTGTCATGACCCAAATGTACAATGAATGACCTGTTGCCCTGAATCAACCTCGACTAGACAAGCGGCAAGACGCCTTTTGACAACGGTCTGAGATTTGAAAGATAATTATGGTGCCATTTTCACAGGACCATTGACTCCGTGCTAAACAGATTGTAAAAAAAAAAAAAGTTTTTTTTTCTTTTTTTCTTTTTTTTTTTTTGCTTTGGGGGGGAAGGGGGGGGAGGGGGTGGCATTGGCACAAAAACATTCGGAGTTTATCGGATAAATCCGAATTGACGAAATATTTACCGGCGGGTGTTTTTCGGAGTTTTTGGGATTTATCCGAAAACACGGAGCTCTAAATATAACATAAGTTCAACCCAGAGAAGGTTTTAGAATATCTTTAAGGTCAACAGTGCTTTCTGCTTTAAAATGTGTCTCGTTTCAAGCTTGTTCACTGCAACCAAACTAACATAAAAAGCTATTACATAATACAATCTCTGGCATCCACATGAAAGAACAACCTCACCATAGCATTTGAAAATAATTGACCTATCCCGTTTTAGTCACTTAGGTTTTTCAGAGATTTGTAACTCATACCTACTTCGGCTTCATTGCAGAAATTTCAGAAAGCGCTCATGTCATAAAGAATGTTTTGTCTAGAAAAATATTTTTGCAAAATTCTACTTGAGTCTAGTTAACTATAATTTTTTTCAAAGAAATCGGTGATGGCCAGTATTACTGTCTGGAACGTTTGGCATGGAATGTCCGATATATCAAGTAGCTTTAGGGCCAATCAGGTGCCAACAGATAGGTTGGACCCGAGTTAGGAATGAGTACTTATGCAGCTCGTATTTAATTTATGCGTCGCGTTGTACTAATGTCTCAAATGTATAGGTCTCACATCATTGTTCTTAGCACATCTTCAACTTCTTTCATCAGTCACCGGAAGGTCACCATTAATATGGCATAGATGCCATACGTCAGATAGTGACCAGAATGGTCTGACTGAATTTCTAAAAGGGCCTACTGTCTCATACAGTCAATGCAACCAACTACTACTGGTCCAGATAAATTACTCTCTTCATTTGCAGTCTAATGTCAATGCTTCAACAAGTGAGAGCGCTCATGAAGAGGTACAGAACGTCCTAAGAAACATGGGTAAGTGTGCCAGTTACCTTGGATCACCAAATGGGAGGTCTTCTAGGTTGCGCTGCCAGGTGTAGTGTGCTGGGGGAACGGCCCCGATGTGACAGGCAAACCTGGCTATGCCGCCCACAGGTGCATTCACCGGCCGCGGCTCTTCCGTGAACCCTTTGGCCATGCCTGGGAGAGAACGTGTTTTGGTGAGGACGTTGCCCAAAAGTGTGTGGCCCCCTATACTTCCGATTAAAACATCCTGGAATGTTTCTCCAGAGTAAGCAACGGTCCTATATCTTCTGACAAGGTGAGAACAGCAGAGAGGAGCCTTAGCTGTCCTGCCTCCAAAGCAGGCTTTTTACTTCTGAGATCACTTTGGCATCTCATGCACTTCGGGCATGCAAGCATCCCCAAAGCACAGCAGAATGCATGTAGTGCATGCTGGAGGCCGGGCGTTCGAAAGACACGCCCTGCCTTTTCATTCTGTCGGCGTAGGTGATTGACTTAATATCTTGATGCATATGCAATCGACTCTAAAACTCCAGAGGTGGCGTTCTTTGATGATGCCACCAACAAAAATCGAGACATTCACGCTGTAGTACCAAATGTTGGTGTTTACTTGTAAAAATTGCAAATGGACCAAGCATAACATTTTAAACTCACAAAAAAAAAAATCCATTTTATCTGAAAGACTGTCCTTTAACGACTCAAATGCACTTTATCGTAATGTCCCAGTTATGTCTGTATCCTTTGTATAATTTTAATGTAAATATTTCGTTACATTTATTATGGTAATGTTGCCAAATTTCAAATCAATTATTTTTTTTTTTTGTGGTTTGTTTTGTTGTTAATGCCATACTTTGTATATACTAGTCTATTTTACTGTGTATGAGCTATCGTATGAACACCTTGCTTTTTTTCTTTGCCGCTGCCACTGCCTTGTGGAGGGGGGTGGGGAGGGCTGAGGACCATGTCGAGTTGCTCGATCGGCGGTTTTCATCAGCAGCACCCCCCCCCCCCCCCCCCTTTTCATGTTGAAATGTGAAAATAAATTATTTTAATATTTCAATTATGATTTAAACCCCATGATTTCAAAATAATAAAAAATAAACTGTGTTGGCACTACACCGATCAAAACATTGGGCATTTGCTTCATAAATCACATGCCCAGCAGTAAGCCTGTTGATTAAACTGTGTCTAAATTGTCAAAAACAGTAAGATTACAAAAGAAAAATTAAATCGCTATCTAGCAATTTTTCCATTTTTCAGTACATACTCTTTAGAAGTAATCCTTGAAACTTGTTGTATTTAAATTTTTCGCAACTTCTCTACACACTATTTAGATGGCGCCACTGTTCACCATTGCGCCCGTGTTGTTAGGGTCGTGTCCCCGGGGCGCTCGACCCCCATGTTGTTGACCGTTGAATAAACGAGAGTATGCTTCAGCCACCGACCGTATCGAACGTCTCACTCCTTCCGGGGCTCCCGCGCCCCCGGCTCACCGGTCACCACTTCGGCATGTAAGAACCTCGTCTCTTCCGAAGGCCCACGCAGGCCCTGCGACCCCTTTTATTTTCTCAAGTGACCGCCTTTTTTTTATACAACATTTTGGCAATGAGTAATCACTACATTTTGGCGACGAGTAATCACTGCAAAACTTACAAAATATGCATTAGTTTCCCTTTCCACACAGTGCTACTCGCAAAACGATAATATAGAATAACGTTCACTCCCTCAACTCTCAGCCAAAGCAAGTGGCCACACAATTTGGTGAGGATTATATGCCACTCATGTTCATCACAGAAAGCCACAAGCTGGGGTTGGCGAAGCACAAGGAACATATTGAGCTTAAGATATTGTTAGAGTTGGGCGCAATTCCCACCACAGCCATTGGGCACGAGCCACCATTTGAACATTTGCCAAGGCATTTACATTACGAGCCCAAGCCAATGCTCACACAGTACTTGTGTCCAATCCCTGAGCCGCATTCGACTAAAGTCACGAAGAGATAATCCCTATGACTACATCGTCCCATTTTGCAAAAGAGAGACTGAAGGAAACAGTCCACCTTTAACCTTGAAACTACACCACGATATAGGAGCCCCTCGGTCAGTGGCATTGAGTACAAATATACTTGGGTCACACACCGATGAGTCACAACCCTGCTATTTGGGTTGTGGCTCATCAAGACTAGTATGCTTCCAAGATCATAGCAGACTGAAACCACTCAGCCTACATGCAGCCCATGGGCTATTGAACAATGTTCCTATGCAATGACACTGAAAACTAAAAGTGAATTCTACCAGTCCAAAGAGCCCGTACGACGAGCAATTATGTCCATTTATTGCATATATGGTCTCGATGTCACAGAGCCATACTTCAATCAGATTGGTAAGCACACGGGCAGAGTTTCCCAGTGTCGAGCTATGACTGGGGCATAATAGTGGGTAGACACAAAGATAGGAGAAAGTTCACCTGTTCCTTGCACAAGGATTGCTGTGGCATCAGGGCACCTAGTCATAGCAATTGGTAGAATCATAATCCATATGAAGGTGAAGACAGGGTTGTCGATTGCTTTTCACAATGTCACAGAACGCTGACACCCATAGGTGCCGCCACGTCTGCTGCTGCAGGTGTGGAGCAGTCAATGATTGCGCGTTCAGCTTCGCACGAATCGCAGCTGCATGTGGTTTTGTCGAGTAACAACTGTAGTCACCAACAAGATGAGAACGACAAAGAGGAGTTTCGGTTGTACTGCCTTTAGTGCAAGCTTCCTACCTTTGATAACGCTTCAATGTCTCATGAGCCTCGAGCGTGCACGTACGGCCAAAGCACAGCAAAAGGCAACAAGCGAGAGGGGGAAGCCTTGCTTTCGAAAAAGGCACCCTGCCATTCTCATCTTGTCCGTGAATATAGCGGATAAGCTACAACGAATAAAGAACTCGCGGCCGAGACGATGTCTGCCAAAGACCAAAGAAAACGGGGTCCTTGCTTCAAGATTTGCTCGATCTCACACTAGGGCAGAGTTTTCTACCTCGGCGTTCAAAAACCAGTGTTGCTCTAACTGCATCGTCAAGCGACGTTACTTGCCAGAGTGATTTGGATTCGTTCAAACGATATCTGGAATGGAGCAGGAGTCTGCGAGGTGGAGCCTGGTCGCACCTGACATCAGTCCCTCTCTTTCTCTCTTTCTGTCCTCCGCTCTCATGTATGAAGAGACATGTTTTGGTTGACTCGCTTGCCATATAGACACGCTCCCCCCACTAACAGGTTAGGAAGTCCATGAGTAGAAGGAAGTACTATGCTGATTTTGCTTTGCAAACAAAAATAATAATGGTGCTTCTCACAACCGCAGCAGAGAGGGCCACTCACGTGCTACTTTAACCTGCACGGGAGGGCTGAACATGATGCCCGCCTTGGTGTGGGCAAGGCAGGAGTAGTCCCCGTCGTCCTTGCGCCCATTTTTCTTCTTGTGGTGGGCGACTCGCTCAATGAGTAGTGACCCGTTTGGCAGCACGGACCCCAGCTGTTGAGGTACACCCTGAAACCAGAGACAGAGAAGCTGTAACGTAGCATTACAATGAAAGAACTCCCACACAGAATACTGGTAGCCAGCTTGGATACACTGAATGGAAAGTTTGTGCTAGCCAGTTGTCAGAGACCTTTACGAGGCTCTGAATAACAAAAGAGTTTTTTTAAATAGAGCAGCAAGCACTTTAGAGGTTAGATTTTGTATTTTTCAGAAATAACAAATTGTTGATAGGAAAGAACTTATGTGTGTGTGTTCGCAGAAACACATTTAGTCATTTGCAGTTCAATATATTTGAATTGCAAAACATTTTGAAGAAGAGTGAGACACCTTCCTCAGAGTTCAATTATTAGAATATAATATGCCATGATTATGCCATTTTAACTTCTTTGTTTCAATGCAAAGCTTTCAAACTCCAAGTAAAATAACCAGCAGCAATGCATAGAATTTCAGAGAAGACAGCCCAAGAAGTGTTCGTCATTTATAAAGCACCTTTCTGGTTGTCATGGTGTAATATCGGCCTGGCCTCGTGGCATGCAATCAATAAACCATCGTGGAAATACCTATGCAGTGCCTCTTGCATCTTCTCCACAAATTTCCTGAATCTGATCAATACCATATAAAGGAGTACACATGAAGAGAAGAAGCTGTTCTTTTGGTTTAGCATTTTTCGATTTAAGAACACAAATAAGGCAGGATGATAACAAAACAGGCTATGTAGATTGCCTCTGTTATGTGTTCATTTTGTCTTTCTTTGCGTTTTTGCATTGAATGGTAAGAAATAAGTAGGGCTCCGTTTTTACGGATAAACCCGAAAAAATCCGAAAAACATTCGACGGTAAATTTTTTGTCAATTCAGATTTATTTGAAAAACTCCAAATTTCGAAGTCACAACAAAAAAAAAGAAAAAAAGCAAGAAAGAGTGTGTTCTATATATAAAAATCTATAAGAGCACAAGGTCAGTGCTTCTGAGGAGGTGCAACTTCAGATTCCTTTGAGATATGGAACTACTGACAAAAGAGGTTGACCTTTAAGCTCGTCGAGGTTCCTTCAAGACAATAGGTCATGGAATCATGGTACCCAAACTTTTTTCTTTTGTTTTTGAATTTTTGAAAATTGAGAACACAGTAAACTGAACTTTGAATTTTAGAGAATTGGGAATCTAACGAAAATAAACTTCGATAAACACCGAATTTTCAGCAAAAACTAAATTACGAAAGACACCCTTCCGAATTTTTTTAGAAATAAACTCCGAAAGCACAGAATCTTAGAGATAAGGGATTGCTCTGCTTCCGGGAGGTGTGGAGCGTACCAGTCTGCCCAAGCGTACATCTGACTGGCCAAAATTCCTCGTGCCACACGGCGCAATAGGGGGTGCCGAGAGGTCTTGTGGACGTTTGTGGAAAAATCTATTCATCCTAACATGCTCAAAGTTCCTTCATCTTACACACTCCCTACAAATATCAAATCGATTTCCATGTTTCATTTTGCTTGGGATCAAACGCTCATGCGAGGAAATGTCTGGACTGCAGAGTTCGGGCATGATTCAGGCTCGTCCCATGGAGACATGAGACTTCTCTAGTTTTTATGGTGATAACAGAAAAGTTACCTGTCGTAGCCATTAGTTACTAGAAATTAAACTTAAAAGCCCACAAGCAGCCAGAAAAGAGGAAACTCTGCCTCAACTGCTCCTTTCCAGTCAAGAAGGGGAGAACCCTCCTCCTTTCTGTAAAGAATTGCTCAGAGGCTTGCTCCTGTGGGGAGAGGAGGGAAGAAGAGTGCAAGAGGGGAGAGAAGGAAACTGGGAACCGATTTTCTTCCTGGCAGAAGACGATTCTGTAGGTCGGCGTCCAAGATACAGTATGGTTACCAAGAACTAAAAGTATGTGTACCTAGGTTTGTACCGTAGGTACAAAAACATACCTAGTTACCAATCTGTAGTTTAGTAATGTACTCTTATTCAGCGAGAAATGGCGAGAAAGGTTATGATCACTTATGGGGGCATACCAAAAGTAAGAAGCATTCTGTGGAAAGCATCAATTAACAGCCTACTAAACACAGACAAGAAATCTGAGACTTGCCCACATTGAGAGCTGATGAAAGCTACTCCCTCCAAGACAATTAGTTCAGTATGTTAGTATTGCTACATATTTAATACTACTGCAAACAACATAACACCGAATATCTGACGAGTTCAGTGTTCAAAACATTTCCTTCTCTCCTAATTTCGTAAAATTTCTAGGGTTGTGCAATAACGTCATTCGATATTCGCTTCGATATGAAATGCAATATTCGTATTTTCCGAAGTGTTGATCGTGGTAGGATAGCCTCGTTGAGCGGGCTTCTTACCGAGCACCGATGCATTGCAGGAAAGCAACAAACACAGACGGAGCTCGTTTTCGAGGCTGTTGTTTGCCCGCAGTGCACCAACGCTCGGTAAGAAGCGCACTCAATGGTGCTAAAACGCAGCAATCAAAACTGAAAAGTACAAGTATTGCAGCTGCCTGCTTAGGAGGAAAGCTCACCTTCAAAGCGGAAGGGTGCACACAAGCACCTTGGTGTATTTAAAAAGAAAGAGAAACTTTGTGAACGTTGCTATGTACATTGCAGTGAAATTCTCTAAATTAATCTGGCTATTTGCATAAGCATGTTAGGCGGTGAGGCCCTGACAACCCACATTAATCATTCATGACTGAAGAAAGGATATTTGCATATAGAAAGAATATTTATAAATTCCCTCGATTATGTATTCTAGTTGAGCATCTCCGCGGGTTTAATTTATGTAAAATAATACAAATGTAGGCACTGGACTTCTGAGGCCACAGTCGATTAATACAGTTGGATTAAAATTAACTTAGCTTAACAATGAACATGTGGAAGCTTGGGAACCATGTTCACGAGCTCAGCTGGGTTTTGTTAAAGAATGATGCAGTAGTGAAAGACTAGAGAAACTATTCAATATTTGATTAAAAAACTTTTGGCCAAAATCACTATTAGCTTCAAACTCAAAATCCACTATTCGCACATGACTATAAATTTCTGTTTTCAGTCACTGGAAATCCCACTTTCAAGGTTAAGCACAATCGAAGCATACTGGTATGTATTTTGTATGTATCAGGTATGTATTTTATAGTAGGGGATGCTCTTATCATTGCACCGTCTCCTCTCCAGTCTGTGTCCGACCGAAAAACATTCTAGTCAACATTTCTTTTTAATGTTGCATACTATTTAATGAAAAAGCATAAAAAAAAAGCTTTAAAAGGCACTGAACTCACAAAACTTTTTTGTCAAATGCTTCAATAAAAAGACTTCTGCCAAAAAAAAAAAAAACTTAAAAAGTTCTTGGGTTATGTATCAGTGTTCTGCAGAAGCATACAAGGAATCGTTCGAAAATGCAAAATCAAAATATTTTACACATAGCCTCTCAAAGATGTTGATAGCTAATAGCTCAAAACTTGGAAAATCTCAAACAAAAAAAAAAAAATAAAAAATAAAAAAACTTTTTTCTATTGCCATTAAGTCATCAAATGGTGATAGCGTGCTAAGTGACGAATGTGCCAATGTGATGAATGGCATATTTATTGAGGCCTCTTCAAATATTATCAATATACATAGATATTTAATGAAGTGTACCTCTTTCTTCCAATTCATGCTATTTTCATTGATCTTGTTGGTACCTCTAGAGAATAAAAAGACGAATTGAAGTTGTCTTCTTTATCGGAGTGGATGGAATTCACTCAAAGTTTCTTTAAAATATGAAGATATACTCATCTTTAAGTGTCGTTAAATTATGTGACCAATCACACCGAGAAAGTGTTTTACCCTCTGGTTGGGGACGGACAGTAGAGAAGATGGTTCCTATTCCTAAAGGTGGCGATGAACATTCTCCCTACAACTACTGTCTTATTTTATTAACCAGCATTCCATGTAAAGTTCTAGAGCACATTATCTATTCTCACCTAGTGAACTTCTTAGAGACAAATAATTTCTTCACCACGGCACAACAGGGATTTCATAAATCACTGTCATGTGAAACACAGCTTCTCCCTTCACCCATGACATTCATTCCATCGTTGACTGTGGCTTTCACGTGGACTGCATTTTTCTAGACTTCGCTAAAGCGTTCGATAAGGTATGATATCAACTCTGTCTCTTCTTTGGTGTGACCTGTGGCTAATGGAACTACACATTAATAAACGTAAATATAGGAGAGAGTCTCGTAAACCAAATGATAGCCCTTGTTACTTACTACCTTGATGGCAATTCTTTAGAACAAGTATCATCTTACAAATATGTATCGATGTTTGCATAACCTCTGACCTTTCATGGGGACCCCACATTCAGTATGACTACTCGTGCTAACTGCACGCTAGGAAAATGCAACCTCTCTTTGGCACCTGTTTCACTTAAATTGGTTCTCTGTACAACATTAATAAGACCAAAGCTAGAATATGCAGCCTCAATCTGGGATCCCAGTCGTGACATTCGCATCACTGCATTAGAGTCCATCCAAAATCTATCAGCTCGTTTCATTCTATCGCACTGTCATCACACTGCAAGTGTCACATCAATAAAAAGTTGGTTTATCTTTACCATCTCTCTTTCTGCGTAGTAAAATTTAACGTTTATGTTTAGTTCATGAGATTTATTTTCAATAATCCTATCTGATCAGATGATAACACCCCGCCCGCCCGCCCGCCCGCCCGCCCGCCCGCCCCGCCCCCCCCCCCCCCCCCCCCCCCCCCCCCCAAATTTACATCTCAACTCACAGGGATCATCAGCATACAGTCGGAGTCTCAAGCTCATTAAGAACGGCATCTCACTCATCTTTCCTTCCTCGCACAGCACAAGAATGGAACCACCTCCCCAGTTTTATTGCTGCTATCACTGACCTTAACTTGTTTCGAAATGCTATTCGCGACTCCAGCGACCTATAGGGGGCGCCTGGGTCCAGGTTGCGTCGGCTCGGCCGGGCCGCCTGAACGGAGACGCATTCAATTTAACAGATTTTCATTTGTTTAATGACCAATTTTATAGGTATTTGAACTGAGACGGTTAAGTGTAGCCGGTGCAGATAAACTTGCAGAGCATAGTTTTCTTTTCCAGGTGTTTTTTGTTCTTTTCACGTCAAACTTTCTTTTCTGAGATTTCGTTCAAAACCGGAACAATGAGCTTCGGAGAGACAGTAATAGACTCTAATTGGTTTTAATAATCTAAGAAAAGCGGCGATGACTACAGAATTGTTCCACCGAGAGTAATTTTCAGCTAACTCGCATGCCTCGACCATGCGACTTATCTGTCCGCGAGATCGAGCTTTTGTGCATATTCGCGTTTAAGAAACAGCTCCAGTCGTCTGCTCGGTCAACAACACAGGCTGCAGGAAAATTGTGAAAATTAAGTAAGCGCTTCTTGAGCCAAGGAGCATGTTAACCCGCTGGTGCCCCACTAAGCAGCTGATAGTCGCATTTCACTTCAGGTTTTAGTAGCAATCGAGAAGTCATTTTGATGAGCGGGTTATGTATTATATTACGTACTATGTCCCACTAAAGCGATATTAGTATATTCTTCGGGTTGAAATATGAGCTTAGTTGACTAGCTATTAGGTTAACTGCTGAATAAAAGTACATTTGAAAGACAGAGAGCTACTACTTAAACATAACCAAATGGTCCTAGCCGGTAGCACGGAGACGAATGCGGACAAACTGAAGAGAATCTTCATCAAAGATTTACGCAGAACCTCTCTGCACTGAACTTGACTTCGAATCCTGAACGGAGAAAAATAGTAGTTTTTGTGGCCGGTCAACCTGAGCAATGTAGACGTATATATTGCTGTTGGCTTCGACGGGGGTATATATAAATATTGGAGGCGCGATAGATCATAATGCCATGACAGCTTCTAACTTTGCGAGACGCGTCTCCCACCTTTTAAAAGCAGATAATTTCCCTCGCTAATCATATGCAGCGAGCAGGTTTTCCTGAATCAAGTCATTGCGAAATCAGCCCAACTCCTTCAGTGTGGTCCAGAGGCTTTTTTGGTGAAAAGCAGCCAAGATGAATAGCCAACGCACCGACCGGCGTGGGTGGCTCAAACTTGAAGCTAACCGAACATCCCCAAACTCAAAAAAAGCAGCTATCAAACCTTCCCATTCACTTGACTGCAACAGTGGTGTTCCCTCCAGTAAAACACCTCGTCTGTCGTCCTCAGTCCACTGTTCTACACCCTTATAAAGAAACCACCAAGTAGTCGTCACTTTGAATGTGATTCGAGACAGACCACAAATCAAAATGTTTTTCGTGATTCCTCCCCATCCAAGAAATCGAAAGCACGTGACCGTGTGTTGTAGAGTAAACGGGCTTTCAAACACGTGAAGGGAGGAAACAATCTTCTGAGACTTCACCACACGAATGAAAACTCAGGCAAACTTAAGAAATTTTGGGACTTCCGTCAAATTACATTGTTCGCACCCTGCGCCGACAACACATGTCCACGAAAGTCACTAGAGACGCGGAGGGGCGCGGAGCGGCCTGGTTCGGCTGCTTCCCGGTTTTCCCCGCTTGGTGGTGTCCGTTTTGCTGGACTTGCGAATATATCACTAACCATGTTTTGCAATTACCCATGACCTGTTTGACTGTTCTTTTTTTTTTATATTATTATTATATTGTTAATTTGTTACAGGTTACTTTTTTTTTTTTTTTTTTGGTATCTGCTTTCTTTCTTTATAATACCCTCAGGCTCTGAAGGTATAGTTAATAAATAAATAAATGTTTACGTCACAAGCAACATTTTCAGTTAGGACTGATTCCGGCATATTGGCACGTCTACCTGAAAAAGAAGCATATTTCTTAATCGAATCGTACAGAGCTCTAAAAAGCCTTTTCTTTTTATATTTATGCCTGGATTGCCGATGTACGTCATAAATCAAACTTTCCACGAAAAAAATATGTTAGAGTAATATTTATGTCGTCAGACTCATTTTGAGCAAAGAGCAATTTCGAAGTATGCTTCCATTTTTACAATTTTGAAATATGCTTTATTTTTGCAAATAATCCCAAAATAAAAGCAAAAAAAAAATGCAGGTCAAAATATTCAATTCAAACCTTGCACGATACTTGCAATTTAAACCTTGCACAAAAAAGAAAAAAAAATTTCCTTTTTCGTTGAAGGTTAAAGATATGGGCACCCAATCTCCTGCGCAGATTGGGTGCCCATGCGTACGCGTGAGGTGCCGCGTGGGCAGAAGGAGAGTGGGCAGAGAGACTGTGCCAAGCTTGGAGACGCTTGCACCGTCTCCTTCTCGCGGCTTGTATTGCAAACGCGGCCCTGGAAACACCTGGAAACACTGAAATCTGCAGGACAGGCTCGTCCCACAAAGACTTTGTGGTGTAGCAGAGCCAACGAGGAGAAAGGGGACTCGCCTCCCCTCCAGCATTCACGCTGTTAAAGCGGAAAGTTCCAACCAAGGGAGGGGGGCTCACATCGTGGTTCCAGGTGACGTTGACGGGAGCCAGCTCCGGCAGACTGGACACGGAGCACTGGAGCAGGAGGGGCTCATTCTTCACCACCACAAGCCTGGGCTCCGACAGGCGGGTGAAATTCACGCCCCTCGGGATGCACTGGCTCCCTGCACAGAGGCACAGACCGAGCGATCAGACTTGGCGGCTTGTACCAGCCCAAACTTGTTGGTGTGAGTGTCGAGACTATGGACATAAGCGGCCCTGAAAAACAGCAATGCATCATATTCTTGTTCCGCGATTTCCTCAACGGAAGAGCAGAAACAACCTCCCATATGCATTTATATGTATAAAATGGCATGGCCCTGCCCAGGATTTCCATAAGTATTCAATTGCATATAGAAATCAACTAACTATAGTGACGATGGAATTTCCAAAGAATTCGGTAATGCCAAACAAATGTTGAGTGTTAGTCAATCATTGAAAACCGCATAAAATGTGCACATATAGATATGATACGATACAACCTTTATTTTTCACCACAAATACAAGTGGTGAATGGGAGGCCGGAGAAAAAGCTGCAGAAATGCAGCTTGATGAGGCTCACCACATCACCACAATGAAAATGTGTACCAACACCTGAGCTCTGTGCATAAAAAAATCCCTATGGGACTCGACCCAAGACATGCCCTTAACTTCATCCTTTAAAAGCTACCCCCCCTCCCCCCTCTGGCCAAAGAAAATAAATAAATAAATTTATCTATCTATACATATTGTCACGGGTGGTGACCAATAAACAACAAATAAACAGAAAGAAATAAACGTTTAATGTGGCGAACTTGTGCCAAAAATAAAAGGGTACAAAAGATAATAACGGAGCGTCGCGGGCGTCGAAGTCGGCGTAGCAGCAGAGTCGAACGCTGGGCGAAAACTGACTCGACAAGGTCGCGGGCGGCCTCTTATCTAGAGTGCGCCGCTATCTCGAAGATTCGGCGAAAGCGGTTCGAGCGTCGCGTGATCGGGGCGAGAATGAACACGCACTTTCTAGAAAACAAAAGCAGGGATAAATGATAGAAGTTACGTGCGGTACATGAATAAACGGGAACTTTCTGGAGGACCGTGACCGAGCGTTGCTTTCTCAGCCTTGCGCGCGGCATTACTCCCCCCTTTAAAAGTGCATCGCCCCGATGCAGTGTAAAACAAATCAAAATAAAAAAAAAGAACGATAAACTAAAGAGTCTTTTGGAGCACAAAAGGTCCACAGTCCTATCGAGCGTAGTACGGCTTCAGGCGCACGACGTGGACGACCTCAGGTCGTGGTGGGCGGCGTGACGATGTTCGTGTTCCGTCGGGCATCACCTCGTAGTTCAGCTCGCCGAGGCAACGAAGTACCTTGTATGGTCCAAAATACCGTTTCAGCAGTTTCTCACTGAGGCCGCGGCGACGGATGGGCGTCCATACCCACACCCTATCTCCGGGCTGGAAGTGGACGTCCCTGCGACGAAGGTTGTAGCGGCCGGCGTCGACGCGTTGCTGGTCTTGAATCAGGAGTCGGGCGAGCTAGCGAACTTCTTCGGCGCGTTGAGCAACCGCCTGGGCGTCGTCGCTCTTGTTGTCAGATGGCTCATGGGGCAGCATGGCGTCCAGCATGGTCGTTACCTTCCGACCATGTACCAGCTGGAAAGGGGTGAATCCAGTGGTCTCTTGAACCGCCGTATTGTAGGCGAACGTGACGTAGGGCAGCACCTCGTCCCACGTCTTGTGCTCTACGTCGACGTACATAGAGATCATATCGGCGATTGTCTTGTTGAGTCGCTCCGTCAGCCCGTTGGTCTGCGGGTGGTACGCAGTTGTACGACGATGGCTGGTGTGACTGAGTCGGAAGATTTCTTGGGTCAGTTGTGCCATGAATGATGATCCACGGTCTGAGATCAGGACTTCGGGAGCGCCGTGCCGGAGGACGATGGATTCAATGAAAAACTTGGCAACTTCCACAGCAGTTCCTGAAGGAAGGGCTTTCGTTTCGGCATACCGCGTGAGATAATCTGTGGCGACGATGATCCAGCGATTTCCGGACGTCGACGGCGGAAAAGGGCCAAGTAGATCCATTCCGATCTGCTGGAAGGGTGCTGTTGGCGGAGGAATTGACTGCAAGAGTCCGGCGGGCCTCGTCGGAGGTTTCTTTCGTCGCTGGCATTCATGACATGATCGCGTGTACAGGTGGACGGTTTTGGGGAGCTTGGGCCAGTAATACTTTTCACGAATACGTGCCAGGGTCCGGCTGTAACCAAGGTGTCCGGACGTCGGGTCGTCGTGGCAGGCTTTGAAAGATCTCCTCCCGAAGGTCGGTCGGGATTACCAGCAGCCATGGCGAGTTGTTGTTCCCGAAGTTCTCTTTGTAGAGTACACCTTGTCTAATGGCGAAGGCCGGCAGCGCTCGTGAAAAAACACGTGGCATGGCACTTCCGCGCCCTTCCAGGTGCTCTATTAGTGCGCGCAGCTCAGGATCGTCTCGTTGACGCCGGGCCATGTCGTCGATGTTCACTGCGCCCAGAAAACACTCGTCGTCATCGTCGTCGCTGCTGCCGGAAGGTGTTGCGACGGGAGCTCTGGACAGGCAGTCGGCGTCGCTGTGCTTGCGGCCTGACTTGTAGACGACGGTCATGTTGAACTCTTGTAGTCGGAGACTCCACCGCGCGAGGCGTCCTGACGGGTCCTTGAGGTTCGCAAGCCAGCAGAGCGAGTGGTGGTCCGTGACTACCCGGAACGGGCTCCCGTGTAAGTACGGACGAAACTTCGTGATTGCCCAGACGACCGCAAGGCATTCTTTCTCAGTCGTGGAGTAATTTCTCTCCGCCTTGGTCAATGTCCGACTTGCGTAGGCGATGACTCGCTCGGTGCCTTCTTGTACTTGAACCAAAACCGCGCCAAGCCCTGCGTTACTTGCGTCCGTGTGAATCTCGGTTTCCGCATCCTGGTCGAAATGTCCAGGAACAGGAGGAGTCTGCAGTCGTCGCTTCAGCTCGTCAAATGCCTGCTGCTGTTCATCGGCCCATTCGAACTTTTCGGCGTCCTTCGTGAGGTGTGTGAGCGGTGCGGAAATTCTTGCGAAATCTCGAACGAAGCGCCGATAGTAGGCACATAGCCCAAGGAACCTTCGGACGGCCTTCTTGTCTCTTGGCGCTGGAAATGCTGCGACGGCACGAGTCTTCTCGGGGTCTGGGCGGACGCCTTCGTTACTAACCACGTGGCCGAGGAACTTCAGTTCGTCATAAGCGAACCGACACTTTGACGGCTTCAGGGTGAGTCCGGCGGTCCGTATGGCTTGGAGAACTGCTCGGAGTCGTCGCAAGTGCTCGTCGAAGTCGCTGGAAAACACGACGACGTCGTCGAGGTAGACGAGACAGCTCTGCCACTTCAGTCCTGCCAGTACGGTGACCATGACACGTTGGAAAGTTGCTGGCGCCGTGCACAGTCCGAAGGGCATCACTTTGAACTCGTACAGTCCATCCGGCGTGACGAAGGCTGTCTTTTCTCGGTCCCTTTCGTCGACTTCGATCTGCTAGTAGCCGCTCTTCAGGTCCATCGATGAGAAATATCGAGAGTGGCGCAGCCGGTCTAGAGTGTCGTCGATGCGGGGGAGTGGGTAGACGTCTTTCTTCGTCACCGTGTTCAGCTGCCGGTAGTCTACACAGAACATAAGCGTCCCGTCTTTCTTCTTAACCAGTACGACTGGGGAGACCCAAGGACTGCTTGAAGGTTGAATTATGTCGTCGTTCAGCATTTCTTGAACTTGCTCCTGGATCGCCTGCCTTTCTTTAACGGAGACTCTGTATGGCGATCGATGCACCGGGCGCGCGTCGTCCTCGGTAACGATGCGGTGCTTCGCAACGGTGGTTTGGCGCACCTTCGACGACGTGGCAAAGCAGTCGCGGTATTCGGCGAGAAGGTTAATCAACTGTCGTCGTTTCGGGCCCGGGAGTTTAGGGTCAATGTCGAGCTGCGCTGGCGACGCACTGTCTTGCTGAGGTGGCGAGAATTCGTCAGTAATGGCGGCGACAGCGGCGGAGTTTTGGAGTTCCTCGACCTGGCCCACGGCTGCACCTTTTGTGAGGTGTTGCGCTTCATTTCGGAAGTTCGTGACCAGGACCACAGTGCGGCCATCCTGAAGTTCAGCAACTCCTCTTGCGACGCCTATTCCTCTTCCCAGAAGCAACTGGAGGCTTCCTTCGAGCAGAACTTCGCCGCAGAAATCTTCGGTGATCCCGACGGGTACGAAAACACTTGACCGCGGCGGTAAGTTCACGTGGCTGGCGAGGACTCGGACCGCAGATGACGTCGCTTTGGGTTCCTCCGGTGGTGAAACAGGCTTTCGCAGCGTCAACCGGTTTGCTCCGAGGTCGATGACGGCGCCATACTCGCAGAGGAAGTCCATTCCGAGGATAACGTCCCTCGAACAGTCCTGCAGAACGACGAACTTTACAGGGCACGTCTCACCGTGGATCTCGACGCGAGCGGTGCATCGCCCGACTGGTGTGATCAGGTGTCCTCCGGCGGTTCTTATTTGTGGTCCATCCCACGGCGTCATGACTTTTCGAAGGCGGCGAGAGAGCCTCCCACTCAAGACTGAGTAGTCTGCTCCGGTGTCCACGAGTGCCGATGAGTCGAGGCCGTCGATAACAACGTTTAGGTTGTTGGACACCGAAGCAGGAGCGTCGTTGTGATGCGTAGCGTCGCGAGAGTGGGAGCGCTCCGTCGTTCTTGGAGGCTCTTTACGTCGGTCGTCTTCGGCAACTCCACCTCCAGGGGTTGCCGCGCCTAGTTTCCCCGGCGAGGAGCGAGGGGCGACAGGCTTTCACGTCGGGGTCGGTGCATCGGCGAAGCCGGACGTCGTGGCGATGGCGACCGGTGGGTCCCTATCATTTCGTCGAAACTCGCTTCGTGGAATTACGTTTCGTGGACAACTTTTCGTGGACACACGTTTCATGGACACACGTTTCGTCGACACTGTGACATTTCGTCGACAATCGTTTCGTCGACAGCACCACCGTAAAACGTTTCGTCGACAAACTTTTTTTTTTTGCTGTTCCGAAAGGAATGCCGGAAAGTTAAGGTACAAGCGCTTGTAAAAGATGACAAAGACAATGCCTAGCGCAGTTGCTCTCCAAGGTGAGCAACTGCGCTATCCTCTCGCTCTCATCCGTGCCACATGAAATAAGTAAGGGCGCGCAGGACTTCGCGCGCGGCCTATTCAGATATTTGCAAGTTCCGATGCCCGTTTATGGAACCGAAAGTTACTGGAAGACAACAAAAAACGGTGGAGAAAAATATGCGTAGGCGCAAAAGAAAACTTCGTTCCAATGGTGGAATGCGGAAAAGGGCGTAAACACTGATTTTTTTTTCTTTATATTGGTTATTTTTAAACAAAAATACAACTTGCAGCTTTTTATTGCAACATTACAACCCTAATATTTCACTTGAAATTAAACATGTTCATTACCCTCAATTAGTCAAAAGGAAAAGTGATGCGGTGTTTTACTGGCTACTGCGGCTTATACGCGAGAAAACTGTTTAGTCGCACTGGTTTCATCGTCATTTATTTTTAAAGGGGCAGTGCAACGGTTTTAATGTTGAAAGAATTGCCAGTTTGCATTGTTTATATTGTTCATACAAGCCCAAGTGACCAAAAACGCGTCACCTTTCCCCAAAAAACGGCTATTCTGCTGCGTAATCGCAAGGCAAAAAACGAATTATTTGCCGATCTGCAGCCGCCGGTGGCGGCTACGGGAACTAAAATGACGGCGTCTCTGGGGGATACGCGGAAGTCAACAAACCCTGTCCCCCTCCGCTGCTACAGTCGCTGTCAGCCCCATAGAGAACCGTCCTTTGTGTCCATCGCTCGCCGCGACCTTCGACGAGGCTAATCCTTTGAAAGTCGACAATCGCGGAGGAAGCGGCTGGAGTCTCTGAAGAGAGGGCCCAAGGGGAAACCACGTGAACCCCCAGAGACGTCACTCGCAAATCGGCGTGGAGAGTTGAGAGGCACTTCGACCTTCGATTTGTTTCATTTTTTTAAATAAGAACTAGCGCTCGCAAGAAAATGCGGCTTTCGGTTTTTCGTTCCATAGGTGACGCAGATTAACTTCCGCACTTAACTGGCCAAAGTCTGAAAATCGTTGCACTGCCCCTTTAAGGGCCGTTTAAAAAGGACATTACATAATAAGGGGGCTGTCAGCAATGTCAAATAAAAATAAATAACAAAAACACGAAAACCAGTAACACTCGCACTACCGCGAGCACGCTGCCCGCGAGTAAACCTAAAAAGAAGCTACATTGCAATTCAAAAACAAAAAAACACGAGAATTGGTAACATATAAATAAAACATTACATGAAGTTTAGTCTTATTACACGAAGTAAACCATAGTTGATATCAAATGTGCAACTTAATGTATTATATAGCTTCTCTCGAGCGGCCGCCACATCCAAGGCCTCGGAGGCGGTAGATACCACTAGACGAGATCTGTCGGCAGCAGCCGACTGGTCCTCACACGCAACATTCAATTGTTCTTTTATCGATGCCAGCAGACAGATACCTGGGGTAAGTTCGTGGCCCAGCTCTTTGCATAAAGGAGCGGCTTCCAAATCTCATGTTCTTTGGTCACATATTGGTTTATGTGCCTGCAAAATTTTATTACAGACATAACATATGCAGAACTATAGTGTTATTTAATATCCAGAAGCTAAATATGCTAAAGTCTAAAAATCGTATGCGGTCTGGTAAGTACAGTACGTTAAATACCCGGTGTTTTGAGGAGGAAACAACCGTGTTTTATCGCCGTAAAGTAAACTAGGCGTAGCCGAATGCTCAGTTTCTTTCAAAGTTTATTGCTTGCGGCTGAGCTCAGATGCCAATTCGCTTAAATACCGATTTTATGCCATTTTCAACGGTAGAAAGGCTGTGTGCACCGCAAACAGGCCTCGCTTTTTCATTCAATTTTTTTTAAGAGCCTCAGTGTTTTGACGTGTGGGCTATCTATGCTATGTTCCGGTGGCACTTGAGGATTCTACCAAAATACGCGACGCGCGGAAAGATACACTTGCTCTGGAAACGATCCTGCCACTTTTTTCAAAACAGTCGGAGTGCCGGCGGCCAGCCCGCGAAGGGTTGCATTCGATGACGTGCAGACACCTCGATCACGTATGCTGCCGAAAGCGTAGCCCTCAAGAGCAGCGCATCATGTTGAATGTTTTAAGAATCTAATTTGAGAAAGGAGAGTGATCGATAACAAAACTTCCCGGCTTTGACAACGCTTCCCCAAAGGTTCGGGCAAAGACACGAGCGAAACCATACAAATCGTAAGTCCCGAAATCAGTGCGATCGGTGCCCCCCCCCCCCCCCCCCCCCCCACACACACACACACAAAAAAAAATAAACTGAAAGAAACAATTGTTGGGGTGAGGCAAGATGGCTGCGCACTGGTTCGCCATACTTGGCCCAGTCGGCCATCTTTCATCCATCCATCCATCCAACACAAGGCCGTGCGCCGCGCAGGCGGAGAGGTCGCGAGGAGGTGCAGCTGGCGGAGCCAGGAGCTGGGAGAGCGAGCTGTCGACGAAACGTCGCAACATCTGTCGATGAAACGAGTGGGTGCTTGTTTCCACGAAACGATCTGTCGATGAAACATCGCAGTGTCGACGAAACGATTTGTCCATGAAACGTCGTTCGACGAACTGATTGCCACCGGTGGCCGTCGGGCCACTGCGGCGTAGGTCAGGGCGGGCTCTTCGGGTGGTGCTACGCTGGCAGGAGCCTCCGGTTGAATTGCCCGCTGGACTTCTTCGCGCACCACTTCGGCTATCGACAGCTCAGCCGGCTGATTGGCAGCAGGCAGCAGCTTCCGGAGCTCCTCCCGGACGATGTCGCGGACAATTGCACGAATATTGTCAGCACGGGCGCCGCCCTCGTCGAATCGGGAAGGTGTCAGCGTCGACGCAACAGGCGTGCCGGCGAGTCGGTTGTAGTGGCTGGCTCGGATTGACAGGGCACGCTCGATGTTGGTTGCCTCGGTAACGAATTCCCCGACAGTTGTTGGTGGGTTGCGAACAAGGCCGCCGAAGATGTCACTCCTCACTCCTCTCATCAGCACGCGCAGCTTCTTCTCCTCGGTGGACTGAGGGTCGGCGCGGTTGCTGAGACGGAGGACGTCTTCAACGAAGCTGGTGACCGTTTCGTTGGGCCCTTGGGTTCGTACTTGGAGGAGGTCTTCCGCTCGCTGTCGTCGTGTCTGGTTCGTAAATGTCTCTTTCAGGCCGTCGACACAGGTGTCCCACGACGTAAGCGACGCCTCGTGGTTCTCGAACCACTGCCTCGCGGTACCCTCCAAAGAGAAGTAGAGATTTTGGAGGCGCTGCTCAGTGGTCCATCCATTATGGCGTGCTACACGTTCGTAGTGCTGCAGCCAGTCTTCTACGTCCTCGTAAATTTCACCGTGGAACGGCGTCGGCACACGGGGAACCACAGGCAGGAAAACGTAGGACGGTGCTGCTTGGGGGTTTTCCGTCGGCTGGGCCATGGAGTCCATCGTCGGCTTCGGTGGCTTCTTGGGGTTGTCCGGCAGTGGACCAAGCTCTGGTGGTTGTCCTCGGAGACGCTGGCTTGCCCGGGGCCCTGTCTCTTCTTCAAAAGGTCGTCTTGGAGTGGGGCCAATTGCCGAACGGGTCCTCGGAGGGGTACGGCGAAGAGCCATAAGGTGCTACCCCGCACCTCCACCAAAATGTCACGGGTGGTGACCAATAAACAACAAATAAACAGAAAGAAATAAACGTTTAATGTGGCGAACTTGTGCCAAAAATAAAAGGGTACAAAAGATAATAACGGAGCGTCGCGGGCGTCGAAGTCGGCGTAGCAGCAGAGTCGAACGCTGGGCGAAAACTAACTCGACAAGGTCGCGGGCGGCCTCTTATCTAGAGTGCGCCGCTATCTCGAAGATTCGGCGAAAGCGGTTCGAGCGTCGCGTGATCGGGGCGAGAATGAACACGCACTTTCTAGAAAACAAAAGCAGGGATAAATGATAGAAGTTACGTGCGGTACATGAATAAACGGGAACTTTCTGGAGGACCGTGACCGAGCGTTGCTTTCTCAGCCTTGCGCGCGGCAATATACAACATAGAAATCTGCAACCCAATTATCACACAATGCAGCAATGCCACCTACACGCTGCCGCAATGGCAACCTATAACACATTCTCAAGGGTTCATAATAAGCATAAAATGGTCAGGATGTTTTTTTTTTTTTACAGAAAGCATGATTAGTCCTTAATATCGGTAACGATTGCATCATCTATGCTGCAGAAAGGAGCTACTTTTATCCTTAAAAGTACATGCATTTTTGAAATGTAGACAAAAAAATGTTGCTGTTGATTTTTATGTTATTTCTTCACCATGTAGTCGTTCATATTAGTCCTCCCAGTGTCTTGAATAAGGAGACTGCATCGATGCGAGCGTGTTGTGTTATGTTATGTTTATTATGTTTATAAAGTATGCAGCAATCAATCGCACACACTACATTTTGAACCCAATTACAATGACCAATTGGGTGACCCAGCACAAGTTGGAAACTTTGAACCCAACTGGAGTGACCAATTAGGTGACCCTGTGCTAATTGAATTTTAGTGATCCCAATTGGGGTAACCAGTTGGAAACATTGAACCCAATTAACTTGCCCCCCTGCTTTCAGGATGCAAGTTTCTCCCTTCCTGAAGGAGCAAAGCAATTAGGTGGGTGCCAACTGAATTTTATTGGTCCCAATTGGGGTAACCAATTGGAAACATTGAAGCCAATTAGAATGACCAATTTGATAACCCAGAACCAATTGAATTCCATTGATTCCAATTGAATATCCTAATTGGACTCAATGGTTATTTTTAACTGGGCAAGTACCAGAAAAAGCCAGCCGGTGTCTGTCTCAAATTCTTAGCTTGGCTCAGCTAACTGCTTCAAATGCTGCCAGCTCAGGCCCAAGCAAATTTTCCGGCTCTTGCACACGTGGCACAAATTCTAAACTCTTAAGCTGTACCCCAACTTGTCCCACCTGAACTCCAGCCCATTTATCGGGTGTTTTTACTAAGACGGGCCAAAATATTAAAAAGAAGGAACTTTAGGGCACTTCCAATATTACCGTTGGCTTGCCCGACTTGGCATTCACTAGGATCAAGGCTGTGTGCAGTTAGGCAACTAATTTTATCAATATATGTTAACTAACTTTTTACTTAGTAAAAATAAACACAAATTTAGGTTCCAATTAGCAACTTGCTGGGAATTGTCGGAAACCACAAAATCAGTCAAATTTAGAAAGATAGCCAGCATGTGTACTGTTCTCCTGTCTCCTGAAAATGCGTCGCGCATGGCTGGATTTTTTCCGCATTTTCACTCTGTCAGCCTTGCTACCTGCATCCAAAGGGGGGACTATTTTAGATACACTATATGTAGAGTTCCGCGTTTTCGGTTGTTATTTTTTCGAAATTCGGCGTACTTTTTTCGGTGTTTATTTTAAAATTCAACATTCGGGTTTTTTTTTCGGTATATATTTATCCCCAAAAAGGTTTACCGTTTTTTTTTTCGGTGAATATGAAGGAAACACCATTGGACACCACATCAGATGATCCTTTTAACTGTGATATTTGTGATCACTCAAAGAATAACGGCACATATACATATGTGGTCTCCGCCACAACTTCCGTCAGGACACACCTCAAAATTGCGGAATTCGCAGGCATAATCTACAGCACGCTTCTTTTTCCTTCCCATTCTGACCATGTGACAGTCTGAGGTGATGACCGTACAAAAATTAGCGGAATAACAAAAATGAAAAAAAAAAAAATCCATTGTATTTATGTTTTTAATCACAGGGAAGTTTGAGAGGGGGTGTTAAGAAAGGTACTAACGGCTTTCCTAGATGTCCTCTGAAGTGCCTGACACCCTAACTTTTTTTAGGACCAGGAACTTGACAAACTAAGCCCGATTATAATGCAATTAAATGCAAAAGTGCAAGCGACCTGGAGAAGCATGACAAAAATAAACCCTGGAGAAGGGGAACAGGGGGGGACAAAGGACAAACACAAATCTCCAAGCACAGCTAGGTGACTGATGCGCGACCGAAAGCCCGATCACAGAAAGGAAACAGATGTTCCGCGAAGGCCAATCCAAGAACTCCTTTGTCGCATGTGGAGTCTTGGAAGAGGGCAATCACGAAGACGTCACACAATGTCGAACCTTGCAAAGCCCTCTGTCCCCTCCTTCCCTCCCCCACCCACCACGACGCGGCCCTAAAAAACTAACATTTTTCAGTTAAAACCAAATTTTAGAAGACGGATTAAACGTGCTTTTATCGGTTTAAACTGAAAAGGCCAAACCCTAACTATATGCTTCATATGTGCTCCCAATCTTTTAAAATTGACTGATTAAAGGGTTTTCGAAATGCCCAACAGGTTTCTAATTAGAACTACGAGTTTCTTTTTACTAAATAAATAGTTAATGAACAAATTTTTGTTAATTAAAAGCGGCCACCAAGTCGGGCAAGCCAATGGTAATATTGAGAATGCCTGTTCCTTTTATATAATATGTTGGCCCATCTAAGCAAGAACACCTCTATGAGCAAAGCTCCAGCTGGACCCAAATATGTGCCAGCTAAGTACTAGCTGGTCCCAGCTAAGTTCCAGCTAAAACTAAATTGAACCAGCTGAAACCAAATAGGACCAGCTGAAACCAAATAGGACCAGCTAGATACCATTAACTGGATATTTCCTCCTGGGTAAGGCCATGTAGCATGTTAGATAAAGAACTAAGGACATTATAACAGCAAGGAGAGTGTGCACTGATCAGGGTGGCATAAGGACCGGCCGTGAAATACCCCTTCAGCCAGCTTGCATCTTCGGTTTGTTAGCCCAGCCTAGCCGCCTGGCCGCCCTCCAGTCGGAGCGCTCCCCTAAAGGATCCCCCGCGGCGTATGACGGGCGGCCTCGATCCCGAGCTCATTTGCTACGCGCCATAAAGGCCGTGGGGACTCAACCGGGGCCTCATCTGGCCGCCAACAAGCGTGCCCGGAGGGAAGTCGGTTGAATCCGATCCGCGGCCGCCGCTGCAACAGTCCATTTGGACTCGGCGGATCTGCGCCGATTGGTCCGCGACCGCAAGCCGATCGGCCGGAACGCTCGTGGTGCAAGGGAGACGCTTGGCTGCGCGGACCGCCGCACGCGTCCACCGAAGCATCGATTTCCCATTTCGCGCACGGAAAACGCGCATCGAGGCTGAGGGCGGCAAAACAAGGAGAACGGTGAGAAGCACCCCCGAGCTGGCAGGCACCGTCCCTGACCTCACGGCTAAGACCAGACCCGACGCGACCCGACCAACCCCCTTCCCCCCCCCCCTTTTTTTTTTTTTTTTTTTTTTCATTAGTTGTGTTGAACGTGGATAGACGTAATTAAACCAACGGAAGCTTTTTTATTTATTTATTTTTATTTTCGAGATGGTTGTATTAGGTTTTGCAAGTACACCATAGTTAAAGAGTGCACTTCGTTTTCCAATGCGGAAATTTGATATTAATGCAATTTTTATTTAGTTCAAAAAATTAACCATAGTGACACGCCTGAATGATACTTTGCAAAAAAGTATATTGCGGTGGCAAAAAAAAAAAAAATTATTACCAAAACGTTAAAATACAAAAAAAAAAGCCCGAAGTTGTAGTTATACCGAAGCGAAACACAGTCAATGTACTCGTACACTGCTAACACTAACCTAAAATATGTTTAAAAAAAAAAAAAAACTAATAAAAAACGATTATTTGTTGCGTACCTTCAAGCAATCAATTGGCCAACAGAAAGGTGGCAAGTAAACGAGGTATTTAACTTAGATATAAAGGTATGGCGTAGCCGAGCTAGGCAAGAGAAATTTCGCTTAAGTATTAGCGGCGAGATGTATTGATGGCCCCCTCCTATGGTTCCCCCTTGTGACGTCATTACCTTGCGAACAACAAGTTCGATGGTGTTTGTAAATAGCATGGTGGAAGCCTGAAATCATTGCGCTCTCAAAGCAACACTGCCAACACCGTCGAAATTAAAGTTCTTTCATTCCTCTTATTTCCGTCGATGGTATACCCTTTCCGACGTCATAGTCAGCTTTTGGGCCAATCGTGGAAGGCCGACCACAGCGACGCTTTCGGTCGCGCACGTCGCCAATATCAACTCATCTATTTATTTATGTTTCCCTTCTGTGACTGACATACCCTGCTCGTAAGGACATCACCAGCCTGTCCTATAAATCTGCATATTAACCGGAGCTCATTAAAAGAAGAAAAAAATTCTGCTAAGCAAAAAACACTTCTGCTTTGCCGGAGTGCTTTCCCCCTAGCACACGCGAGCACTGCGGCAAAACGATAACGCAGCACAGCGTCACGGTTCCAAAGCTTTCGGCGAAGCCAACACAATCGTCAGCAAGGAACCGTAGACCCTGTACCTTGCTCTTTACTCTTTGTAATCTACATTAATGACGTTCCCTGTCGCTGACGGCTGTATGGTTTATTGAAAAATAAAATCTCTCAGCGGTAATCGAACTATGGCCGCTCAATTGCGGTTCAAGCGGCCGTGGTCTACCATATTCCGAACTGCGTTGGAAGTTATGATATCGTCCTTCAGTCTGCTACCCAGTATAACTATCTTAATTATTTTGCGCTGCGTTGTCAATGCTAGCGTAGCTTCCGCAGTGTTCCAACACTGTCAAAGCTACTTGCGCGAAAGTGTACGAATGAGACGCAAGACGAATGCTCCTCTCGCAGCAGTGCGGGGCTGCAGCACTGTGGAAGCTACGCTAGTCTTGGTAATGTAGCACAAGATAGTTGACGCCGAGTGTAAGTACTAAAACACATGATAACAAAGTAGTATCCTAGCTAACCATCCACTCGGTTATATTTGTCGCAATTTTAAAACTGTCTGTCCCTTGGGACCTAAAACGGCTTCTTTACATCGCCCGCTCAATACACTTCGTCGATATGCAACGATCATCGCCAACCGGCGAAACCGTCCCCCCAAACTCGAAGAGCCCACTCCATTCAGTCTGATGTGATTACACTCGTTTAAATCGAGATTACTCACGACTGTGGACTGTTTTCGCGATGGCATAGTCACAATGACCGAGCAACATACACCCCTCAGTAACGCACGCGGGATTCTGGGGTTACCTGCGAGTTTTTTTTAAATAAATAAATAAAGCGAGAGCTGTGAGCGGGAGTCGGCAGCTCCCGCTCACACCCCTCCCCCCCCCCCGTCCCGACTTCTTTCAATGAAGAGTTGGCAACCCTATGCCTTTGTCTACACTGCATTCATCGAACGCGTTGAAATGCGAGAGCCAAACATCGGACGCCGGCGTTCCTCATCGCGTTCGACGAGAGCAGTGGAGACAAAGGCTTCCTTTGTTTCCACTTCACTCATCGAACGGGTTCGAATACGAGAGCCGTACGCCGGCGTTCCGCGTTCGACGACAGCAGTGGAGACAACGGCAGCAAGCTTTAAGTCTACCCACTATTTATTCGAACCAGAGCTTGCCATTCAGACGTCCCCTCGCGCTCTCGTTTCCTTTTCTCCCTCAGTTTGTCGGCGCATAAGGAATGATAAGGCGCGGACTCCAACGAATCACCGGAACTGTCGATGAAACGTCCCTTCCACAGACACGTACCACCCGAAAAATCAACAGAGTCGGGAATTACGTGCCAACACTGTTACTTATTCGGCGAAACTCTGAGCGCTAAGAATAATGTGGCCCTCACGAACAACGCAACGCCGTTCTTTGTTCTTACGAAGCGGGGCGTGCTTGGGGAGCGAATGCAAATTAAGCAGGAGTACGAGAGCTGCAGCAGTGCGGAGGTGCCCATGCGGCGGCGGGGAAATTCGTCGCTCTCGAACAAAGAATGACGCAGCGCAGACACCGACTTCTATAGCTTCGCGCCTTGCGCGGTATCCGCTTGACAAGCGATACAGGCCGTAGAGGCAGCGATCCCATTTGCATTTAAAAAACGGTTGGTGGCCAAACAAGGCTCAGCTCCCCAAACGGCTGCATGGCGACCAATCCTTTTTTTTTTTTGTTTTGTGAAAGCGGGCATTTGGGGACCGATCGCAGCGTATGCGCTACGAGCCATAAAGCCTATCCAATGATGTCTAGTTGTCACGTGACCCTAGGAATGGGCGCAGCGACTCACAGCGCTGGATTGGCTGAGATTACTCGAGGCCGTGTCAAGAAAAGGCCGCTTAGAGCGTCTGTTTATCCGACATCCCCCCCGCGCGCCGTTTACTGGCTGGCTCGAGCTGCGTCGCATCAAAAGGCAGTCGCCGGTTACATGCACTGCGAGTCTCGAGTCAATAGGGAATCAAAAAGAACGAAAGAGAATCGTTATTTATGCTGAGGGGAAATACGAGAACGCCACAAAATCCTGTATTCTAAATAAAATGGTCTAGGAAGTTAATCACGTAAATGAGTGAAACCCTTCACAGAAAACAAGGAAGTTCGGAACTGCTTCGCGCAAGTGCGGAAAAGGTAGCGGTGACTAAATGAGGTTTGCTAATCTGATAACCACGGAGAAATGGAACTGCCTACTTCTCGGCGAAGCAGGCTAACCTCTCAGCGAGCTCCCCTCGCCAGAGAGGTTAGCCTGGACGTTCGTCCCAGCCGGCTACTCTGAACTATGGTTAGGGGATGGGGGAAAAAGAAGAGGTGTGATGGGAGAGCACGATGAAACGATTGCCATGACGATACAAGACAGTGACGACGATGGAAAAGTGTATCACTTGCGTGAATGGTAAACATATATTTCCTCGACATAAAGTTATTCATTATATATATATTTATTTATTTATTTATTTATTTTTTTATTTTGCGTTACGGCACAGGAATGTTTTGCGACACACGATTTTCTTCGATTCGTCCCGATTCTCACCAACGTTGATTCTCACCGCGTCGAGCGACAAGCCGGGGGACGCGAGGAAATAACGACTCCCCCGCCTCCCTTTACCTCGACCAGAATTTTAGAAAAAAGAAAGAACAATACGTGCGCACGAGAAAATAGGAACCTCTAACAGCAAACTCCCCCTTTAGCTTTGGTTCAGTTCACCAAATGCTGAAAGGTGCGGCCTCGAGTGAACGAACGTGCCCAGTCAAACGGGAAATTAAACGTCCGCCCAAAAACGTCACTCCCACAATCACACACAAAAAAAAAAAAAAAGCGCTATTAAAAAAAAAAAAAAAAAAAAACGTTGGACGAAAGCAAAAAATGGTTACGGTTAACCTCGAGCTTTTTTTTTCCTTCTCTCCTTGCGTGTGCCCATTCATTATGTCTCTGGTTTCTATCTTCAAGCTGAACAAAAGATAGCTTGCCCCCGGCCCCGTTTTCCACTTCCGTGTAAAGACTCGGGCTGCGAGCAGTGCTGTTCTCGGGAAGGGTTTCAGGCGAAAGCTTCGGAAGGAAGCGCCTAAAACTTCTGCTCGGATCAATCAGTGCGCATTTACACACGCGCGTGGCTTTTGAGGGCAGGTCACAACACGTCGGTGATTTTCGTCACGTTCGCATCGTACCGTTTTCAACTTTCAAAGCATGAAATGATTTTTAACGAAACCCCCGATTTCCAAAATTGTGTCCATGTTCCGCTAAAATTAGCGGGGGAAATTGACGTCACGGGGCCTATACGCCAATTCAGTTTCCCCACTAAATTCAGTGGAAAAATTTACGTCCTGGGGCCTAAACACCGATTCAGTCTCCCCGCTAAATATAGCGGGAAATATACGTCACGCGACACACCATTTCCCCCTCCCTTTCTCTCCCTCACCCCCCCCCTTTTCCTCCCTTTCCCCTCCCTCCCCATCCTTGGTCATATAAATGTGTCATGTGACACAACAATTCAGTTTCCCCGCTAAATTTAGGTGACACACCAATACTCTCTCACCATCCGTATCTCCTTCCTGTGCTCTGCCAATCCCTCTCCTCACTACCCTGCATTGCGCTCTCCCCTCTCCTTCCCTTCCCATCCGTTCCCCCCCCCCCCCCCCCCCCCCCGCTCGCCTACTTCCCCACCTCCCCCTCAGTCAACTTCCGTGGGGATGGGCGCGTCCTGGTCCGGATGGTGACGACCGATGACGGTGCTCGCCCGATGACAGCCCCCGGGAAGTGGATAATAAAAAAAAAAATAATACTAAACTAAAAGTTGTTCGATCCCGCTGAACACATTGCGACGTTGGTTGGCTTTACAGTGCCCAGTGTGGCCACGTTTATTACGAAACAAAACAACTCAACAGTGAGTGAAAATCCCTAAATTATACCCCGTACTTTTGTTCCCAGTCTCCCAAAATCGAATCCAAGCCAATCCTCTAGAATCCTCTCGGGGATCCTTTTGTAGACTCGCAGGGGCCTCCTTTCCCCTCAGGGACCGACCAATCCCTTCAAATTTTGCCACTCCCACGTGGTACACTGTTCTCCAATGGTCGGCGAGCTGTCAGCCTGGCGCTGCAACCGCCAAATCCATATTCTTTCTAGAGTCAACCCCTGCATTTTACGCAGACTGGCTGGCGCCAACAGCTAAATTATTACATCGGGTAAAAAGCGACAATTTGATACTAAGCGGCAAAACCCTCTATGTACAGGCACATTCGGCTAAAAGCTACAAGCGCGGGCTCTCCCGGTCCCGATCCGAGCAGACTCCCGAAACCCGAGACGCTTCGTAACGACCGCGGGGCAACCGCTCCCGCATTGCGGCCGCTCTGGCCCCGCCGACACAAACATAAAAAGCTAAAAAAAAAAAAAAATGCCGACGCAATTTTGGAAAGATAAACTTTCCTAACAAAAATCACCTCAACTAATAAGCTAATAAGCAGGATTTCCACAAACTTAACACCCTCTCTCATCGCGTGAAACAATAATTTAGTTCCCCAAGAACTGAAAAAAGATAGGTTCTTCACTTCCGGAACGACTGTTTGATGTCTTCCTAACAACTGATTGATTGATTTTGAAAGAATCGCTCATACGTGCTGCATTCTTTGAAGAAAGGGGGGATCGATCGGTGGCCCCGTGTGCATTAGCGCCCCGCAGGTCGGAGCTCGTGGAGCGAAAGCTCGCGCTGCGGAACCCAGTCTTCAATCCCACGAACCCCTGCCCGTTTCGATCTGGATGAGCATCGTACCGGCGTGCGGTCGTGTACCCCAAACTAGCGGTTGTAGTATACATTAGGGTGCCTCAATGTCTTTCTGTTTAGGGTGATGCTACCCTTTGTAGTACCCGATGCCGACAGCAGGCGCTCACGGGTAAAATAAAAAGAAATCAACGAAAACAAAATGTTGCCATACCACAGTCAGCGCCACAAACGCGTGCAGGGACACGCTCCTTCACGCGCTTCTGAACAAAAAATAAATATAAACGTGTGGGACAAAATGGCCAGATGTCTTCACGTCATTCGCGGTCATGCCAGTATTTTATGCGCCACGAAGGTTAGGTTCGCCGTGTTAGTTGCACACCACGGAAGTTGTAGTTCGAAGAAACCAGTAGTAAGTAGGAATAACCGTCAGTACCCAGCAATGGCGACACCCGAAAACTGCGTATACGCGATTGCGAACCAACGATTGCAAACGGGGCAACTGGCCGCCGCCATGTCCCATGCACGTGCGACCGAGCCAGTGCAATCGCAAGTCTGCCAAAGCAAGCCAAAGCTACGTCCACTTGCCTGCTACACGTCCTTGCGCGCATGGGGCACCTGCCGGGGCGCCATGCTTCCAATTGTCTATACGCTTACTAAATTTCTCATCTACAGCTGAGACGCCAGATGCCTATTGGGGCTGACTAACTTTCGGCTGTACAAACATACACACAACACAATTACTTTTTTTTTTTTTTTTTTAAGGTAAAGGTTGTTGCAAAGTTTTAGAGCACCAAAATGGCGAAGCCAGCGTATCGCCTTCCTTTTCCTTTAGGCACCAACTTCTGATTGGCGGAGAAGGGGTCACATGCGGCAAGCATGGCATTCGCGCTTGCAAGCCATATTAGGAGCGCCGAGTTTGGTGCGCGGTACATATGTTTCGCTTTGTGTTCGCGATGTAGATCCGTCCACAGAAGTATGACGAGCGGGAAGATTTTGCACCTACGGGCATTGTGTTTGCCACTGAGATAGGTCTTATAGATCGTACTCAAAACTGCACATCGTCTAGTAGCTGCTCCGGCAATCCTCCGAGTCCGCCATTGTTTGGACACCCTGAGCACGTATTGGACACGAAGGCTGCGTCAGCGTTCGGCATGAACTCGCCAATCGCACGCTTGCTGTCCAAGAAATGGCGACCGCCAGTGTTGCTCAATGGCTTTCTGAAAACAGTCGATTGAGCTATTTTTATAACGCGAGCGCAGTTTCAAAGCGACCGTGAGCAAGCAGACGACATAACGACCAAGCACGCTTCCAATGGATCCTGGAGATGGACGAATATCGCGGTGAGAAGAGTGCTTCTGTTTTCCTCACTCGGGGTATAGTGTATATGCTACCCACGCGGTTATGTTTTCATTTTCACACTGTAGTGCATAAAAGCTTGGAATTGCACGTGCTTGTACCCAAGAGGAAGTTGAAGTATCCGTTGTGAAAAGATTCCACCAGGCGGCGATGCCCAAACTTCTCGTCTAAAGCCCCTCGATGCGTTTGTGTCTGTCTTGCAAGTAGCGTCAAATGCGCGAGTACACGAGACCCTCGTCTCGAGCGGCCCTTGGAAGCGAATGGCGGCGCAGCACTGAAATGAGCGGCCCTAGGAAGCGAATGGCGGCCGAGCACCCGCTCGTGGCACGTGTCTCGCGCGGTTCCCCAACAATGGTTGGCGGTACTTGTAAAAAACGCCTTTATCAAGGAGCTTTATTCTCGTCGCGAATCGAGTTACTCCAGGTGCCCAGTGCACCGTGCGGTTTGTGGTTTATTGTGTTTACGCTGGATGCTTTGCTGTTCGTTCCTCGCTATTCCTATTGGACAGGAGATCGAACTATAGGGGGCGCTTTATCGAGCTTGTTGTTAGAGTGCCTTCATACAAAAGCGCACTTTTGCTTGAGTTACAGTGTACTTGAGTGGTGATATTTCAGCCATTTTTCCGCCCAATCGTTTTTTCATGCATTTTGAAGTGCGCGCAATCCGGTGTCACTCAGCTCGAGCGCGTAGCTTTGGCTTATGGATAGACGCCGTTTCACCGCCCAAGTCACGCACCGAGTGCGCCAGAGCGTAACGCGCTGGCACATTCAGGGCAACAATAGATGTCTTCACCCTGAGACAGACAGACATGTAGACTAGGCACCCTACTTGTTGTCCCTTTAGTTGTCCCTACAGCCCCGTGTTTACTAACACAGCATAACAAAGAATTTGAACCTCCCCTAGCACGGGCAGGGCACAAGCGTTTCGCTCTGACCAGTGGCACGAGACGCGGCCGCCAAAAGCGAAAAGGTAGAGCGGCAGACAAGAGACTATACAAGGGTCATGTAACAGGCGCCCCGCTGCGGCGAGACGCCGAAACACACTTGTCCAGAGCGATGGAATGTCCGCTCATGCTTCTCGCGTTCCTCGGGCTACCACTTCTTTTCTCGTCGGGTTTGAAAACCGCGTTTCAGGTCCTCGCCGCAACAAAAGCTGTGCGCTGACTACAGGCTCCCCGAAAAATGCTATGTGCTACCAGATCCTCGCGCTCCAAATCTGCGGCCGGGCACTCTACGGTTCCGTCATCAAACTGCAGGCTATGCCAGCGCTTTGATCGCACGAAGAGCGGCCTTGAAATCGTCATCCTCGATTTCTCGGATCAAAACAAACAAGACAACAAGATGTGCTGTCCACACAGATGAAGCGCGCCGCTAGAGGCGTGACTGTTCGATCTCCTCCCCAATCGGCTCGCATTGTTGGCTGCAGTAATAACATGTTTCGGACTCGTCCAGTGTTTCCCTAGCTGCGAGTGACTATAGGTGGTGTTGGCCGAGTCAGCGACGAAAATAATGACGCACAGACGCGAACGCCGTTCGCTCCGGTCAGCGGCCAATCGGGGGCATGAGTCAACGAACACCTGCGCGTCGGCTTCGTGCCTTGACGCGTTCAAGCAACGTGACCGGTCAAGGCCCCGCCAACGCACCGGGATGGTATAGGCCTCTCCCGAGTGAATCGGCGGACACAGCGCGCTGGCGAAAATTAGACGCCGCCAAACGGTGTTTCATCAAGAGCACTTCAGAGGCCCTAATCCAACATTTTGCATACGCTTGCTTCCCTGTCAGGATGCACGCACGATTTAGCAACTCTGCATGCGTCTCCAGCTTGTCGTTTCCACCGTCTCGTTTCCTCCCGCTTTTTGAGCACCGTTTTACTTTCAACCGTCGTCTCTTCACCTTGACATGCCGAAGAGAAGGTGATCCTTATGGTATGGCCCAATCTCAAAGGGGGGTATTTTTTGCCCGTCGATTTTTCCTCCGCCTCCCACGCAGTGTGTGAGAACGCAAAGAGCGTTTAACGCACCCATCTAAAGGCGAACCTTTTTTTTGTCGGCACTACGTCGAAGGTTGGGAACCACTGGCGCGCATTACGTCAGTGGCTCCCAAATTCTGAAGAAGGCCCTCCGGTGTTTTCTAACACCGCCTAGAAGACAAGGCTGTAGTGCTTACATTTTTGCATCATCAGCGAAGACCAACGCTAGACACAGATTGGAAACGAGGGCTGCGTCAGTGCTCGACTCCGACTAAAATTTGCGCCGAACATTGACGCAATCGTCGCGTCCAATCTGTGCCCGGCGTTGGCCTTCGCCGATGAAGACATTCCTATCAACGGCCTCGTTATCTAGGAGGTGCTGCGTTGTCACAACAGTCGGAGAGAAAGTCGGCGAGATCCCGCGCTTCGCCTGAGCGCTGACCGATCGCGGCGGTCGGCGAAGTCGCCGACTTTCTCGCCGAGCGTCCATAGAGCCCCAGCAAGCAGACAGGAACGCGTGAAGAGTATCTGCTATGCACACACGTCGACACAATGGAAGACGCCAAAAACTGTCGAGGCGCTCTTGTGGCGAGGAGGACGCGGGGAAGGAGGACCGTGTACCCGTAAAAGGACACAACCACACACGCGCAAACACGCGGCTCGCCCTGGGCGAACGGGCAAATAATAAGAAAGCCATCAAAAGACCGACCCACGGAATTGGTGGAGGCCGCGCATATACAACGACGGCGATGGTGGCAAGAAAAAAAAAATAAAAGAGTTCAGTGAACTAGAGCCGCTCGCGTCTTATTTATCGCCCCTATCCAACACCACCAAGAGGGAAGGCCGAAGCACTTGGAGGAATGACGTCACCAACGTCAGAAGGAGGAGGCAATTCTGCAAGTTGGGCATCTCCTTGACCTTTTTTCATTTCTCTTTTTTTCTCCTTGTTTCCAGGCAGTAGGCTCTACTCGAACGTCGTAGTAGTCGTAGTTCCGTGTTCAACATGTTGCTAAATATAATTCACCCGTTTGTATAGCTAGCGTTTTTATAGTAAAAACCTGCTATGTCTTAAAATTATTTCTGAGGTTGGGATCGCAAGTTTGTATATTATATAGGCAATGACTATTTCGACGTGCAGTTTCAAAATCATTTTAAATATTATTTCGACGTCCGTGAGGCCACTTCCTGAAGACGTGAAATTATCTTCAAAAACATTCTAATCGACGTCCCCCGTTAGAATATTTGTGCCGTTATTTTCACGTCTCCAACTTGGAACTTTGGAGTTCCGACTGGAGAGCGATCGAAGGTGACGGTCAAAAAATATATCATCTTGCTTGTAGGCAGCGTCGCGGTTCGACACGCATTTTCCGAAAACAAATGTCATGCAGCCGACTGCTGTTTTTATGACGTTTTAAGTGATGTGGAATGGCAGAAAGGCCTCCTCAAAGTACATATCCTAACGTTCGCTTGGTTTTGCCAAACATTACAGAATGCGGTACCGCTGCTTTTCATGATTTATTTCACGTGATTTATATAGACAAGGGAGCTGAATGCCGTGTCATAAATTTGCAGTTGATTGGAAAATCCGTGTATCTCGTACAACCGGGCCAGCCTTAATTCGTTCGATCGCACCGGCCAAGAAACATCAAAGAGGCAATGTTTGCATTCACAACATTTTATTTCAACATCCTGATCGCTTCGTTGTTAATCCGCTTGTTATACACGAACTAAAACGAATATAAAGTAAACAACGAACTTTCGAAACCCGGTTAAAAACGGATCCCTATCACATGAGCGAATGACATTTTAGCGAATAACGGGAGCGCGCGTTAACCCTACCCCCGCGCAGCGTTCACGCCGCCTCGCGGCAGTCTGCGGCGGCTGATTACAAAAATGTTAACCCACGTGGCCCACCCGAAAACGCCGCTTCGCGGCGGCCGACCATTCGCTAAGGTGTCTTTCGATGAAAAGTCGGCGTTCGCTCAAGCATCGTTCGACGAACTGAGTGCCACCCGTTTCCACTGCCAACTATAGGACCGAAAAAATGCGGCAAAATGCCAACACAACACCGACGACACCATCAGAAACTAAAGAGAACGAAACCACAAAACGGCTACCATTGCCGCTGCTGCATCGAAGGAGGACGTCGAAATAATAAAAACACTATTTTGACGTTTTACAGAAGTGACATAACAGACGTCAAAATATATCTTTTTAAAGATATTTTGATGGTGGGCGTCGAAATAGTCACTGCTTATTATATACATTCCACAACGAAAGATACGAAATTACCGACTTGACCCAGAGGCCGGCTGTCGTCGCGTTGCCGCCGCCATTGGGCACGGAATTTGAAACCGCATGGGTCTCGCCTCGGGATATTCAATCGTTTTCTTTTGGGCGCCTTTCGTGTGTGTTTGAGAGTGGAATGACTACAAAGGAGATCGAGACGCTGCAGAAGAAGAGGATATGCATAAAAGTCACCGGCGAGGTCAAACACGACGACGAAGTCTTCGGTTATGTAACGAGCTGTCGGCTTCCGAAAGTGCTTTCCGTTATGCAGCGTTTGTACTTGCTTGTAATTTTTTTTTTTTTTTTTTTTTTTTTATGTTACGGTTTTTGTGTTTTGTTTCGGCTGTGGCTTGAGAGGCTTCACGAAGTCTCTCGAGCGATGTCGAGAGGCATCGATTGGCCGTTGTCTGAGGTGGTGATACACAAGTTCGCTCATGGCGGTGGCTTGACTGTGTGGATGCCTTTAGGAGGTAAGAACTTTTCATGACATTTGCTCGTTGAATGGGACGTTACGTGAGCAGAATTGTACAATAAAGAGTGTAGGTATCGGGGAGAGTCCCGCCAGTATCTTTGTCTTTATCGAGACTTCCGTCTCTCGTCAGAGCTACTAGCTCGAGAAGGGTTTGCTGTTTTGTTGACAGTTTGTGTAGCGGTGCAAAATAGCCATTTGACTCAAAACAAATATGTTGTTTAGCGATAAGTGATACAATTATTAGGCGTTTATAAGTGTCTGACTAGCAAAGCCGCAACGAATTTGATTAAGTTGAATTGACTTCGATTAATTAAAAATAAACATGGAAGAGTGGGGTGGTAGCAACTCTTTTAAGAATAATGTTTTCCGAATTTCAGTCCGCGTCATCTTTATTTCCTCCAATAAAGTAACTTATATACAGTTTTATCAGGAAAGTAAAACATAATTCCTCAACAATATGTTATCGCTTTTGTAGGCAATCCTTTCCGGGACGGTTTGGATTTGTGTGCATTACATTTTACAATTAACCGTGTTGCCATGTCGCATCTTGTGGTGTCATGCCACTTTATGATAATTATAATAAAATGTGTCTTTTCGAGCGATATTTACATCACTAAAGGAGTCTGCTTGAAAGCAAGTCTACCTTTCCCGAGGCATCGTTGTACACGTATACATGCCTCGCACGTGACGTCACGCTAAGGAAGGACGGTGCCCTGCACCATGTTAGTGCTGGACTTCACACCGCACGGATGCGCTCACCAAGGCGTAGGATGCCGCTAACTGCTTGGACATGCACCGTAGTTTCAACAAAGGTACCTAGTTTTGTTACATGTGAACTTGGAACAACGCGCCGAGCTTACGATGATGACGTTTAGCCGGTACGTGCGGAATTTTTCGGCATTGGGGCGATCGCGCTACGAGCAGAAAGTTTGATATGCCGCCGACAATGTTTTAACAAAAAAACTGCCGCGCCGCCAAAAAACAACAACAACAAAAAAAACTTTATTGCGTTTCTAAATTTGAAGAACGGCCCCAGGAGTCCCTTGTAGAAAAATTGTTACGATTGTGCGGGATGCTGGTAAACAACGCAAGGTCACCGTCATATTCTAGATTCTGAGACAAGGATGAATCAAATAACGGACAAGACAATCTCTCATTGTCTCGGGGTTTATATTATGATGTTTCCTAACCGGCTCGCCTGCATACTTTCGTTCCTTGCAAAGGTCACCGTCTCTCCGACGGCACAAACCGATGACGCCGCCGCCGACCGATCGCCGTCGGGCCGGGCTCGCGGCGCGACACTCGCCCGTGCTCGGCCGGGAGCCCCGAAGGTGCGCTCGAAGCGTGGAAACGGCGTTATGTAACGAAAGGCAAAGGCCATCTACACTACGAACGGGCAAAAGCCGATGCAAAGGCGTGCGCGAACGTAAACAACGGTAGAAAAGTGCCGTCGCTCGCCGCTATGAAATGCGTCCCGCAAACTCAGCAATCCGCGGCCGCATCCCTTTCCTGCCGCTCGTATACTTTCTCTAACTTGACGGCTACTCTGTCTCGCGGGACATGCCGACGAAACGATTGTCGGGATACGATTGCTACAGCCGAGCGCGGCGCAGTTTACCATTGCTCTCGCTGCGAAGGGCCGTCGAGTCAACCACCAGCATGGCGGCTACTGGCGCTCGACGTCATCGTGTGACGTAATTGCAAGGCATGTACTGTTCTCACTCTGCGCCTCCATTTTTCTGCGCCCTAATAATTTACTCGCGTATTCTTCTCTAGTTTAATTGCCGTGTATAGCCATCATCCTAGGTTGTAAAAAACGACTGCGTTCATAATAATTTGTAGATACGAATGTAAATCAAGTTGGAATGCGCCAGCACTGTTCCGCGGCGCCTGGTCGCTTCCTGCGCAACAAAATGTTTCTTAGCCCGTTTGTTATTTCTAAAATACATTCTATGGAATAAAACATGTTTGTATCAATAAAAAAAAAAACTTGTTTTCACGGCACGATTCCTTCGCATCAGCGCTATCCCGAGGCGCCCGGCTCGACCGCCTCCAGCGGTGACGTCACGGGAAGAGCGCTCCGGCCTTCTCTTTTCCTTTCCACGCTGCGAGAGGGGGCGCTGCCTGCCAAAGCGGTACCAAATTGAAAGAAGCTGAGCAATGTGGAGAGGAGGAGGCATTCCTTCGTCTTCCTCTAATGAGAAAGGGAAGCGGGGAAACGCCACTGCTGCCGTCGCCGCCGCACGGAGGCAACGGAGGGCCCCCCAATGAGGAAACTGGTTCGTAATTTCTCGCGCGGGGCCACTGCCGCATCGATTCCGCGCGTCCCCCGCCGCCGCATTCCTGGCGTTCTCGATGCCGCCGATGCACCACGCGCCCTCCCCTGCGTCACCCGCAATGGGTATCGAAGATAGAGCACTGCACGGGCCGGAATTGCCCGGCACGGTATAGAAAAGCACGGCCCGGGCCCGGCAGAATGTTTGGACAGAAGCTTGAGCCCTGCCCGAGCCCGAAAAAAATTTGTGAATTATATATATGAGGCCGAATTGTCAGACTTTAACCAAAAATCTATCAAGCATAAAGCGAGCATATTTGATTTCAATTTCTTTAAAACTTCAACCGAGTTTTCTCGACGCGACTTAGACGATGCATTTTCGAGAATATAAGCGAAAGCTGCAATTCATAAGTGATTTTGAGAAAAAAAAAAGTGTTCAATATTTTATTTATGCATTTCTTGAAGAGATATCAGACTTTTCGTTGTTCAATTCGTTTCACCGATAACTTTCCTCTCTACATGTTTTTGTGAAGAAACAATCACAATCACGCTGGTGCGTCTTCAAAAGGCTGTATAAGCATAAAATTATCTATGGTAGCTCGCGTTTTATTCTTCTGCTTTTTTTTCTTTTTTGAAAAGGCCAGGAAAAAGACACTCATGTTGTACCACGTGACTGAAGTGCCCTCGCTTTCTTGACCGCAATTTCCCACTATGCTGGAGGAACGCATGCGTTTTTTTTTTTTTTTTTTATTTTGTTTAAGACCGAGCCTTGCCCGGGCCCGAGCAGTGCTCTAATCGATGGATGCTCTATCGTATAACAGCTCTCCAATAGGGGGCGCTTTAAGCACACCGAGCAGCGTCTCACTGCGCAAGCGCAGAAGTTCTGCGCCTGCGATATGCCACGGAACATGCTTTATGGCGTTCACATACGGACCATTCTTGTTGATTGAAAGCGAACGGGCCTATTGCTGCGATACGTTAGACCGATCGATGTCCCACAGTTCACACCTAAGCTGCCGGGGCCAGTAGCATACGTCGTACGTCTTCCGTCACGTGATCGATCACGCTGCCGCCGTACCAACACCGCCTAGAAGACAAGGCCGTAGTGCCGACATTTTTGCGTCACCAGAGGAGGCCAAAAACGCTGGACACAGATTGGAAACGAGTGCTGCGTCAGCGCTCGGCTTCGAGTGAAGTTTGCGCCGAACATTGACGCAATCCTCGTGTACAGTCTGTGCCCAGCGTTGGCCTTCGCTGAAGACGACATGTCTCTTAGCACCACGGTTATCTGGGAGGTTTTGGCCATACCCAGGCGCAGACAGGGGGATAAAAGGGAGGCGGATGATTGGTCCGGCGTCTGCGTAGCTCCCGCCGGGGTGGGCGGAGTATATACAAGGCGTTCTTGGAAACGCGGACCAAATCGATCGTGCAAACACTACGCATCGCACAGAAGAAAAAAAGAAATAAGAAAGTTAGTGGTCTACGTTAAAAGGCCAATAAAAAGATTTTTAGATTTCGGTATAGTCGGGGAATTATATTTGTTTGCAATAAAATGTTTATTATTTGATTTAAAGGTATTGTTTCAATTAGAAACTAGATGCGAGTCGCCTTTAAAATCTACTAAATCCACCCATGTAACAATGGTATAGGGCACGCGCAGCATTTTGCGTTTTTCCTTAGTTTTATAACCCCGACGAAGACAACAAGCAGTACTTGTACGAGCCGTAGGATGCAATTAAAGGGAAGCTACGGAGCTTCTTGGAAAAAATGAGTTAGAAGTGGATTCTAGAGTATTTTTACCCCGTGAACCCGAATACCCAAACCATTTGCTGCGTAAGTATTGTTAAACGCGAGAAAAACGCGAAAGACAGTCGCTGTCCGTGACGTCATCGACGGCTCTTTTGGCTGCCCAAGGCTAGGGAGGCGGGGCTTCAGTCCTATTTTGAAATTGCTCGTATGGCTCTCCGGCGCGTCGCATTGAAATACAATTTTGATATCTGTTAATCTAAAGGCCAAATGAACGCAGTTCAAGCGTTTTTTCTCAAATGTAGAAGTGCCCCATCTTCCCTTTAAGCAATACCGAACACGTATGCCGTAAAGGGATCGTCATCTCCGAAGGCGACTTCCATCTGCGGAGTATTTGGCGTATTGCCTTCTAATTATTCCAATTACATTACAGAGACCACACAACGAACAAACGGCACACCTCTTCATCCGAATAGGCGCGTACGACGTCTTAGACGTAACGCGATATCTTGAGCCCCTTCGCTGGCAAGGCGAAGGGGCTCAAGCGAGGCGAAGGGGCTCGGAAAACACTTCGCCGAAAACGGTTGCCTCGTCGTCACCCGAGCTGGAGCTAGGCTGGTATCTTCGTCGCTGCTGCAGCTTTCGCTGTCACTGTGTTTTATTAGACCTCCTGAAATTCCCCGCAACGATGTCATCGCCACAGTATGCTCGGGAGAGTCGCTCATGACGAGGGGAATGAAAACAAGGACACCAAGAGAGCCCACCTAGCAATCGAAACAAAAAAGCCGCGAAACTTCTTCACTTACCCGCGGGAACGTTGATAATGAAACTGGAATGTTGCGAGTGACTACAGATCGTACTTTTCCGAAAAAGAATGTGCGAAGAACTACTCCGGACCGCTCGACGCGCTCCGCCAGTTCCCCGCGGATCGGTTGGAGCCGCTCGGCTACAGGCGGCGCACGGAGAGGTTGCTCGCATCTCGCGAGGGGAATCCGCTCTGCGAGCGCGCGTCGAGCGCTCGCTATTTGCCAGGGGAAGGGGCTACTAGAAACGCGCCCAAATTTAACAATTTTTCGGAACAGCGTAAAATACTCAACCATTTCGTCGTTTACCCTGAGACTGGGTTTTTTTTTTTTTTTTTTTGAACAGCAGAAGTAACAGAAAAAACAGACAGGTCTGTTTTTTCTGTTACTTCTGCTCTTCAAAAAAAAAGAAAAAAACAGTCTCAGGGTAAACGACGAAATGGTTGACTTCCACCAGCTAGCCTGTACTTTGACTCTTTTCTCGCAAAATACTCCGCATTTAATATCATTGTAATATGGTTGATTTAGTAGTTTTGGATTATTCGCATCAAGTTTCTAATTGAAACCATACTTTTAAAGTTCATCATTATTTTAATTACTAGAAAGTAATTAATTACCTAATGATATGAAACGCAAATAATTTTCCTCACTAATGGAACCTTCGACACAGATCATTAAGGCATCAACCTTTTCCTGTGCGATACGCAGTTTTCTCACGAGCAATTTGGTCCGCGTTTCCAAGAACGCCCTGCAGGCATGTGATTTTGTTTCCGGGGGGGGGGGGGGGGGGGGGGGGGTGCCCATGACAAAATGCTGTATGAGCGGGAGGGGGAAGAGGAGGGTCCCAGCAAAATGGAGATTTCGGGGGGGGGGGGGGGGGGGGGAGAAGGGAGCCCGGGCCACATGCCCCCCCCCCCCCCCCCCCTGGCTTCGTGCCTGACACCCTGTATAGACGTCAAGCCAGTGATTTCGCAACGACTCCTCTATTCTCAATCCACCCCCCCCCCCCCCCCCGCCACACACACACTCACACACGGACACAAATTTAGACCCCCCCCCCCCCCCTAATTTAAATTCCTGGGGAAACCCCTGCGGTCAAGCTTTATGCACAGCCAAGACCTTCCCCAAAAAGTTCCATGCGCATTTTACGGTCAACGCCTCGTCGTTGAAACCTGTCAGCCGCCATTTAGTAACTTGTGTAAGCTAAAATGTCCAAGCTTTTTTTTTAAGGGACCCTTTTCCTACGTGTTTTCCAACAATAATAAATTAGCACAACGTATAAAAAAGAAAAGGAAACCACGTTTCACATGCAAGCGTCACAAGTGGAGGAGAAAAAAAAATCCCCAAAAACGGGACTAAAAAAAGGTCACCTTCAAGGCTTCACCCCAATATACTGCAGTTAAAAAAAAAAAAAAAAAAAACGCACGATGCGTTCTTTTGTTTTAGCGAATTCCCTTGACGGTGCTCCAGACAAATTTCCGGCGAAGTGAACCGCGACCTCAGAATGAACAGCGCCATATATCCTTCAGAACGCCGACCCCGGCGTCAGAAAATCATCGACAAAGCATCCCCATCTACGCTACGCCTTGTGCGAACGTATATATATGCGTAAATCGTGTCCCGGCTACGCGAACGAGGCTCCAGAGGAAGAAGCTATTTTGGCACAAAATATACGAAATCCCCCCCCCCCCCCCCTTAAAAAAAAAAGTGTTTATTTTGTTGCAAAAGTAAACTGCGCATCGTGTAACGCCCAATCTTTGTTCACATGTAGCGGTAGTGGTCCAAACAAGAGGGCAAAGTTTTACAACTTACCTCAAAATGCCCGCCATTTTCTTAATTTTTGAATGGGGAAGTGGTGTCCGACGAAACCCCCGAACACACGCGGGTGAATAAGGAGTTTTCGTAGACCGCGTTTTCCCCGTCTGCTAAGCCCTCCGCAACGAAGAAGCCGCTACTGCGCCTGCGCGCCCATGGCCTTGACTCTAGAGTTCCGGCTATCGTAGCGGGTTGCGGAGAGCGTGGCGGGACGGCGGAAACCATCTACGAAAACTCCCTAATGACGTAAGCTACCATGAACGGACCCAATTTTCCCATTGAGAAATTCAGAACATCACCTTTGAATAGGATAATGGCTAGTTCCAAAACTTTCTCACCTGGTTCGGGCCGCATGCGAGCGCCATGCGCCGAGAATGTGAGAAAGAAGAGAAGACGAAAGGAGACGTCAGAAGGCCGAGCTCTGATTGGAAGGATTAGGGGGTAGAGCGAAAGCTAGCTGCCTTTGTCTCCACTGCACATTCGTCGAGCGCGTTCCAATGAAGGAAGGCCAAACGCCGGAGGCCGGCGTTCCGCGTTATAACGCGTTCGACCCGTGCAATGGAAACAAAGAGTGCCTTCGGCCTCTCCACTAATCGTTCCAATCGGAGCTCGGTGTTCTGACGTCTCCTCTCGTCTTCTCTTCTTTCTCACATTCTCGCCGAAAACAAGTCGGAATTTAAGCGCTCGGCAATGCGTAATTTATTTTTCCCACGAAACAAAAAAAAAAAATACACCGCAACTTTTTTTTTTAGATCTTTGGAGTGAGCTCGCAACAGCAATCTTCGCTGAATCGTTCGTTTGAGCGGGTTTCTCGTAAATAGAACGATCGGGATACGATCCCCGAACAGTGGCGCAGGTGTAGCGCAGATGCGCTGCGCGAATGACCTTGTGCCGCGCAATATGGCGGCACTCGGGTGACGCGGCACCCATTCCAACTGAGGCACGTGTGAGGCCGTGCCGTCGGCCGATTTACTGCAAGCTCCCGGGGTGGCTCGCGATCGCGGCGATGAACGAGCAAAAGTAGAGAGCCTAGATTTAGGAGGGCGAGCTCAGACCGGGGGGACCGGTCGTTCGCAGATGGGTCGCAAGTGCGCATGCGTGGCGCTGTCGCGTGCCAAGGAGCAAAGCGGGCGGGAAGTCGGGGGATCGACACTTTCGTCACCTTTTCGCAGCTCGTACACCACGTGATCCCCATCGAGCAATTGAAAACTCTCCGAGAGCTAGGTGCACTAAGCAAAAGTAAACATCCACGCAGGACGCGGGGCACGCTCACACCCGCCGCGGCCAGTCATTTTTCTTTTTTAACTCCAGACAAAAATAAACAGCCAACCTGGAAACGACACGCGGGACTGTGATACATGGTACCTAATTCTGGTTCATGAACCCCCCGATTTCACGCTGCATGACCTTGGCACACGCACCTGACAGCAGCGCTTTTTTTATTTTCTATTTTATTTACGTAATAACTAATATATATATATATATATATATATATATATGTATATATATATATATTTTTTTTTTTTCTTTTCACGCTCGACTCCGCTCTCGCACATCTCCGTCCCCACATCTGGGAAACGCGACGCGACCCGCCGCCCCCCCCCCCCCCCCCCTTAAAAAAAAAATGAAAATTTTGTTAGTGAAAAAGACGTGCGTTGCGTAGATACGCACTTTCTTTTCTCGGCGACGCCGCGAACCAAAACGTCGGGGTGTAGTCGAGGATTCCTCACAAGCTATGCATGGCGGCCAAACAGAGGAGGCGTATTTCAGAGGTCAAAATGCGACCCGAACGATCAGAGAGGCGCAGTGCTGCTCGTTGGTGGAAAACGTCGCAGTGATGGACAACGGGGCCCGAAACGAGACAGCGCACGAAAGCCGAGTCCCGTGCATTTTATTACCGCTTCGCAGCCAATGCGATGGCGGCATCATATAGTATCCGATCAAAGAAAACGAGTCCCAAAAGCGAGAAACGTGACCAAAACTGCCGTCGGCGCACCTTGAGCGGCATACATTTCGCCCCATTCAATTTGCTTCCCTCGGCAAAAACAAACAGGAATGACCACAAGCATGTTGCGACGAGGTCCCCAGCGAGTCATGGATACGGTGTTGGGCTCGCGTGCGGGGCGTCGGTCACGGGCGCAAAGGTCAACTATACCTACGCTCGATGGCCTTCTTTTCTCCCGCAATGCTCCGCCGGCTCGTGCTTTGTACAGCTGGAACAATGGCTAAAGTGAATCTAATGAGTTAAGGTCTGATGAGTAGGCTCGCTCGAAAGCTACGCCTCGGAGCGCCGGCACTCTTTTTGCCCCATTGTTTGACGCCGCCACGGCGTCCGTTCGCGTCACCTGACGCCATGGGCTTACGTGACAGCGGCTCGTGGACGCCGCCATTCTGGTGCAGCGCAAGCGCCGCTTGCGACAGCTGCGATGCTGAAATGTGATGTTTGAGCGGCAGACGTTACGAGATCATTGTGGTGCCGTTTTTCAAGTACCGTGACCTGTTTTAGCGGGCGGGACGACGGAAAGCACTTCTTGCAGTTTCCGTCAGGCACGTCGACAGAAGCAAACGGCTGTTGCTGGGAGCATTGATTCTACGCAACAATGTGGCGCTGAAGCTCACTTGATGCTTTTGGGTCTCATTCACTTTGTCCGAATGGTTGAAGAGCCTCCGTGAGTTTCAATGTAGACACGGAGGAAGTTAATGAAGCCAAATTACTTCAGATGAAAATAAGCTTTAACCTGTGACCTGGCACGCGGGACACGAAGAAACAAGGCCTATATACCATTTTGAATTAGTGCCACAGGCACCATTTCAAATAGTGTCACACGCTGAAACTGAACGTTCCCCTGCAAGTTCAAATGTTTTCTACACGAAGTGACGTTACAAAAGAATAAAATGTTCCTTGGAAAGATAGAGCTACTGATATGCGGTCATCGCGATAAGAGACCTGCAATGGGTAACATGATAGTTGCAGCATGTCTGCTGAACGCACAAGGCGGTATAGTGCCTTGAAATGGCGCACTGATATGTCTCGAGACTATTCAAAGAAGCAATTTGGGCTGTCGACGGCGGTGGCTACGTGCGAATAAGCGAGCTGCAGTCGTTGCGATGCAGACTCCGGGATACGTGGCCTCATCGGCGGTCGTCTTTCTTCTCACCCGGAGACAGAGCAGTCAAAGTTACTCTTAGAAAAGAGAACTAAGTTACAGCTGCAATTACTTGAGCTAAAATAAAATTAACTTACAAATACAGTTACGCAATTACTAACCGCAGCTAGTTACCCCCAAAACTATCTAAGTTAAGCTGAATCCACTCGTAATATATCGCATGAACACAAAGCAACAAATGCTAGCTGACCCGCCGCTGCTCGTCCGGTGGCAGAAGATAGCTAGGACCTCCATGCCAGTTTTCATTGAACATACAATAGTGATAATTTCAAGATCGCAACGTCAACACACCGCGCTGATTATACAACTTTTGTAAATGCATCAAGCCCGCTGCAACATTTTTAATAATATAGCTTATTACGTGTTTTTTTTTTTTTTTTTCAACTGCATTTCTATCTTGAACACTGCAAAGAGCGCGCTTATGTCGCGAGTTTCTTTAGCGCCATGAGGGATCACTATTCGCGTATATCCAGAAAAATTGCTTCTTTTAAGTATAACTGATATATGATATATAGTCCACGTAAGAATTACCGACGTAGTGATAAATATATAAAACAATGTGCATCATTACGCTAATTATCTACAAATTGAACTTGTAAGCAATTAATGCAGTATGCTTAATCATATGCCTCTTCTTAATTAACCTGTGCACGATAAAGACTTTACCGAGCTCTCAATTAGTGATAGCTGGGAGCCCTTACAAGGACTCCAGCAATCCCAGACATCGCTGAACACCTGCGGCCCGCCCCATCGGCAAAATGCCGCGAAGTTGTACACGACCGGATAACTTAGCTTAGACTTATCTTAGGCACTGACTTTTTTTGTGTGTTTTTCCTCTATATGCGATGTTATTTAGATGTCACTGCTCCTAATTGGTCAACTCTCGACATTCCAGCCGTTTGCTGTTCCGAAGTGAATGAATATGCAAACAAAATGCCTCGACCGCAGTCCCAACCTTTGCAGAACGAGCCTCCTCTCACAGCGGCCTGACTTGCATTAAGTAAGTAAACAACCTTTTTACTTCACCATAAATTCCTGCTACGGTACCCGGCAAGTCGACCTGAACCGACAAGAAGAACGACGCACCCTGTAAACACATTAGCGAAGTGGAAAACGCTTTCTAGACTGTCAGCACCGCACACTCTTGTCCACAAAGCTCCTGTCTTGGCGGTCAATCTCTCTTTGCCCAGCAGGCGATTGCTAAGTGCTGTATGTACACAAGTGCAAGCATGCATGGCGCTCCAACTGGTGTCCCATGAGTGAAAGTACGTGCAGCTCGCGCGTGATCGTAGCCTTGGCAAGCACGAAATTGCACGGGGTTGTCCGCACGAGCAGAGACATGGCGGCGGCCAGTAACATTGGCATAACAACGCCTATCATCGTCTATGATAAACGTTGAAAAAATACTAACATCGCTTCTACACCAGAAGGCCTCAAAAAGGACCCTGAGACTTATCTAGCCAGGAAACGTTTACATTAGGGTGCCTTCATGTGCGCTTTGCTTAGGGTGGAGACACCTGGCCATTTTGTTCCCACTTTTACATTTATCTTTTGTTCAGAAGCGCGTGAAAGAGCGTGTCCCTGCACGCGTCTGTGGCGCTGACTGTGCTATGGCGACATTTTGTTTTCGTCGATTTCTTTGTATTTTCCTTGTGAGCGCGTGCTGTCGGCATCGGGTACTACAAAGGGTGGCATCACTCTAAACAGAAGGTCATTGAGGCACCCTCGTTTACATTAGTTTACTTAAGTATAAAATCTGAAGTTCAGGAACAAATAGAAAGGGAAAATCTCGAGTTCGTTATAATTATGAATAGTCACTGGCTAGCTTGCTTTTCTAAATATCGTTATAGCGTTCATATAGTTTCATTTCGGTGCAATCCACCATTTCGGTGCAATTTTGTTATAAAAAAAAAAAAAAAAAAAGTCTACGTACGAGCACGGCCACTCGATTAGGACTCCCCTTGGGGGGGATCGATTGGCCGTGGTACGAGCATGCCATATGAGCCAGTGGGAGCAGCGTACACTCGTGCCACGCGAATAGAAGGTCATCAGCGGGCGCGCCGGTAGAACAGACTAAGGTCACTGGATCCTGGGAAAGTAGCGCCATTGCCTTGCCTACCTGCTAGAAGGACACACACGGATACTAACATACAGACGACCCGAACCTCGCAAGGCGTTTGGCTAATCGGCCTACGTTGCCATGGAAATCGCCATCTTGGTCCATTCAAATCCTCGAAGCTTCCAGGGGGTCGTTCTAAACCAGTCGCGCCAAGATCACAATGGAGCATCATCGTACTGGAAGCGTTCCTCTTCAGTATAAGAGTCTTTGGCACTTCGTATGCGATCAACTTATTAATCAGGCCCATCTCCATGGATCTCTTGCAATTATATTGTTCTTCTTGCGCATTTCAAGACAGTAAACTTATTTTTCAGTGCCTCCAAGCACCGACGCAGCATCTGGTGGTGCTACAAACGTGTACGTCTGTTTCGCCGGTGTGTGGTTAGCAAAATCTCGGTATACAAAAAACGACTCAATAAAGCTACCCGTCACCAGCGAATCTAGATAGGCTCACCAAGAACGAAGGGGTCAAGGAAAAATTGCTCATTTCATGGACCAAGATGGCGACCACACGCGGAGCTTGGCGTTACTTTCCCAGGATCCAGTGACTTTAGAACAGACCAACGACCAGGCGCGCTCTCATCATTTCCTGCTTTTGTAAATATGTATACATACAGTTTATTATGCTATGTGGACATCTATGGAGGAGATGGAACAGTCACGCCTCTAGCGGTACGATTCAGATATGGTTGCAACAAACCGAATTTTCTTGTTTGTTTTTGATCGGAGAATTCCAAGATGGCGATTCGAAGGCCACTCATCGTGCGACCAAAGCACTGGCCAGAGGTTCAATTTCTTGGTTCTGCTTTGTGAGTAAACACCGGGCTGTGGGGACAAGGAGCGCAGCACAAAGCGCCACTCGGCGAGCACCGAGCAGAAAGTACGAACAAACACAACGGGATAGTAAGGAAGACGGACGAGGTTAGAGCTGCAGACCGATCGATCATCGAGATGACCCGAAGACAAGGCACGCAGAAGCGATCTGTTCAATCGGCGCTCATTAAGGATGTCACCGATAAAAAAAAAACAATGGGAAATGGGTGACGAAGCGGAAAAAAGCTATGGTATAATGAAGCAAAGAGACTTCGATTCACGAATAGACCAACCGTTTGGTAAGATAGGCCTGTTCATTCGATGTTGTTTGATCTGTAGTCTAGATAACATTATCTAGTTCGTGACGCGTAACAAGCTTGCTTAAAATTCGTTTCGCTGTGCATTCCAAGGGTGCTACTACGACAAATCGTGCAAATATACTCATTTTTTTAAATGTAATAATCATATATTAAAGCCACGTTCTTGGGAGGAGCCTAATTTTCTACCGGAGATATAAAATTTCGCGGCTCGAGGCGTGGAGATTGCCAAGGTTTCGCTATGGTATTTTACACAGTCCTCCATTTCGTACCAAAACATGCATATAGTATTTTTTTTTTTTTTTTTTCAGTTTTATGAGAGGTTTACGACATGTATACAGAATATTAAAACTTAGATTAAAATATTTCTATGCAAAAATGTTTACGAAACACGTTTTAGAGACAGATTCACAAATTATTTACCAACTCAAGATATATCAAAATTATCATCATTAAATGCTTTTTCGAATATGTAAGAAAAATGTGCTTCGCAATTATTGTAGTTAATGCAGAAACGCAGTTCATTTATCTAAATGCACCAAAATTGCACGTCAATATTTTTTTAAATAATTGTTTACAGTGATTTGAACTTCAAGAACGAACTGGAAGCTCCTCCCCCTTCTTTCCACATTAGGAGAGCGAACGCTGGAGAGGAGACGACCTCCTCTACGGGGATCGCTCTGCTAAAGTGGAAGAGATGGGAGGGGCTTCCACTTCGTCCTAGATCTGTCACCGACTATAGATGGCGACACCCAAACTTCTACTACCGAAACATGACCGTGGACCCGAACCTTTTCGTAATAACTTCGGACAACCGTAGTATACGTACGGCGAAACTGAATCGCCCCGAGTCCGAAGCGCCTTACGATGGCCGGACCTTTCACGAAGAGCTTCTTAGTTTACGACAACTTAGCTAAGAAGTTCGTAAGTTAAGAACATCGTAAGAAGAGGAGAAATCGGTATTCACGAACGCGTTCTTAAGTGAGAGGAGGAAAGCGACGTTGTCGTACGGAAAAACTAAAACTTACCGGTGCTGTTGATATGGCGACGGCGTCTTCGGCAGCACGAACAACCAATCGGAGAGCTCGGCATTTGTTCGGAGCCGTTCGGAGCCGTTCGGAGCACGTGGATTTTTCATAACAAACACAGGCGGCCTTTCTGCCACCGCTGGTCTGGGGTTCGTATCCGTGCAGTGATATGTCGTCGCTAACACGATTTAAACTCGCCGGAATGCCGAGGCCGGGATGCGTAACCATCCCCATTGACTGCTACGAACTCGATCGCTACCAAGTCAACACAACTGTCATCGTTGGTAAAAGACGGCCCGCAGTCGTTTGCAGAGCGACGTAGATGGGAACAAATTGCCGCGGCGTTTTTTGCGGCCTCAGAGATTCAGGAGCGAGCCGACGTTAAAAAAGATACGTTTGAACTATGACAGTGTAAGCAAGAGCCACGTAAATGCCAGTTCACACGACGGGACGACGCGCGCGTTTGATCGAAGTGCTGGATTTGCGCTGTTGGACCGCGAATTGATAAGCGCTTCGGGACCAATCCTTTACAATTTCAAATCGATGCTAACGTGACACCCAGCGAAGAAAGGTTGGACCGGCATTGCGACCCACGAACTGTTACAGCAATCGACTGTGAGGTGCAGTCGTGTCAGAATAAAATGTAATACTAATAACAAAGTGTACATACCATGTTGCGAAGGTAATCCATACGGCGTTTATTTGAGCTTGATATCACACAAAACAGAGATAGAATCGATGAGAGCCCCTTTTCGATGACAGCGTTCGTCACCGCTGCCTCGGAAAACAAGGAGATGACAAGAGGAAGAGATTGACCTCTTAATCTAGAATTGAGGTCAGCGAGGTTCACAAGGGTCGCGCGGGCATATTCCATTCAGCACGCCAGCCGGTCGTGGGCAGACGGTCTTCGCCAAGGACCGTCAGATCATCGCTGCGCCGAGTCGGAGTGCCTGCTAGGCCTATCTGCCGATCGGTCGGAGTCCGTACTCGTGGCCCTTGGAGTTTTTCCCGGGTGTCTGTGGATCCAGCGTTCTTGTTCGTTCGTCGTGGTCTGCTTCAAGTACTTTTTACTTTTTTTCTTGCTGCTTGAAGTCGGGACGCGTGAGAAGCGCACGTAGAAAAATAAACATCCGTTGGTTGTCGCGACCAACTGAGCGACGCTGTCGGCCATGCTGATTTGATCGTAAGAAGTGCGTAAGACAGCTTCGGAGCTGTCGTAGGATTTCGTCGTAACCTGCGCAAAACGTACGAAAATTTCGTTTCGTGAATACGGATTTGTTCTTAAGTTTTGTCTTACGCACATTTTTGGCGTAAGATCGTTTCGTGAATCTGGCCTCTGGTTCGAAATCTCACAAGGTGAATGGAAACAAGGCGCAATCGCGTACGTGTTTTTAAAAAAATGCCTATGCAATTTTGAGCAAAACAACAACAAGCAGCGGGTGTAAGGTATTGTTGCCGTACTCGAGCCTCCGATAACATCGGTATGTCTCCTGTAGGCGTCAAGCGTATTCATTACGAGAGCGCGTCGTCGTTCGTACAGCCCTGTCGCAGCGGGCAGAGTGCGGCCACGCGCTCAGTCAGGGACCGGCAAGCGTGCCAGCAAGGACACTCATATCCGGAAATTAGACTAATTGACCCCGCGCCCGGCTCGGCATAAATGCTCAGATCCCGGAACGCGACACCAAAACACTCTCACCTTGGTCCCAATTGAAGGCACTGGCAGGCCGTTCAGGCGCTTGATGAGCGGCCGGTCGCTGTGCTCGGCACGTCCACCTGACCGCGGAAGCCGCCAATCGCGCCGCCTTCTCGCGTCAACGAGCGTTTCTTTTTTCTGTATTCTTTAGTGTGTTGGGAAACTCGGGCTGACAGAACCCCAGTCCGTTTCACTTCAAGTCCAAAATCAGGCAGTGCTAAAAGTGCATCGTCACGGCGCTCATCGGCTTTGCCCGTGGCAACGCACAGAAAACGAGTGCCGCGTGACGACTCACTTTTGTGGGAAAAAAGGGGAGAAAAGAAGAACCTCTTAGCAGCCAGAAAGGAGGAAACTCCTTTTCATTCGAAAAAAAAAAAAAAAAAAAGGAAGATGGGAAGACCCTCTTCCTCTCTGCGGGGAGGAGTAGCTTATGCGGGGAGAGGAGAAGAGAATGGAGAGAAGGATATAGGAAACCGATTGTCTTCCCGAAATATCAAAGATGGCGCCAAGTCAGCGATTGGGTCGGAAGTCGTCCGAGCGTCTTTCGACGCCTTCATTGGACTCGATGAGGACAAACGCTGACGCAGCATCCGTGCCCAATGTCTGCGCTCGCTCTGGCCATGTCCAAATGTTCATAGACGGGTTATTCTACATGACGTTCGCTGACCGCTCTTCAGCGGCAATCGGCACGCAGTTCTGAGAATCCCGGGAGCGGCGCGTCGAAGAGCACATGTCTTCCTCGGCCGACGTTGCCAACTGTTACGCTGTCAAGCGCCTGTCTGTGTAGCAAGGATTCTACTCGCTTGTGTCACAAAAGAACAAAAAGAATCCTTCCGTTATGCCTCTGTCGGTAGAATCTGTGAGTATATTCTGACTGCACTCAACTGCGCATGTTTATCCCCAGCTGAAAACAGACATTGCAGCGCTTATCACGCACACATACAATAAAACCAAACGGAAAAAAATGTGATTTTGCGTTTTGGCGTTATTATGCCCTTAATATTAACGCGACCGATTATTCGATTAATCGGGTTAAAATTTTTTTATCGATAGCCAGCCCTACTACGCACCAATAGACCCTTTCCGAAATTCAGTGCCACTGTTTCGGCAAAAGAAAAAACAAAAATGTTTCTCGTAGCTTGAGCATGCTGCGATCTGGAGTCGAAACAATAGAGAGTTTTGGTAGATCGTTACGATATCTCCGATACAGATACGATGCATGCGCAAAGGCAGTGGCCGAGCGTCAGGTATCGTTATCGGAGTCATCGGAACGATCTACTAAAACTCTCTGTTGATAACTCTTTGCTAAAACCAGATAGTTTAGCAATCCGTGTTTCCGTGGAGCAATATCATTCATTCCTAAGCACGTTTTGAATCGCACGTAGAAACTTTCAAAAATAAATCGCAAAAACTTTTTTTTTTTGCTTTTTTATTTGCATACAAAAAAAAAAAAACGTGCAGCGCCGAAGCTACGGTTTTTGAGGCAGATATAACCCATCCATCAATAAAAAAATACCCATAAACGTCGAAAAACATAAACATTAGTGCCAAAGAACACCATTGATGCTGGATCGAAGCGGTGGACTGCGTTTGGAAATACAGCTTCGAGGCCTCAAATCAGATGTGGGTGAACGCGAAGCTGCGGCGATGTTTACCACGAAACGCGAAACAATAAGAAGAAACACGAAGCTACAGATTTTTTCGCGGTATCACGATCAATTTAACAACGTATTGGCTTCCCACCCACACACGCGAAAGGATGCCATTGCTGACAAAAACAACTGCAGGTTGACTCGGGACGCGCGTTTATTTATACAAGCGCTCTCTTTCTCTTTCTCGGGCATTTTTAACGACACACTCGAGAATAATAATAAAACCCAAAGAAATCGGGAGCGAAGAGAGATACGGCAGGCAGGAATCAATGAAGCGAGCGTGCGACGCAACGCGGGGACTCGCCGGTAACGTTAAACGAGGCATGGCGTACGCACAGGCGCTCGCCGCGCTCGGCAAACATGCACTCCCGTATACACACGAGCTGAAACGACCGCCGCCCACTGACGGGACCCGCGAACGAGCGCCGAGGAGTTCCCCCGCACGCATACATTATAAATGATCACGAGATCGGCGAAAGTTGCATATATGGTATATGTACGAGAGAGAGAAGAAAACGTGAAGTCTGAACGGGCAAACTAAGAAAAAAAGAAGGCGGAAGGGAAAGGAAGATTCGTTCGATAAACTGGGCATCATGTTTACGCACGGCGGCCCGCTCTCTCGCAGCGTACGCACATTCGTCCCTTACGCGAGCGAAACGACCGTGAGAGGAATTCGCGCACTTGGACACGGCGCGGGGAAAGAAAAAATAATATTCATAAAATAAAATAAATGAACGAAGTAAAGGGTAACCTCCCGTCAGGGTCTGCCGTAAACGTTGTCCACCGGACCCTAAACTTAACGGTCTGAAATTAATTATGAGCAGTTCGCGGCGGTACCAGACAACGGAGCACGGTTCCTTTCCACGGCCCGGCACTACTCCATCCAAATAACTAAAAAAAAAAAAAAAAAAAAAAGCACGGGAGAGAAAAGGCATAATGAATAGGGGCTTTTTTTTCTGTTTTTTTTTTTTTTTTTTACTTTTCTTTTTGTTACATTGTGTTACCCGAGTGAGAAGCGAGAGGAGGGGGTACGCGCGAGAAAAGCGTGACGCAAGAAATGGAGGCGCGCGTATCGTTTTAATTAACCAGCGCTAATTAATTATGAAGCAGCAGCGGCAGCAGAACGCCGAGTGAAGAAAAAAAAAAGCGCCTCGGCGTTGCATAAGCTGCCCGCTCGGGCAGCAGCTGGCGAGACAATGAAAAGCACTCGCCGAGAAAGAGAAACAAACACTCGTTGAGGGAAAGAGAGGACGACGCGGAAGAACGGATGACAGGGCTGCATTGTTCGCCCGTTTCTACACTCACCGGTAAGGCTAACAACAGTCCGATGGAAGTTACGCACTCGCCGGACAAATCAACCCTCCCCATTTCATCACCGTTACCCCGCTCTCTGCACATCGCTTATAGGGCAGGAGATCCAACGAGTCAAAAGGTCCACCGAGTCGAGAGATCCAGCAGTCACGTGAAGGTAGAGACGTCTAATATTTGCTATTTTTACTCGTTGGATGGATCTCCTGACTTGGTTGGACTTCTTGACTCAGAGTCCTGAGAACGGGTACCGACGGGAGAGAGATCACGTGGAGGGACTGGCAGCTTGAGGTACCGAACGCGCTATGCGGCGATGCATAGTCGTTGATCCGGGTAGAGAAGGGTTCTCCCGCATCGGCGCTAATTAATAGCCGGGAGAAAGCAGGGACGCTTCCTCCCGCTTTCCACGCCGTCGCCAGCGACAGGGCCGGAGCAGCCGGAGAGGGTGCGGAGCTCGAGTCGGCGGCTGCGACGAGCGCTACCCGCGGAAACTTCGAAGGGGGACTTCTTGCGCGGAGAGAGCACGGATACCGACGAGGCGCTTCCCTCGACGACAGTCTCGGTGCAGGCGTGCCGACGAGCTCGGAACGGGGCAATAAAAGCAAAGGCGCAACAGGAGCGTTTGCTTATTTTCGAATGGAGATACGCGCTTCGTATGCCTGTCGCGTACGAAGCTACACCTTAAAATGGTTACCACGAATACGAAGTCCGAATAATACGAAGTACGGGTGTCCACGTGACTCGCAGCGTAAGCGGACGTGAGCTCCCGCAACGTATAGAAAAACGTATGGTGTGATCACACGCCTCATACCAGGAGCGAGCTAGAGAGAAGAAAAAAAAAATCAGATTTAGTTAAAAGAAACAGAATAAAAATTCGCCAATTAAATGATTTCCTTGTCATGAAACGCATTCAGTGGAAGCGCGAAACTGATGAGCCACCGGCATTTTGACGCGGAAGAAACCTATTTTGTGGGCTGGCTCCTCTTTTCGTTTCCGTCTTGCGCGCATGCCTTTCAGAGCCAGTTCGCTATCGGAGACAACAAGCATGATGACGTCTAGTGGGTCTTGGAAGGATGCGACAAGACAATGCGCCACGGTACGGCACCTAGCAGAAGCGTTTCGCGGAAACATCGTGTGTAGCAGCGGACCTTAGTCTCTATCGCAATGTCAGCTCAACTGAGCACAGGTCTGCACAAAACGGTCCAAATTAACGCTTTGTTTTTGTTGCTTTTTTTTCTTACACAAGATTTGGAAGTTGAGAACATAGATACCCTCCATGCAGGCGGGTGAAAACAGCAGTGATCCTATCAATCCCAGTACATCTACTCGATCTGCGAGCGAGCGAAGAGCAATCTCCTAATAAGAGGAGCAAAAAAATACTTCTCACGTAGATTTTACCAATTCCTGGCACTGGTGAATGTCCTTCCGTACTGATCGCGGGCCGTCGAATACGCAAGCGCTTCGTGAAGCCGTATATATTCCAGCGCAGACAAACGAAAAACATAGCGCGGTGTTGCCGTCCTTCCTGCGGAGGGACACAATTTCATGCCTCAATGTAAAAAAAAAAAAAAAAAAAAAATCTGAAATTTGTGCTTAAAATGTGTGATAGTGACAATCTTTGTACAATTTATTGTTCACTCTTGATTAGTGTTTTTCCCGGCTCTGTTGCTGCTTTCTGTAGGCGGTCAGGGACCCGTCAAGCTGTACCTGACAGCTTTTTTCCCTGATCGTCACCATCTTATGGTGGAAATAAACATTATTATTATTATTATTATTATTATTATTATTATTATTATTATTATTATCCGACCTCTGGACAACTTCACTGGGTCGACGTGAAAACGCATACAGAGCAACGCTGGACGCGGGTAAGTTTTCAAAGCTTGAGCTGCTAATCCCAACACACCGACGGAACGCTCTCGTTGGTGACGCTGCCAACCAGCTGAAAAGGCGGCGCGCTGTGTAAGCCTTTTCAGCTTACACAGCGTGTCCGACCCCTTTAGAAAATCATTAAAACGTTAAATTAGTTCCTGCCCCAGCATTTCGTTCCCTTCAGTACTCTCTCCTTTGTCGTCGTCCCAGTCGCGCTGTTTTTTTTTGTTTTTTTTTTTTAATTATGAAAGCTTACCCCAACTCGCCCGAATGACCGTTCTAATAGCCACCGCCTGATTGATTGATCGTTCATCGACCGTCGCTTTCCGGGATTCAAGAACAAACAGTCGAGAGCCCACTCAATCGACGTCGACAAGTTTGTTGACAGGCTTATTGAAGGGCTGTCTTGGCTGTCCGTGATAAGGAGGAATGTCTTTTCGTCTGCAACACTAACACACGCGTTTCCAATCATTAGCAAAAAGGATTGAGACAGACGGCAAAACCGCTCGTCGACGTCAAGCGGGTCGTTGCTGCATGTCACGCCCACTTAAAGCAAATATAAGAGAGCGTTGTTTTTTGCTCTGTTTTTATTGCAAATTGTATGTTATATTGAGTGTGCAACAACCACACGTCGAATATCAGCGACGCTGTCGCAAGTATACTATGCTGCCGGAAACGTCAAGATGGCCATACACACATTCCGTGTTTTGCAACTACTGGTACGTCTTTCAACAACAACAACAACAAAAAAAAAAGTTTTCAAAGGGGTGGGTTATGTGCGGCAACATCGGGGCATAATAACATCCGACCCCGTCATAAGAGCACATTGACACATCCCACTATTTTGTTTCTGATTTCTTGCTATTTAGTATGGTGTCCGAAGATTACCCAATCAATATTTTGCTACAGCGTCCCGTATATTTTTAACAAAGTCGAAATACGCAACTGCTGGAAACCGAAACTGGACTGGGGAGGAAGAATAAACATAAAGGAGGAGAGTGTTACCGAAAATCACGTAGCCGTGCAACCTTTTTTTATTTTTTAGTCAACTTATTTGTAGCTTTCTAGAAGCCACAAAAAATGGGCATCATAATTTTTGTCTTTATTTAGTATTGAGTGTCTGCCTTCAATGACCCATGACCTTGATTACCTTTGGTGGTTGTGTCTAAACCATAGAAAACGGCACGTGACCACGGAGAAGAGAGTGAGCTCGACTCAAACCGGCCAGTTCTCGATCGGCGGTTTTCAGGAGGAAAGAAAACGAATTTCGGCCCGCAAATTGTGTTCTGGGTAGTTGGGCTCGCGTATGTCATGTACAAATAAAAACACTGGACACCGTAAATACCCAGTCAGTGTTCCTTTAACTTATTTCTTGCAGTACATATTTATTTATATCTCCCACTCCTAAAGCAAACTATTTTTCTTTTTTTTTACTATAGAAGCTTATGTACAGGGAGTACGACATAATCAGTAAAACAAAGTTTCCATTGAAGGATGATAAAGACATACAGCCAGAACGTTACCGCCATGCCAGATAGTTGTTGTTTTTAGAAAGATAAAAAACACGAATGACTTTCACAGACAACCACCCTCTTTCTGAATGTGGTTGCTTGGAGCATGCTTGGGACGTGTCCGCAGACGATTCTTTCGTCATGTCTGCGGAGCAACTCCGCGTCTTTTGTACGAGGTTGGCACAGTGTAAGTGCGGCTTCATGCTTCCAACACACATACTACGCCTGAGCGGCACTCGTCTTTCCCAAAGAACAAAGAGAAGGAAACCTCTCAGAGGGTCAGTCTGGGTCAGTCACATTCGGAGGCGCGCGATCGAAGGTCCCGCACATCATCCGCGTGAAGTACCGTTGGCTCCCGTGAGCATTAGGTCCGAGGTGAGGGCCACATGACGCGCCGGAGGGAAGTTCCGGGCCCGTGACCCGAATTCCCACGACCTTGGAGTCATCGCGCGGGAGCAATGACTCCGAGCTTCTACCGCGCTTTTTAAAACCATAGAACTTTGTGATTCGCAAGTGATGATAAGTTTCGTCAGGGCGCTCATTCGTTGGCCAGGAACGCGAATCCAAATATTCGGCGAAGGACTCATTGTTGACGAGCGCCACGGATGAAAAGGTGGGGAGCTTTCGAAGGAAAGGGCGTACGAAATAGTCCGCTATATTTTCAAATGTTCGTATCGAGAACAGTGCTGGCTTTTGGCCCACTGAAGGATATGCGATTAGTAATGTCCCAATCTAAAATCATTTATCCCAGCCCGAAATCCTTTTCATGTCACCTTTAAAAGAGGTCATGAAACGATATCGGGCTGGAATGTTCACAACATCGCAGAAACGTATGGGTCCTAGTCTGGCGCAAGTATACTCGCACGGACCGCCACTGATTCAGAAGCTTCTTGGTCGCGGTGAAATTGCAACGATAAAAAAAGACTTTTTTTTTTTTTTTCAGTTTTGCGTCGCAAAGCTTGATGACGCAATTGTGGGATTGAAACCACACACCGGACGACAGTCGAGCGCGGCTCATGGATTGACCACAAGAGCACTGCGTGAGCACTCGACTTCGGCTCGTAACAATCGACGCCTCGGCGGACACTCGGGTAGTGGGCCGTGTCCAACCACTGCGGTGATGAGAATAGCCGAACTCTAACAACGCCTAGAGCTCAGCACGCGTTTTCCACTTTGCCGACCCCAGTGCGTGGCTATGATTAACGTAGGCGGCACAGGATAGGCACCAGGCCACGTGGCCGCTTGTTCCGTCTCCGAGTTAAGAGGAGGAACGATGCTCATATTTCTCAAATTTATTTGGCGACTGCCAAATAAATTCACTTAAAAAGTGATTCTGAGTAGTGTCTAGCGAAGTTAGAAACATCGTTTCATGGCTCACTTGACCTGCCACCGATTCCAGATAACAACTCGTCCCCCGAGATTGCCCGTCTGAAGTGGGCCCTCGGTCTCACTGCTAATCCATCTTATCAAGGACAGTGTGCAGACACTGAGGTCACATGGGTCACACTGTCTGTACACATGTTCCAAGCTTACATGAAGCGCTTGGAACACATGCTTAAGGCGTGATCGCCGATGCCCTCCTGCACTAGCCCCGAGAGCGAACACAAGCGTCGCTGCGGTCGCCGCGCCCTGATTGGGTGAGGTGTACCGTGACGTCAGGGCGAGTACTCCGCTCCGCGATCTCGCATCGGCTCGCTTCCCAGCACCGGTTTCCTGGTTTGGCGTTGTGTGCCGCAAGCTCTTCGAGGAGCTGGACTTCGTTTACCCGGTGTACAAGACGTTGAGTTAGGCCGATATTGATGTGCTTCCGTACATTTTATAAGCCTGCTCGTCCCTTTTACCTTTAAAATTGGGTAACAAATCCCGAAAGCTATCGGAGGAGGCAGTTCGGCCGATGAACCTCCCCGTCCGTCCACACGACACAAGGCAGTTTTGCGAGGGATCGGTAAAGCAGTGGCGCAGGTGTTTCAGACGCTGTAATTCTGTTCCTTGCATGTTCATGATTTAGAACAATATTACAACCCGCTTTCAAGGCATTTAAAGTGGCATTTATATCAGGGGCTTTGGGTGGTCGGCAAATTATCTCGCGACCCCGACTTTGCGCTGCCACTCGCAAGCCCTGGTTCACAGATGATTTAAAGGCCCTGTGTCTGATTATCTTTGAAGTGCTCGTGGAACAGGGTTGTTTTGCATAAATGTAGCTTCTTCGTGAATTAATTATATAGTTTATACACGTATGCAGGCATATTTTTTAGAAGATGCCCAATTTCTAGAAATTCGTTTGTATGGTAGCAGCAAAGACGGCCGAATTGCCCCCAGTTGCCCGTATGATATGTACTGAACTGCGGAAAATATGCACAGCAATAGTGCCGTAATTTAGATTGTTTATACTTTTGCCGGACATTTCATTCCAGCCTTGGGCATTCGGAAAATACACTGTTTATTCTGAATTGTCATTTCCGATTAAAAGAGACACTGCTGCAGGTCTCCAAAAGCTTCCTCAGCCTCCAAACTCCCTACAGCTGGACTCTTTGACAATAGAAGAAAACAGGAGTAAAAACAGGCATTCGATTGTCCGTCCAGTGGTAGATGCAGCACTAGTAGCAAAAAATGTGGAACCTGTGAAATGCGACAGTCAGCGTGATAAAAGCTTCTGGTATTTTAGCTTCAGGACAATTCAATTTAAGTGAAATCTCAATTTTAGGGCTTAATTGACTAATAACGAGCTAGACACATTCGCTTACGTTTGTTATACATTACTTGAGGGTTGATATAAACAAGTCTAGAGATACCACCCGTGTAGTCCATTGAAATACTATTCGAATCCAGCAAAGGTCAAATGCGAGCAATGCCTATAATAAATGTTCCTTGTTCTTTTTTTTTTTTTTTTTTTTTTACTTTGCTTATGCATTTGGGCTGTCTTAAGCGCAGACCGCATGGCGCGTTTTTCTACACGCGAAAACGCGACGCGCTATGAACGCTCGCGCGGAAGCTGACGCGGGGGCACCCGCATGCAGACAAAGCCAAGCACCGCCGGCAGCGCGGTATCAGCGTTGCCAGATAACAGAATTCTCAACACGCGATGTAAATGTTGACGCAAATACTACTAAATGAGAATTAAATAAACAAATAACTAAATAAAACGGGTGTGTGTGTCAAAAGAAACACCTTTTTAATTTTTATATGGAAAATAAAAATGCTTTTGAACACTTTGAAATGTGGTGAATACGAAACAGCGTACTGCGCAGGATCACGTGATAGTTCGACCGACCCTCATTGGGCGAGAGCCGTTTCGACGCCTCGGCGCGCGCGTCTTTTTCTGGGTCGGCTAGAAACCAACGCTACCGCGAAAACGCGCGCCCGCGCGCAGGAAATGACGTCAGTTTGACGCCGACGCGCCTGAATCGCGAGCAAAAACGCGCCATGCGGTCTACGCTTTACTTGTGATTCTCTCCTCATGGCCCAGACTGTATTTAGCATGTTGTTCGAGCAGCATGCAGCTTTTCTGCTTCGGCATTCTTTTTTAAAAACAGATACAAAAAAAAAATAGTATACATAACCTGCCAATTTATTCAGACCATCAGCAGCATTTATTGTGCGAGATGTAAAACTATAGTGATGCTCCTACAATTGTGGCCATATCTCTTTATTTTCATATACCACACCGATTCATGCGTTGCCTGCCCTGTCAAGCATGCTTAAAATGATGGTTGAAGTTTCGCCTGTAGCTACAGGCCATACCTAAATAAAGGCACATATAAAAATTTACACTTCCTACGAATTTCTACGAAAAACACGCCAAAAAAAAATTAAATAAAAACGAGCGCGCCGGCAGCTAGCGTCGTCCCAGCCTCCACAGGGCGAGCGGCGGGAGTCGGGGAAAAATTCTCTCCTCGCCGTGACGTCACCCCGGTTCGCCGTAAGGGGGCGCCACGCGAACTTCTCGGGGCTAATAGGGGGCGCTTTGAAAAACGCTCGCAGCGCCGCTAGCGGAGGAGCTGGCGTTCGACCGTGAGGCGCGTTCAGCAGCCTGCGGCGCCTTTTCGCATGCCAAGCTGTGGCGGCGGAAGCGCGCACGGACGAAACTTTTGCTTTTTGAGCCGATACGTTGAGGGTGACGTTGCATGAGTGCTGGGGCAGACCTAAGAAGGGCATCTAGCTGTTCTCCTCTTCTTATATATGGAGTTTTAGTCGTTATTAGGGGTAATTTCCCTAGTTGCGGCCAAAAAAGGAGTTGGAACAATTTTCTGAAAAGCAAGACGGCCGCCACCTTAATTGCTTTGAGTGGGAAATTTATTTCGCTCGTCGCTGTAAACGTAGGACTGCTGGAACGATGATATTGGAGGCGAGTGAGATGTACACTAAGTTTCTGCACGAAGTGTGCCAAGCTTCATTAAGACGGCAGGTGTGAAAGTTGTTTCTAACGAATAAAGAAATAAAGCTGTACGGCATATCCAATATTGGACCCAAAATGTTGTGTTATAGCGGGCTGTGCAAAGTGCAGATTTGGGCACACAGGTGCTTGGACTTGACAGTAACATGACACAGCACTTATTATACAAAAAAAAAAAAAGGTGGCATAGGGAAACCAGGTGAAAATTTGGTTTGGGCGACGTAACTGAATGGGAACCGGTTTTGACCATGAAAAGGCTGTCAAGAGAATACCACTGGTCGGGGGAGGTGGAGACATTACAGGTAGGAAGGGACTAGTGGACTGTACTTCCAATTGAAACAACTTTACAAAAGGTGGTTCCAAAGCCGAGAAAACAAAGTTGTCGGCCAACACACGGTTTGGCCGCCAAGGACTTTTGCGGTCAGCTGTTGTGTAATAACCTGTTGCGCGAGGTGCTGATTTTCGGCCCACAGGTACTTTGACATGACTGTCACTTGGCACAACACTTATTATAACAAAAATAGTTGGCATAGCGAAACCAGGTGGAATTTTAGTTTGGGCGGCGTAACTAAATGGGAACTGGCTTTGACCATCAAAGGCTGTCAGAAAATACAACTCATCGTGGGAAGTGCACACTTTACAGGTAGGAAGGGACCAGTGGACGGTACTTCCAGTTCGAACCACTTTGCGATAGGTGGCTCTAAAGCCGAGAAAAAAAATTGTTGTCTACAGAACTCGGGGTGTCAGTGTTTCCACATCCAAAAGGAGGCTGATCAAGAAAGAAAGCACACCACATAAACTTTCATACTCAAACGCCGATTCTCCAGTGATTCCGAGTTTCATGGTTGTTTTCTTTAGATTTATATTTGTCACTTTTTTTACCGTTCGAATCTTTCTTCATGAAGTGCAGATTGCGTGCCATATTTGTCCGGAATTATCATCGGCTCGTACGATGGGGACGAAACTTCTTAGGAGGGCATTCCTCCAACGAGATTGGCACTGCATACCCGCGAGTGTGGAATGGCATTTCAGTTCGTCCCATCGGCGCTGACACATGTAGGCGTTACTGGTACGAAAACAAACGCAAAGCGCAAGCGGCAGTGTAGAATATGTCAGCCGTGTCGACACAGTGGCAGACATGATCGGGACACCAAATTTCTCGCGTCGTATGGCACGGCTTCATCGTTGTCGCTGTCCCACAAAACATCGGCGAGGTTAAAAACAGTGAAACTTTGTCTCCACGAGATACGACGCATAACTATTGAAGCACGTAGCACAGGCTGTGTCATTAAGCTGTGAACCCAGCGCTGTGAACCCAGCGCAACAGCACCACTCCGACTTCAACGCCTATCAACGTACGCGGCGTGGTTTCGGTTTCGTTTTCTCTCGGGTGCTCACTGCCTACCTTCGGTACCGGCCGCGCGGCGGCGCGCCAGTCGCGTCGCACGGTTCTGCAAACACGAATCACTGCAATGGGACCGTTCGGCTGGGCCAGAGGGCGCGCTGGAGCGATACCAGTGGCGCCGCGCTGTGGCCCGAATTCGCCCTACTTAGCCGTTCGCTCGTCCCATCGCGCTGCCAGTTGCAATGGCGGGCACCGCGTTGAAGCTTTCTGTCCGTTATCAAACTGTGATCATTTTTTTAGGAAGGCGAACCTCCGCAAAGAAAGGGTGCCTGTGTGTCAGGTCTCCGGGGTGGAGGAAATAATCCAGGCATAGGAATATTTGTTGTTTGCGAAGTGTGTCTCGCAAGTGAAAGACAGCGTCAACTGTAACATACGCATCGAGATAAATACTCGTTTTCTTTATGGTTTCGCTAGCTCTTCAAAGTCAGGGTTATTCGGACAAAGATGAGGATACAATATTGTTTAAATTGTCTTTTCGCGCACGGCTGCCCTGTCGCATACACTCCTTGAACTCAGGTTACCGGCTGCTGGAAGCATGCCGCGCCTGTTCTAAATCATTCGAATGAAGTTAATGACAAGGCACGTACAGCCTGATCGCAACACTGGGTCAAGTTCTAATAAAAAAACGAAACGGTACGTCAATAAGGCAACCGCTTTTATTTTGAGCAGGTCCAACAACAAAATAAAACAACAACGACAACAACAAAAAACCTTGCTGTGTTTGCGCGCATCTGTCGCTGCCGTCAAAGCGGTAGAATTGTAATTCATGCACGTGCGTCAATAACCCACTTTTAATTTTATTAGTGAAGGGAGGGATCTCCAATTGACTTGCATTTGCATTGTAAAGCGTTCCCTTTTTTAAACTTATTTTTATGTGATCGCAGAATGATAATTTTGAACACTGTTCCGGTCCACAACTAATAAAAGATTTTGCGTCTCTATTTGTTTTGTTTGCTGTTTAAGTAGAATTAAACTTGATATATCTTGAGTCTGTGTGCCAGGACAGACTTGTCAATATTCCTTCACTCTCTCTGTAAGAAAAGATGATTTAATTTTAAATTTCAGTCATGAATGTTTAGTTACTGGCCTTTGTGACGTGCCCTGACCGTGTCCTCTCAATGGTGCTTCCAATTTATACATCTAACATTGTCAACACACTCTTATTGGTTGACCGAGGAATGTCCGGGCTTTTAGAGTTCCTTGGAAAGTAATTATGCCTGTTGTAGGTTAGCTACATCATTTTAATAATATACAAAAAAGAACTACAGTACAGCCGTCAGTGTAAATCTCTTTTCAACTATGCGCTCAAGTCAGTGTGCAATACGGGTTATGATTATCTGCCTCATTTGCCCTCACGTCTTTCGCTGCTTATTCGCCTTCTCTTGTAAGCATCTGGGAACAAAATTTATAAAAAATTATTTGGAGAGCGCAGGCGAGCTGGTGTGTATATTACCAATTTGAATGAATTGCCCGAGACTCTGGCGAAAAAACTAAAAATATCAACCGTGTATGAGAGATACCTCTTTTTGTCCACGGTTGATGTTTCTAGTTTTCTCGACCCAGTCTCCACTAATTTATCAAAATGAAAAATTGGCAAGTAAGCAAGGTGAGCTCGGTTCTCAAATTTAAACTTGTTTAAAAAATAGTAAAGGCACAATCGGGTTTATTTTGTCGACACCCACGGGGAACCATCCTAGCTATTGCATTAGGAACATATCTAACATTGCCAACACGCTCAAATTGGTCGACCCAGGGATGTTCTAGCGTCTAATTTTGTGAGGCGCTTAGGAAGTAATTATACCTGTTGTGGGCTAACTACATCATTTTAATATATAAAAAAACTAGAATACAGCCGTCAATTTCTTTTCAATTATGCGTTCAAGTCAGCACGCAATAGGGGCTACGAATATCTGCCTAATTTTTCCCCAAGTCTGTTGCCGCTTACCCGCTTTCTTATTAACATCGGGGAACAAAATGGGCGGGTAAGCAAAGTGAGCTTGGTTATCAAATTTAAAGTATTTTATAAAAAAATGGTAACTGCATATTCGAGATTCGTTTGTAGACAGCCATGGGGAACCATCGTAGTTATTACATTAGGGACTTATCGTAGAACGTCAGTGTCGGATTGCGGGCCCCACGAGCGCCAGCTATACCGCCCCCAATCAACGCAAAACTCCTGCATGCTCTTGCGTGTGACCTACGAAAAGTCCCTAAATCTGACAAGCAAGTGTAGCTGCATTACTGAATCACGCGACAAGATAGAGAAACAATAATTAAACATGTTCTCCGCACAGCTGGCGATTCATGCGTCTGGCGATCTTCCTTGAATCACCTCCCACGAACCAAACAAAACTTTTCGGGAATGCGGATACCTCTCTGTTTAATACGATGCTGTGACATATGGGTACCCTTTGCATCTGGTACATTATACTTTACGAAGCGCGAATCCAGCCCGACGAGCGCACCAGCCTCCCGCGTCGTCTGCTCCTCGTACTTCTAACAAGTATCGGCGCGCCTCGCCAGAGGGAGGAGCGGCGCTGCGTATGCGCGGCGAAACTTCAGCCGCACAGCCCTATATCCGAGGTTCGAATGCCGCGTGCCAAGTTTCTCCTTGAACTCATTGCCGTGCGGCATTCGAAGCACGGATCTCGAGGTACCTCGCATTAATATATGCCGACTGTCTTTCGTATGATGTATAAACAGTGTGACCCCGAGTATACGGTACCGGGCGTGTCACGGACGAATATGCGGCTCACGGTTTGGAAACGCGGGCATGGCAACACCGGTCGACTTGCGCTTGGTAATTATTCAATCCGTAGGCAAACAGTCAAAACTAAGATGTAAAAAAAAAAAAAAAAAAGAATGTCAATAATTGGATTGGGGTTTTAGCCTACTAAAAAACAGAAAGAAAATCGCGAGAAGAATTTAAACAGAAGAGTATTCGTGGTTTCCGCGAAGTTAACTTCCCTCGTGAGGTGCCTTTTTCGAGTATATGTGGTCAAACTATTTTTGCGTGAGTAGATATCGTTCCTTTTTCCAACAACTTTTACAAAACCGAGAAAACGATTCACGGCTAGGGAAAGCTGCGGCACAGCTTCTTACACTCTTGAGTATGAGATAAGAACATGGGTACCAAGAAGGGCAGTTATCACAACCGACTATAGCCAGATACAAATTAAGAATGCGCCATAATAAGCTCCGCCTTCAGCGCGAGCTTTTTCCCTCGCGTAACACTTCGGGGGACTCGTGAGCAGGCACCAGCTCAAGGGCAACGGAAAGCAACGGGCGGGTGTCGGAGATTCTGGAGCATCCTTCTACCGAACTATAAAAGCGAGCGTGACAGCACTGCAGTTTCTGGAAGTGTCCCTTTTCCTTACACAGTATTCAACCTTGTGGCGAAAATAAGTGCGGTTATTCAACACGAAAAACATCCTACTTACGCTTCCCAGAGTGCGTTTTTTTTTTTTTCTTACAATAGAAAAGAAAAACGCAGCCTGCAAAAAGATGTTAATTCAATTAAACGCCACGCCATAAACTGCAAAGGAACGCCGAGGACCCACAAAAACGGCGGACAAAATCTTTAGGGCGACCGACGTACGAGCTCCCCAAAAGCTCGTGCGAGCAATAACGCGGTCTCGCAACGCATAAATATTGGCTCCCCAGTGTCACAAAAACAAACGCCTAACAAAAAAAAACAAAACAAAAAAAAAACGTTGTTTTTTTTTTTTTTTTTTTTTTTTTTAGTTTACGTTGCGGAGAATGAAAAACGGTGCTGCTGTTATCGTGGCAGCGGCTTCGTGGCTGTCGCGGCCAAATAAAAGTTTACATCATCATCATCCACGGGCCGGTCGGGTGGCCGGGCCAGTCCGGGGCGCTCTGAAGTCTCCAAAACGGCCGGAACCCGGCGACAAATTAAGCGTCTACTGCGCACCCTTCTCACTCGGCATTCTCCCAGGGCTCGACGCACACACGAGCGAGCGCGAAAAAAAAAAAAAAAAAGGAAGCGAGAACTCTATTACGCGAGGACCGCGCGGCGCCATGCAAGGGTGCGAGGAGGAAAGCTGACAGCATGGTGGTGGCTGTACGCGCTCGCTGGACCAATCAACCGCCTCCCTTTCATCTGACCCCGCTAGCTCTGTGTGTGGGTTAGGAGCGTGATCACGTGACTGGTCTCACGACTATGTAGCTTCCACCGCACTGTCAGCTTGACCAGCAAATCCAGGGATGAGAACGACGCCCCCCTCAACAAGGTAGTAAACTGGGCCAGTTGGTAATAGTTAAACACGGTTGATGACAATCAGCTTCAGAAAACGGGGACGAAGAAAGGAACAATGTTTGATTCTTTCTTCCTCCCCGTGTTTTGAAGCTGATTTCCATCGTCCATGTTGCCCCCCTCCCTAAGCCGGGGTCCGGGGGTCGCATCAGCTTGTACTTACATCATACAAAAGTCAGTCTACATACAAATTTGAACGCGAGTTCCCACGAGGTCCGTGCTTCGAATACCGCATGGCAATGAGTTCAAGGAGAAAACTTGGCACGCGGCATTCGAACCACGGATATTGCGATGACTCGTGTTTGCATGTCCCCCACCTCAAATCCTGGACATGCCAAGCACCTCAACCCAGCCCGCCCCCTCCCTCCCCCCTCCACCTCCTAGTCCTCCTTCCTTCCTTCCTTCCTCTCTCTCTCTCTCCCTTCCTCCTCTCCTCTCCTCTCCTCTCCCCCCTCCCCCCAATGTGAGCCTCGTACCATATTGGATTAACTCCGTTGGTTCATGGCGACCTCTGCGGTGTGCCCAGACTCCAGACTAGTGCCTTCATGCTCGCTTTGCGGGACATGAATTAAGGCACCCCACTCCAGACTCCAAACAACAATGTTCTGTAGGTCGACGCCTCTCTCGCTTCGGATCTCTCTAGCGGTGTTTTGGCCCGTTTACAGCGATTCTGGAACGTGGGGAAAACGGCGGGGTTTCGGGGGGTTCGACTCGGAGAGCACCGAGCGCGGGCTTTGTGTAATGAATACAATTTGTCACCACGGCGTCCCGACACTGCGGCGCCCGGGCCCGACACTTGCGCGAATACGCCGGCGGCGAATACGATATCCATCATATGCGGAGCTGTTCAGACGTGGCGCGTGGTTTCAAATAGAGGAAGCAATTGAGCGACGCGAGCCCGTGCAACGCCACATATTACAGAATGATCGAAGCCCGTCCACTAGAACAGACCAATATCACAAGCCGTAGAGTTATTATAATGTACGCTAGAGGTTCAACTGGCGCTAGTGTCACTGTCTATGCGGCTGCCGAAGGCAAATTAAAGCAGTCTACTTCTGCGGTGCTCCTGTGCATTCCCATGAGAAAACGCGCGTGCATTGTGCCTCATCGCCGGAAAATAACGTGGAACACCTTTGTTATTCGGGTCGTACCAAATAGTATCTACCTTTATTAACATGTAAAAGTGTAATGACTTTAGTTAGCACTTTTTTTTTTTCTTTCAAAGATGAACGATATTTAACTTCGCTATATTTCAGGCCCAAACCTGCGTTCCACAGCAGGCGTGTAAAAACAAGCGATGATACTAAGCAAAATATCAATCGAAACAATACAGACTGTGTTCAAGGTTCGAGAGTATTATGGTGACGCTTATATATTGCTAATATGCCAGTCCTGTCACTATATGAAAATGACCCCGTGTTCAAACTTTACGAGCGGTTAAAAACATTCGAAACGTACAGAATAAAGTACGTGGGCTGTGAAAGGTGTCTCTTTATCATTTTCTATGCCGGGCAAAATTTGTCAGGCACTTGTTCTCAAAGATTTCGAGTGTGTAAGTGATGTTTCGAACGTAGAACAAGCATCTTCGCAGAGAGCAGAAAGAATAAAGCAGCACTTATTGAAAATGGGACTATATTACCTGGCCATCAATTTATATTGATCGCACATACACGGGGAGTTACTGATCCAGTGCTACTGCGTAGTTCCATGTCGTCTCTCTTGGTTTTCCACATGTCCTAGGTTCGTTTGGCACGTCTATCCCCCATGCTGGAAAGGGCCGACGTCGTATTCGTGCTAACAGTGTCCGGCAGTGCACATAAATACATGTAGGAAGCAGTTTTAGCAATGTTTTTAATGCAATGAATCTGAAAGAAAAACGCCGTAACTGACCAAATATTTCGTCTGCCTGACTGAGAAATGTTCCAAGTCACCCAGTATGTACGACTTATTCGGGATATCTGCTCTTATAATCGAGCGCAGGGAGAAAGTGCACTCACTTTTCCCCATAGAAATGCATTACCGGAAGTCAATTTTCGACTGGTTGCTGTCTCTTTCAATTTGCGACACTACACTAGCGTTAGTTGAACCTCTAGCGTATACATATTTATAATTCTATGACCTTGGCCATGACCTCCGAGATCCTGAAGCGCGCGCTTTGGCAAGGTATGCGCGGCAGCAGATTTTACAACAGAGGTGGTGCCTCCCCTTTTCCCACTCCCAGACCTCGCCGCGACCGGACCAACCGGACCCCGAGTCCGAAAGGCTCCTGCGCAGCCAGGAACGGCACCGAGGTAGGAGCTGCTACCATGCAGTGCTCTACAGTGCTCGGAGCTCTCGGTGTCGTTCGTGCTTGCGGCGAAGCCTTTGGGATCCCTTCGGACGCGCAAGTCGTACTTCGCAAGGCTTGGACGGGGGACGCCCTCACCGAGCAGCTCTGCTATAGTCCGCTTACTTATGATGGCAATAAAAGCTCGCGTTTGTTCTCGTAAAAAAATTGCGGGTGACCAAACGGGACCGCTCTCCGCGCCGCCGACGAGGTTGGCCGCCGCCATGTTCTCAGATGCTCCCGCAGCGAGCGCCTTCCCATAATCCTTCCCGTTCCAAAATGCGATGCGGCCTCCGTTTACATGGGCTGAATGAATGCGCACTCGCCATTTCGATCCACCTCTGTCTAGCGACTTGAATGCGATGCGCTTTCTTTGCGCATTATGCCGTTTACATGACCGCATTGAATGCGACAATTGGATTCGATGCGACTAAGTCACATACATGTAAACGCGGCTTGAGATCGCCGGGTTGTTCTTATTTTCTTATTGCGTGTGTGTGTGTGTGTGTGTGTGTGTGTGTGTTTCACAACAGAGGGCGAGCTAGCCGGTGCATGCAGCATAATGTGGACCCGCCGCAACCCCCCCCCCCCCTTTTTTTTTTTGTTCTCTTTGTTCTTTCAAGGTTCTCTTTGTTCCCTTTGTTCTTTCAAGGTTCGCTTTGTTCCCTTTGTTCTTTCAAGCGCTATAAGTTAACCCCATCCTATTCTTTTTTTTTTTTTTTTTTTTTCAGTGCGCTACTGCCTGAGTGAGCGCAGCTGGCCCAAAACTTTACTGGCATCAACTTCAAAATTCGCAAAACATTCTCTTAATTTTTTTTTTTTTTTTTAGTATCGAGCATGGTGAAAATACACGATACACTAAACATAGATTTTTGATTCCGATACACCGATACTTCAATTTCTTGCAAGCGATACGTAATACCGATACATAGAATGAATCGAAAAATAGTATCGAAGATACACAAGTGTCTTCGATACTTCCTATGCCTGTCGTCTTGTCCCCTCCATTCCGCCCTGATGACGTCACAGCCGTGGAGTGCTGAGAGTACAGAGTGTTTTCAACTGCTCGATAACGGTCACGTGGTTCGTGGACAGCGTTTGCAATGCGAGCTGCAAGGAAGAGACGAAAGCGTTGATCGTCTGCAAACGTCTCCACGTTTCTGCCTGCTTTCTTCCTCGCCACGCGACAACGCAGCGCATGCGTACTCGCAATCGATCTCCGCAAGAAGCGTCCACCATTAAATTGTAAACGCTCCCCATGGCTTGAGTTGGACCCTCTCATCAACGTATGCTCTCTAGGGAGTGCTGCAGATCGCAGCGATCCTGACGGTGAATACAGCAGCGCCAATGGCTCTACAGCAGGCGCCTGTTCCGCTCTGCCGCTGTAAGTTGTAACCCGCTCGGGAGCGCAGGCCTATCGACGTGAATGCCAGCCGCCACGGGCTTTCAAGGATAGGTGGCGCAAGCTACCGCCCGATCAGAGGGCGTACCCCATATTATCCATCCACCCAGCTTGAATAGGGAACCACCAGTACGGCGATGGTTGGTTCTACACAGAATTCACCGGCGACTCCTTCCATATAACGTGCGTTGTTACAGCGGTAAGGTCACAGTATTGCACAATCGGTTTAAAACGCCCTAATTGTTCAGATTCTACGACACCAAAGACGAAAACGCTGCGTTACGTAAAAAAAGGGGGAAAAAAAAAAAAAAGAACTGCAAGATGTAAACACAACTTTCGTCCATGCTCAAAGGAAAAGAAAAAAAAAAGTCGATTTATAACTAGTTAAAAAGAAAACGCTGAAAATCGAAGTGACTACCACACACGTCGGCCGTACTCCGCGCGACGTCGCTAGAGATCATGAGAGACGCTGCGGACGGTCAGATGCGAGCGAAACGCCGCCTCGCAAGCATTAATGCACCCCACGGGAACTGGTTTCGGTCTCGAGAGTGTGTGCCTTCAGCCGGGAGAGAGAACAAAGACAGAGGGCAGCCGTTTGACAGCCGGTGTATACACTGTGCCACAAAGCTTGTGCACACACGGGGGTTGGTTCGCGTGACAGCTGTCACCTTTCGTTGCAACGCATCTCCGAAGGAAAAAGAAAAAAAGTTTTGGAGTATTTTTTTTGACGTCTATAGAAGGGGGTGCACGGACTTGTCTGCGGCTAAGCAACGGTCGAGCGAAATGAAACTTTGTTCGAAATTCATAACCCTTTCCCGCGCGCGCATTTGCGGAACCCTCTCCATCCATTGTCGATACGCGTGCTCTCTTCGTCTCGCCGTGCTTCGTTGACTGCAATCTTCCCCGTCATCTTACGGCTTTGGCGGCTGATATTCCTACATGCGAGACACCGTCGGGTGTACGCAGAACAATATAAAGAACCCGTTCGAGAGCGCAGGGAGACGACTTTGAGCGTTGCGGGGATGATTTAACGCGTCGTGTAAGCTCGCCGTTCGCCCGTACACTCCATCATTTCCCTCCTCTCCGTCGGTGGACGTGAGCGCTGCACGCTCTTGACCGGCGCATCGACAGGGCACCCCCATTCCATCGGGTCCGTCCGTTTTTTTGCGGCCCCGCCGAACTTCACCCTGCCCGACGCAATCAGACGAGATCGACGAGGCATCCCATGGGCGCGCACGCTCGGCCCGGGATGCTTGGGCGTATAAACAACACGGACAGCGTTGTCATCCGGGGAGCGCGTACGTAACTTCGCGAGTTCCCCGGGGCTCAACCCTCCCATTTATGTTGTGTTTGCCTACACGTTTTATGATAAGACGCAACCTCCTCTCTCGGGACCTCGACGACGTGAGCCCGTATGACCGACGATCGACTGGCGTTCCCATAAAGCGCGCCCCAGGTGTACGAACACCTCGCACCCTTCGGCGCACGCACGCGTACAAAGGAAACTTGTCGAAACGTGTTATACGTGAACTGGGCAAAGACAAAGCGTGTGTGAGGGGACTACATTAGAAGAGACGTACGAACGTGCAAGAGACAAAGTACTGTCAGTTTTCTTGTCTGTGTGTGTGTGTGTGTGGCGCAAGGTACATGAACCCCATTTTTGTGGCCTTCAAAAAACTGCAAATGCGTTGACCGAAAAACAAGAAGTAGCACAGATTACAGAGAATACATACGTGTATACACACGCGCGGGCAGGACGACGCGATGGCGGCGCACGACGGACCAACGTTGCGACCGTTGCGAAGGACGTGCATGGGGCCGTACTTCGGAACTTTCGTTCGTGGTGCCGGCCAATCGATCTTCAGGTGCAGAACATCGAGCGGAAGGGAGATACGTGCGAAACAGTCGCACGGCAAACGGTGCACGCAACTTCGTCGTCTGCTTTACGCGCCAGAGAAGCGGAGAGAAGAAAACGCGGTCGGGCGTAGCCATGTGTGCGAGTTCCGGCCATGAGCTTCCGAGGAGTTGAGGTTTTTGGCTTTGTTAAAAATATATTTGCTGTAGCAAAATATTAATTGGGTAGTCGGCAGACAGCCTATTAAATCGCATGGAAAGAAACAAATATGGAAAAACAATTGGGAGTGTCAGTGCCTTTTTAGGCCTTTAAGGGATGATGCATTTCGGGAAGGAATGTGCGTGACGTCAGCGATCGGCGGAACCAGCGGGATTCCCTCTCCGGACTCCACCATTCACACGAACGGCGGGGAGCGGAAAGGGATGTCAGGGTTACCAGGCGCACTGAGCGGTCGCACTCTCGACAACAGGTCTTGGTGCACGCTGACGAGAATAGAAAAATGGAGGAGGCGTATACAGAAGACGGCGATACGCGATTATGGCAGCAGAGCTGTCAGATGCGGAGGACGACCAACTGCTCCCTGCTAAAAGAAATGTGTTTTTTGAATGGGTGGATGCAACACAAAGTACGTGGAATCAAACACCAGTTGTATGAAGAGCGGTTTGAGGACGGCACCGATGATTATCGAAGAGTCCTCCGGGTGCCTCGGACGACATGCGCAACAGCGCAAGCCACAACTTTAGCCACAACGCGGCTGAGATGCCACCGCCTGTATCTCGCTGAGCAAAATTTGTAAAGTTGCCTGACACCCGAACAAAAGACCGCCAAGTGCGAAGAGATCCCACGCCAAGGCGGGAAGCGTTTGTGCAGCCCGAGGTACCCTGAGCAAAAGCTCCCCCATCGTCAGCGCGGCTCCGCGCAAAAGCGTGACGTTGTTAATTACCACGTGACGCGTATCCCTGGAAGCAAAGGGAGGGATTTCCCCCCGTGTGCATAGCCCTTTTAGGGACACTCACTCCATATTCAAACAGTCATTGGACGCGTCGAGTAACCCGCGTTCCGTTGCTCCTACTGCGGCGCTCCGAGTTTCTTACTGCGAGCGCAGCAACTAAACGGAACATATATCCTATATAGGAGCGCGACGCACCGAAACTATCGACGAGCCGCACGAGCCAGTGCCGACTACGCGGTTATGTATGACGAACCCGGCATCTCGCGGATACAGGTGCCCGCCCTCCCGCCCGGCCCGGCCCGCCCCGGCCCGCCCCGCCCCGCCCCGCCCGCCCCCCCCCCCCCCCCCCCCCCCCCCCCCCCAGAAATTATTTCCAAGACAAAATTGTGAAGAACGGCGGAGTGTCAAGTAAGAAACGGTAAAGTTATAAAGTTCAGATCTAAGACAACATTCTTGAACTCGCTTGTCGACGCAGGAGATGTTCCGTGGTTCCATCTTGAAGCGCGAGACGAAACCCGTCAATAGGGGGTTTTCGTAGATCGTCTTCGCCATCCCGCAAGGCCATCCGCAACCCGCTACGATAGCGGGAACTCCGCAGTCAAGGCTATCGGCGCGCAGGCGCAGTAGCAACTTGTTCGTTGCGGAACGCTTAGCGGAGGGGGCAGCGCGGTCTACGAAAACTCCCTAATGTGCTACCGGCACGCTACCGTTCAATAGATAGCACGTCCATTTGTTTTCAGTCAATATGCACGAACAAACCTCCTACGGAAAGCAGATGTTTCGGTGTGTGTGTGTAAGCGTTGCAAGAGTGGAAGGGGAGGAGGAGAGGGCCAAAAGGACATTTCGCCTTTCCAATCGAAGCACCTTTTAAAGTGGTAGCTTTATAGGCCTAACCATGTTCAAGGTCGTGTCCTCAAGGTCACGTAACGCACGTGGCTGAAGCTCAAGTTCGTGTTACCAAGGTCAACTAACGCACGTGGCTGAAGCGTAAGCTCCGGTCCCATAAGCTCGGAAGCTCCGTTCGCAGGTGCGTGCGAGAGAGAGGGAGTGACTAACCACGCTCAAGCTCGCTGTAGTGAACCGTAAACCGCCCGTGGCTGTAGTGAACCGTAAACTCCAGTCGCGTAAACTCGTAAGCGCCGGACGCATAAGCGCCAGTTGCGAAAGCTTTTGAAGCCAGATTTGGGAAGTAATCCGCTACAAAAAACGAATTACTTGTAATCCGTTACTTTTTCACGTAGTTTTGTGACTGCCACGTTACTTTTTTTCGGGAGTAATTTGTGATGCATTTTCGATACAAAATATTGGTAACGGATTACTTTAATTACTCGTTACTTTCTAAAAATATGAGCATAATACAGTAACTGGAGCAATACGAGCAGAACATTCAGCAGCATAAAGAGAGCAAGTTCAACAAAAATAAAAAAAAATAATATCAGGAAGGGGAGAATAGTCAAAAAGAAAACACGATTTTTTTTTTTTTTAATGACCGGCCACTAGAATTACAGCAAAAACGGGCAAGGGACGTACAAATATAGGAAAGACAAAGATCAAGCACGACAACGCCGAGTAGGCTCTCCGCCGCCATCCATCGCGTTTTTCTTCTCCCGGGCAGGAGAAAGCTCTTCGTTTTTGTTTTTGTCTGTTACAGCGTTTCATCCTTTCCAACTTCTTCGACGTCTCCCGCCACCTTCACAAACATCAAGCGCGAGTCCATACCCCGTCGATCCGCGGGTTAAAAACTCGCGTAACAGACGATGTAACCTCGCGCGAGGGGGTCGAATTCTCTTTGTTTTTGATGTGCGTTACTTTATTCTAGCACGCTCTCGAGGCACGGCTGAAAAGCGCCCGTCGCGAGGCTAAGAGCATCGTCTACTGTCGCGAGCGCGTGGCTTCGTCTATGGTTCCGTTTGTGCGAGAACGCGTGCAAATGATGTGCGAGATCAAACCCTATGCTCGCGCCAGCAGCCTTGACAGCGTTCTACAGCAAACTTCGTTCACCCTTAAGCTGAGACTAAAGGTCGGTTCAGACACCTGCGCTTGAGTGCGTTTGACTGCGTTGCGTTGAGAGCCGAAAGCGAGTCACCGGCACGTGTGCTTCGCATGAAGCGTAAAATCCAATTCAAGGAATCATCTTGACACGCGATATAAGCCGCAGGAATGTCCTGGTTTCTCGCTGCCGCAACGCAGTCAAACGAAACTGTCCGAACCAGGCTTAAAAGCTCCGCTTTCAGCGCGAGCTCTCTGGCTTTCGCAGTGCTTTGGTTGTGCGTTTGACCGCGGTGCGTCCTGTAGCGGCAAGCGAACGCGTAGCGTTGCGAACAGCGCTTGCGCTAAGCTTTTACACACAGCTGCGACGCAGTCGAGCGCAGTAAAGAGCCAATAAGTACGCGCTTTAGTCACTAGCAGCTCACCAATAGTGAGCGAAATCCACGGCAACATGGCGGGGCCCGGCGACAGCGTCAAGTGCTCGATCTTGGGACAATCCCGGTCGCTTCCCCGACATTAGGGAGTTTTCGTAGACCGCGTTCTCCCCTCCGCTAAGCCCTCCGCAACGAAGAAGCCGCTACCGCGCCTGCGCACCAATAGCCTTGGATGTAGAAACCCGGATCTCGTAGCGGGTTGCGGACAGCGTTGCGGGACTGCGGAAACGATCTACGAAAACTCCCTATTAGGGAATTTTCGTAGATCGTTTTCTCCGTCCCGCAACGCTCTCCGCTACGATACCCGGAACTGTACTGTCAAGGCCATAGGCGCGCAGGCGCAGTAGCGGCTTCTTCATTGCGGAGGGCTTAGCGGAGGGGGAAACGCGGTCTACGAAAACTTTCTTTTCTGTCAGGCTGGAAGCATCGCAGCCTTGGAAAAAGCAGTCCCCACCGCTTCCAAAACGGAAAAGCAAGTTCCGCGAGCTTAGAACTGGATACGCATCGTCGAGTGGCGCGAGCGATCAGGTGACCCCCCACTCCTTTCACGGCTTCTGATTGGTCCAACGCACCGCAACGCTTTGGAAAGATGCGCGAGTCCCTCGCGTCGCGCTACCGAGCGTTGCGGGACGGCGCGCGTCGTACCGCAAGCGACCGCTCCTGGCCGCAAGGACGCCGCAACGCACTCAAACGCGTTCAAACGCGAATGTGCGTATGGGCCTTCACACGTCGCTGCGCCCCTCCCAAAGGTCACTAGCACTCTCGCGTCCGCCTTGGTCCATGCTAAGGAGAAACGCAGTGTATATAATATATATATATAGTTTGCACGAGGCCGCTGGTAGAGACGCTGGCCGCTGCTACATCGTCGGTGAATGGACGAGGCCAGCGTTCGTCGTACGTGCGCGAGTCTGCAGGATCGAGTAGACCGACGGGCGCGCCCCTGCGCCGCATCAACGACCGCCGGGACTGCCACGAAAGGAAAGCAGCCCCGAAAGCCCATCCATCAGAGCGTGCAACTTTTCCTCCGACCAACGCCGCCTGTCGTCCCCGGCGGCCCGCACCACAACGAGACGCGGCCAAGAGGATGCCGCCCTCGTCGTACCTCGCCAACCTCGCTTTGCAGCGCCGCCGACGCAGTGTTGTCGTGGCAAATTACCTCCGGCGCAAAACGGAGAGGCCACGTCACTCCGAGGACCTTGGCTGTCGACGCCTCGTCTGCTTTCTTCCCTCCCCGAGGAATCCGCCGCCACCCTTCCCTTTGAGATCGTGCAAAGACGCATCTTCTCGGTCGTTCTGTGGGTGCCGCAACAGCAGCCGATGGTATTAGCGCGCGCGCCGGAATATTGGCCAAGGAGAAACAAAATCGCCCCAAGTTACTTCGTTTTTTTTTTTTTTTTTTCTTTGTATGTGTCTCACCTCGATGAAAGAGCAAGTACCCCCGAATGAAAAACATCGTTTCAGAGTATTGTTGTGGGGTTTCCGGCTGCACCGAAGCAATAACCCTCAGAAGGCAAGGCCTGCACAAGACGTCATCGTTGGTGGATTACCCCTCCCCCCTTTCCCCCAAACACACACCCAAAAAGAAAAGAGAAAAAAAAAAAAAAAAAAAAAAAACGCAGTAGTACGACGGATTTAGGATTAGGAATCAAGTAGTTCCCCACACCAGATCCTGTAGAGCAATTTTCACTTTCACATCTTGTAGCGTCTTGAGTGAACGACGAGGTGACCGAAACTATTGCAGAGCTGTAAAGGAACTAATTAAAAGTATATATAATGGACGTTTTCTGTATTTATATTATGTATAAACACTTTTCACCCCTTACGGGGGGATGTTACAGGTGCAGCATACGAGTTTCACATAAAATCAACAAAACGCAAACAATTGTCTAAATGCAAGTTAGAATGAAATCTCAATAACCGTAATCAAGTTACATTTTCCAGTAACTTTCAAGTTTGTCCGCACCGGGCAGCAGGCAGGAGTCCCAGCCAAGCTGCCCGCCTTCTGACGGAGGCTTCTTGCGGAGAGGGCGCCGTGTAACCGAGATTTCGGTTGCACGTCAAAAGATCCCCAGGTGGTTCGTATTAAGTGATTTAACCCTCAGTCCTCCACTGGGGCGTGACAGATGCCCTTCTTTGGTTTGGTACGTAAAAAATCACCCCATTCGATGTTGATTCGATCCAGTCCCAGCAGCAGCACCACATGTTGTCGCTGCCTTCACGTGAGCCGAGTGGTCGATTAATAATAATAATAAATGTGCCGCCATTCTTTTTTTCTTTGGAAACTGAAGAGTCGGTAAATAACACAACTCCAACTTGGATGAATATTCTGAAAGAAAATGGCACCTGACGTGGTTACTTTTTCTCGCCCGATTCTGTCTGCCCTCCTGCCGTTGCATGCTGGCAGAGAGAGAGAGAGAGAGAAAGACAGAGGCGTCGCTAGCCAATTACCTCAATACAAATGAGCTGTTGGCGTGGCACGGAAGCTGCGTCCAAGAAGAAAGGAGCGCGCTTGGCGAAACGGAACGCCCGACGCGGCATGCCGCACGCGTGCGTGCACACGCGGCAGCTGGCTCTGTTCCCAGCAAGGCGCACGGCCCGAGCCAACAACGGCGAGCGTTTTATTTTATATACATACAGTGCAGGTAAATGAATACCGGCTCGCACAAAACACAGCTGCTTCAAAAAAAGAAACAAAAAACGGTGGATTATTAATTTAGTAACTATAGTACGAGAGCGCCGGAGGGCTGGGGGAGATTTATATGTCGATCCCCACACTGAACGTTTTAGGTTCGCTCAGTTCTCACGGCTTCCATGCCGAGGCGAAGCTGAAATAACCGTCGCGATCAGCTTGAAGGTGAGTCGTTGTAGCATGTGTACCGAAGTTCAAGGGCATGTCAGGCTGAGGCATAAGGAGGGACTAGCATCACGGGCTGCGTTATAATGAATGTGACATCAGCGCATCGACTCTAATCGTCCTTCGAATGACGCCGACGAGGCAAAGTTTACATGAACGCACTTCCAAGTCCTACGCGAAGGTGGCTCCAAGCCGTGTCCAAGTTAAAGCTGCGTTTCCGGCACCAGCCGCACCACGTGACTACGTTTTCCGTTGCATCGCATGTGAAGGCCCATCGACGCTTTCGGCGAGCGTAAAGATCGTGCCCACTGTCCTCGGTGCTGTGCAAGAAGTAACGAGACGGAAGAAACATCAAAACCCAAGCGTTTTAGGCTCCGGGCCGGGCCGCCGGATCACCCTGGACCAAAGGCATCGTGTATGCGCAAGCCCTGGCGAGCGAAATCGTTTCCGAACGCTCGGAGGACGCCACCGCGCTTCGTCTCACCAAACCATGGCCGACCGTGACCGGACCAACCGAACCCCAAGGCCGAAAAGCTCTGGCGCTGGCAGGAACGGCATCGAGGTAGGAGCTGCTCGTTCTGCGCTACCATGCAGTGCTCGGAGCTCTCGGCGTTGTTCATGCTTGCGCCGAAGCGAAACTCCCTCGGACGCGCAAGTCGTACTTCGCAAGGCTTTGACGGGGGCCGCCCTCTCCGAGCTCGCTTATGATGGAAATAAAAACTCGCGTTTCTTCTCCGGAGAAGACTGCGGGCGGCCACACGGAACCGCTCTTCACGCCACCGACGAGGTTTGCCGCCACAGCGAGCGCCTTCGCATAATCCTCCCCGTTCCAGAATGCGATACGACCTCCGTTTACATGTGCTGAAGGGATGCGCATTCGCCGTCTCGATGCACTTCTGTCTCGCGACTTGATTGCGATGCGCTTTCTTAACGCATTACGCTGTTTACATGACCGCATTGAATGCGACAACTAGATTCGATGGGGACGGCGAATTTCCATCAGTTCACTGAGGTCCCCCAGCTTAGTTAAACTCAATAATCGTTAGCGGCTCAATGACGGTTGGAGCCGCCGTGTAACTCCGGCCAATCGCGATCAGAAGCGCACGTAGACGCTGCTTGCACGAGCCAGTCATCCCCCCCCCCCCCCCCCTTTTTTTTTTCTCTCACCATGGCCCGCCCCCCGTCGTTCGACGCGCCGGACGGCTGCTATGGTGATTGCATGGATTTTAAGGACTACGTACGTTTGAAAGCACGTCTTCTAGATGAGATTCCGCCGTATTCAATGGTAGAGTTCCTGAATAGGCTCCCTACGGAAGCCAGAGTTGCCCGTTCATCCTGGTTGGGTACTCGTAGCGCCGGCTTTCCTGCACGGCCATGGATTCTTTGCTCGTCACGTGACTGAATTCGGCGAATAACGGCGCCGCACGCGCATGGAAAACAGCAAAGGAGGAGAAGAAGGCAAAAGCAGGGTAACATACCCCGGGGCGCGTGCAGCGTCGGCGAAGCGACCGTGTCGGTGGCTTTCCTTCACGGCGCTGGATTCTTTGCTCCTCACGTGACCGATCTCAACGAATAGCGGCGCGGCGGCACGTGGAAAACAGACGGGCAACTCTGGCTCTAGTCTATGAAACACACAGGTTTCAAACGAAAATCTAGTTGGCGCTTCATACGACGGGAGGCGGACCTGAAGTGGATGAGAGGGGTGTAACTCCCTCCTTGGGACTTCCATAATTGGGCAAGTCCCAATCGTAAAGTTACAAATAGAAAAAAAAAAAAATAACGCCATTAAAAACTGTCGGCGCTAATAGTTTGTTGCAATGTAAGATAACGAAAAGCTTGGTTCAGACAGTTGCGTTTGACTGCGTTGCGGCAGCGAGAAACCAGGACATCCCTGCTGTCTATTCGCTTGCCAAGGTGATTCTTTGAATTGGATTCCACGCTTCATATGAAGCACAGATTTGCCGGTGACTCGCTTTCGGTTCTCGACGCAACGCAGTCAAACGCATTCAAACGCAAGTGTCTGAACCGGCCCCAGCAAACGCTCTTTGCCTTCTGGTATGTTTGGCTGCGCGTGCGGCGAAGTGTGACTTAAGATAGGGAAGTCGGCGCTGGAGGCGGAGCATCTACTGCCATATCCTTCTCTATACTAGCAAAACCTGGCAGAGCGCCACGAGACGCGGCCGCCGAAAGTGAAAACGTGGAGCGGCAGACAACGAATGAGAGAAGAGGCTAAAACCCCTTAATAAAGGTTTTTTTTTTTTTTCTTTTTTACAAGTGCCGTCAATTATTGTTGGGGAGCGCGCAAGACACGTGCCTCGAGCGGGTGCACCGCCGCCATTCGCTTCCAGGGGTCGCTCATTTATCGCTCATTTGAATGCATTTGCTTCCAAGAGCCGCAAGAGACACGGGCCTCGTGCACTGGCACATTTGAAGTTACTTGAAAGACAAAAGCATACACATCGAGGTGCTTTAGGAGAGGCATGTAACGGGCGCCCCGCTGAGGCGAGACGCCGAAACATACTTGTCCCGAGCGATGAAATGTCCGCTTATGCTCCTCGCGTTCCTCGGGCTAACGCTTCTTTTCTCGTCGGGTTTGAAAACCATGTTTCGGGTCCTCGCCGCCGCAAAAGCTGTGCGCTGACTACAGGCTCCCCGAGAAATGCTCTCTGCTACCAGATCCTTGCGCTCGAAATCTGCGACCGGGCACTCTATGGCTCCGTCGTCGAACGTATAGAGGAGGCTATGGCCAGGCTTTGTGAGTATAGAGGAGGCTATGCTACTGCTGACCTTACAAGTTACAACCCTGCAGCCAAGCGCGAGCGGGAGCAGCAGCGGCCTCGTGTTGTGCGACTCCCTCGCGCCTAGAGTGACATTGTGATGCCCGAAGCGCGGCTCCGACTGCTGCGTTTAGCGTCCTATCTCGCCCATACATCAAAAGTAGTCAGTGGCAACAAATGACATCACAGAAGCCGGAGTGTCACGCGGTCGGACGTCGCGATCCTGGCGGTTGGTCGGAGAAATGATGGTGAAAATCATGAGCGAACGGGAGTGTCGCCGTCGTCGCGGCGTCCCAACTTCTGGCTGCTGAAGCTTCCGTGGACTGTCAAGCTGGAGGGAGTGACGTGCTGTAAAACAGGCGTCGGCCACATCCAGCCCCGCTACTGGGACACCGCCAGGGTCCCGGCCGGCGACAACATGCCACGTCTATGACGTCACTAGGTGGAAATGGAGGGACCACCTTTTTGGACGCGGCAACTATACACCGGGAGGGGAGATGCATTCCAGGCAATCTAGTGTCATGACCGGAAAGCGCAGCAGAGCGCCTTCACACGCAGGTGGCATCGCGTGACGAAAGTCGCATGTCCCCTTCACGTCAGGAAACCCGGAAAGGGCTGCGTCGAGGACGGGGAAAAAACTGACGCGCACCGAAGGGGCGTTGCGTGCCAGGCCAGGGTAAGGCCAGGGCGACCAGCCGCCCTGAATGGAGAACGCCGCGACAAAGAATGAATGACACTCGAAGGTCGCGGTGCGCCTGCGCGACAAGACGTCGCGTATCCGCGGGCAGCCAGGACACGCGGAGGCTCCCTCCTGGGTGGTAAAGGAAACACTACGAGGAGCACCGCCACTCAATCAAGTAAACTTTGTTGGCGCTGACATCGAGCATAAAACACTATACGGGTACACTCTTAGAAGAAAAAATGTAAAATGTTAGTAACTGGAGCAATTACTACCCCTTTATGGCCGTTACCACATTTTTACTAGCTGCTAACCACGTCAAAGACGCCGCAGCTATAGTCTGTGGCAGGTTAAGAGTAAAGTGGAATCTCTTACCACCTCTCTTTTTTTGCAGAATGAACGCTGGAGAGGAGGTCGCCTCCTCTCCAGCGTTCGCTCTGCCAAAGAAAGAGAGGTGGGAGGAGCCTCCATAATGATAAAAATAAAATACCTGCGTGCCAGGCCAGCCACGCCGTGTCTGTTGCGCGCGCTGGATCGGACATGGCCGGCGCGGCGTCCGTGTTTATCGGAATGACTCACAATACACACACATCACTTTTCAGTTACCCTGTACCCTGCGACAATCATGGAAGACATCGGCGAAGGAAAGCGGTGTCTCGTTGAAGGAGAGGACGTGCTCAACTGCGATCATGTCATCCAGTGCAGCGTCGCACCACAGCCGACGGCGGACAGTGTCCGCATCGTCGCGTACGTGCTGCAGTCCCCCGCGCTGCATATAACCGGTTCAAAAGCATGCTTCGAGCACCGCGGTATACGCAGCAAGTCCGCACCATATTGCTACAAACAAATGTGCAGCGAGCACGGAAACGACGCGGCGCACGCATGGCGAGTGTTGGCGTCGGAGTTGTTTGCCACACAGCGATTGTTTGTGGTGATGATGATGATAATGAAACTGCGCCTCCTATAGTTCGATTTCCTCGCCAATAGTATAACCACAGTTGTACTAGTAAAGAGAATTGAGCTAGTAATCATTACTAGCCAAGAATGTGGAACTAGTAGTCATTACTAGAGTGTTACTCTGTTACTACGGAGCTATGCAGAGAAGCGAAGACTTGTCTGCTATGAAGCGCAGGGGCGCAGGTTGTTAAATGGAGTGTGGCAAACAGCTAAAAGCGTAAACGTTTACTTTTCAAGAGACGCATCCCTTAGACCGTTCGAAATCAATTTCGAGGAATGACATTACAGTCGGTGACAGGTCAAGAACGAAGTGGAAGGTCGTCCACCCACCTCTTTCCACTTCAGTAAAGGCCGGTTCACACATGCAGCGAAGCGCTAATGTAGCGCTTCTCACGTGTCGTCCGCTGCTTATTGTCTGCCATGAACAACAGTATTGACGGTGCGATACAAAGCTGGGAACGCTCCCGTCAGCGCGCGCTTAGCGCGAGGTCAGCGCTACGCTTGTAGCGCTCCGCTACATGTGTGAACAGGCCTTAAAGCGAACGCTGGGAAGGAGGCGGCCTCCTCTCCTCCGTTCGCTCCGCTGAAGTGGAAAGGGGTGGGATCAGCTTTCCCTTCGCTCTTCACCTGTCACCGGCTATAGTGATAAATATGCAATATTCTCGTAAAATTATTCATTGCAGATGCGATCATCCAGGAAAAGAGTGCCTTGAAACTAGCTGGTACACAAGGCGGAAAAGCAGTCAACGGAGGTAGTGATTGGTGTGGCGTGCGCCCATTTTTGTGTTTGCGCGTGCTGGGCTTGCGCACGCGATCACAGTATGTAAAAGCGTTCAGCCGATTAATAAAGCTTGCAATGAGTGTGTGTAATATGTGTAGATGATATAAAGCCTAAAGACCTATAACCGCGCCAGCAAAGCAAATATTCTCATCACTTTTGAGTTCGGCGGTAGCTATAGGGCCACCTGGACGATAGAGCTACGTGGCGATACCGCTCAACAAGTAGCAGCGGAAGCTATGAGCCATCGGAGACAATCCAGCGTTCTGTGAGTGTCACGCAGTCACGTGATGCCTCCATAGCGGTGGATTGGCTGGGATGGTTACTAGCGCCCCCTGCGGTCCATCGTAAGGTGAAACGAAGTGTGGCTTGTTGAGCGAGTAATCGTTACTAGCAGAGTCGTCCTACGATTACTAAGATCTTAGCAACATTTGTAACAACCAGTCTTTTGGTTAGGAAATACTTCAAGCTAAGAGTGAACATGTCTGTCTTTTTTTAATATATATATGTATATATATATATATATATATGGGGGAGGTCCCCAAGGCGGGGATTTACATTGTCCGTATCGTTGCGCTGTTTGTACCTTTAATTTATCACGTAAATTAAAAAAATATATATTTAGGTTTGGTAAGATAGCAAATCTTTAAATTGTATTTCTAAGATATTAAAATATCAGCAAAACCGTCTGGCATACGTCATCTGAATGGGGAATATCTCAGGTCTGTTGCTCTCTTCGGTCGGCGCCGACTCCCAACGACGCAGCCCGCGGAGCCGGAAGCGCGATTAATCCGGAAGAGGCCCAAATGTCGCTGTCGGAGTCGTTTCCACTGCCGCGTGGCCCACTTGGAGAAGTGCTCCGGCGAAGCCCGGCGCATTCGCGGAAGGACCAGTCACTGCCCCCGGTCCCCTCCACACCCGCGGGGTCAACAGCCCCAACGCGGTCCCGTCCCCGGAGGAGAAGAAAAACGGTGCTCCGCCATCCCGCGTGCTTTCGGAGGCACCGTGGAAGACGGATGAGGGCTCCAACCGCAGGCCGGAACTCGGGAACACGACTGGCGCCCAGAGCACCCCTCGCGCTGCCTTTGTTTCTTCTTTATTCGGACAAACGGTCTAGGTAGAGTCTGTTGTCGAGAAAGCTGACAAGGTCTATAGGTAGAGTCTGTTGTCGGAAAAAGAAATGGAATGCCGTACTCTGACCAGTATTCAGTGACACAAGGTTTAGCGTCGCGAGGCGAAAAAATAGTGTTTGGACTGAATGACGAGGCCCTGTTACCGGTTTACACGCTCGGCGAACAGCAACAAACATGATAGATATATCTTCTTATGCCATTGCCCACGTGGATATTACACTTGGATAAATGGAATACGTGGTGATGCGGCCGACAGCAACAGAGGCGCCGCCATTGGTACCGAAATCTTTTCGAGGCGCGGTGTTCGACCGAATGTTTCACACCCCGCAGACATTCGCGCCACACAGGCAGAAGTGAAAACCTCCTGTCTGATACAAAATACATTCATAACTGAAATGCGGTTTGTGGCTATCCGCCTCCACGTAGAATGTGCTAGGTTTATTTACCAAACGCCTCGCCAAACCCGATGAAATGCCGTAGCTTTACAGGAACATCGTTAGTAAAAACAATTAGAAAAGGAAATTACCACGGTGATGAAATGGTTGTAATATGCCGTGCACACTGCACACATACAAGGACGGCGTCTAGGTTGACGTCGAGGACGACGTCAAGAACGACGTCAAGAAGGACCTCTACGACGACATCAAGAACGACGTCAGGAAAACGTCAAGGACGAATTGAAGGACGACCTCAAGGGCGACGTCCTAGAGGACGACGTCAAGAACGACGTCAAGAACGACCTCTACGACGACATCAGGAACGACGTCAGGAAAACGTCAAGGACGAATTGAAGGACGACCTCAAGGGCGACGTCCTAGAGGACGACGTCAAGAACGACGTCAAGAACGACCTCTACGACGACATCAGGAACGACGTCAGGAAAACGTCAAGGACGAATTGAAGGACGACCTCAAGGGCGACGTCCTAGAGGACGACGTCAAGAACGACGTCAAGAACGACCTCTACGACGACATCAGGAACGACGTCAGGAAAACGTCAAGGACGAATTGAAGGACGACCTCAAGGGCGACGTCCTAGAGGACGACGTCAAGAACGACGTCAAGAACGACCTCTACGACGACATCAGGAACGACGTCAGGAAAACGTCAAGGACGAATTGAAGGACGACCTCAAGGGCGACGTCCTAGAGGACGACGTCAAGAACGACGTCAAGAACGACCTCTACGACGACATCAGGAACGACGTCAGGAAAACGTCAAGGACGAATTGAAGGACGACCTCAAGGGCGACGTCCTAGAGGACGACGTCAAGAACGACGTCAAGAACGACCTCTACGACGACATCAGGAACGACGTCAGGAAAACGTCAAGGACGAATTGAAGGACGACCTCAAGGGCGACGTCCTAGAGGACGACGTCAAGAACGACGTCAAGAACGACCTCTACGACGACATCAGGAACGACGTCAGGAAAACGTCAAGGACGAATTGAAGGACGACCTCAAGGGCGACGTCCTAGAGGACGACGTCAAGAACGACGTCAAGAACGACCTCTACGACGACATCAGGAACGACGTCAGGAAAACGTCAAGGACGAATTGAAGGACGACCTCAAGGGCGACGTCCTAGAGGACGACGTCAAGAACGACGTCAAGAACGACCTCTACGACGACATCAGGAACGACGTCAGGAAAACGTCAAGGACGAATTGAAGGACGACCTCAAGGGCGACGTCCTAGAGGACGACGTCAAGAACGACGTCAAGAACGACCTCTACGACGACATCAGGAACGACGTCAGGAAAACGTCAAGGACGAATTGAAGGACGACCTCAAGGGCGACGTCCCAGAGGACGACGTCAAGAACGACGTTCAAGGAAACGACGTCTAGGACGGCGTCGAGGACGACCTCAAGGACGACCTCAAAGACGACATCGAGGACGACGTCAAGGAGGTCAGGTCTCGTCACGTCAGCAACCCGCGTTACGCGCCAGGCGCTTACGAGTTTATGCGACCGGAGGCAATTGCGCTTCAGTCACCATCGCTTCAGCCACGGCGTTACGTTACCTCAATAACGCGACCTTGAGCGCGGGTGGGCCTATAACGGTACCGCTTCAAGATGTAAAAACTAAAAGGGTAACGCAAAAGTGTAACACGTAATTTCCCTGTCATATTTAGAAGGAAACCCCGAATCGGTGTATGCGCTCAATCAATTTCCCCGCTACATTCAACTGGGAAGCGCTCAATTTAAAAGTAAAAACAAACGAACAAATGCAAATGGTGACCACCAAATAGCTTTATCGTTAGCTCAAGCATCCTCCCTATTTTTTTTTTTATTGTAAATATTGAAATGGGGTGTCCAGACTTTTACGTAAAAGCTTATGAGGGCCCGTTCATATTGCTCTGTTTGTGTGTTATGCACGCGCACTTTCTAGCTGGCCGCGATTGTGAGCGGGCCCTGCATGGGACTGTGATTTAGCACGTGTGGACAGTGACTTTTTGTAAACAGGTGTGGGCAAACGCGCAGTTTCCGCACGATGTTGCGCGTATGCAGGAACCGCGTCAAGTGGACCGTCTACGCATGCGCCTGCGTTATTACAGTATCTTCGTTAAAATACGCTAATTGTACTGTTGCAACATAAGCGGCGACAAAAAACACAACAAAAAAAACGCTAGGATAGTACTAATGTCCCCAGGTGAATTGGGCAAAGTTTTGTTCTTGTGGGTCAAAACTGTTGTAGGCGTTACCGAAAAAAGTAACGAAATACGTTACTCGTTACTCGCAAAATAAAGGAACGCGTTACCGACCTACGTTGCTTTAAATTGGGGAGTTTTCGTAGACCGTTTTCCCACCTCCGCTACGCTTTCCGTAACGAGGACGCCACTACTGCGCATGCGCATGACCGGCGCTATGGCCTTGCCTGCAGAGTCCCGGATCTCGAGGCGGATTGCGGAGAACGTTGCGGGACAGTGGAGACGATCTACTAAAACTCCCTAATAAAAGAAACGCGTTACCGTTACCAATAAAAAAAAGTAACGCGCGTTACTTTTTATTTATAAGTTGAAAATAACAGCGCTTCTTTTTTTTGTGACAGCGTTTTTTGACACTGGGACAACGGGCGTGGGCGTTGGGGTCTTTCTATAAAGTGCGACGTTTTGCGTGGGGAAAAGGGGCCAAATTTTGAAGGAACGTGGATTGAGTGCGACGATTAATGACTTGGACCCTATACTTGGTTTTAGCTTAAGTCCAGACGCAACCGACGCTACGAGCTAAGGGGACCAATCAAGCAACGTCGAAGGCGCACGTGATTGGGTCTTCTCTGTTTATGATTGGTTCAGGGATGATACAACACGTAGAGAAACATGACAACAGCATGATGGTACCCTTCTGACGACGCCTCATGTGTCCCATCAGCTCGTATCGTCGCTGCATCTGGACTTAAGATGATTCACACACTTGCGTAGAGTCTGACCGAATGCATCTGCGACGGCTTGCTAAGGCAACAGCTCCGTCTGCTCCAACAAAACGAGGTAAAAACCGGTTTTGTTGAAGCGGACGCAATTGTTGCCATCGCAAGCCATTGTATTTGCACTCGATCGGACTCGACATAAGTGTGTATATCGTTCGCCCTTCAGGGTGAAACAAAGTATTGGGAAGAACATCTAACGAGTAACGTAACTAGGTTACACGTTACTTGAAAGAAGTACCGTAAGTACGTTACCCGGTACTGTTTTCAAAATGTAACGAGTACGTTACTAGGTTACCGAAAAAAAGTAAGGCGTTACGGATAACGCCGTTACTTGTAACGCGTTACAGCCAACGTTGGGTGAAAATAAAGAGGGATGAGACGACAGAAAATTCATGCGTCCATACTAATTGAAACAGCGACGTCATTTCTTCTAAGAATTCCGAGGCGCAGTCTTTCCAAAATATATTGTGTTGCAAAAAGTCATGTTTATAGCGCTCCTTCGTGCGAAACGCTCGCTACTCCGACGGTATATTCCTGTTCTTCTGTTTCACGTTGCAGCCGCCAGGCAGCGGAAGTTTTTGCCCCAGATCTGGAAAGGCGCGGACTCTCTGCTTCTAAAAGTCACGTCTTGGCCGCTGGGTGGCATCGCGTCCTCTGAAGTTTCGAATAAAGAAGTGACTCACGAGTCCTGTTTTTTGGCCGTCACAGAAAAAAAAAAAAAAGATAACGAAATACGATACTCGTTACTTGCAAATAAAAGGAAAGCGTTGGCATTACATCAAAATAACTGGAATGCCATATGGTTACAAACAAAAGTAACATACGTTACTTTTTTTTTATAACTAAAATGTTTCAATGTCTTGACGTTACAGACATGCGTAAGCGCCATAATTAAGAAACATTATGTCCATACAAAAAACTTAATATAATTACCGTATCTTTCATTTTCAAGAATTCATGAATTCATGACATGTTTTCATGAATGCATAAAAACATTAAGAAAAATTTAAGTATATTTTTTTTGAAGACGTAACTAGTAACGTAAGCGCGTTACACGACACTCGAAATAAGTAACGTGGTTACGTTATGCGTTACTGCTTTAACAAAGTAGCGCGTACGTTACTAAGTTACCAAAAGAGTGACGGGTTAACGGTAACGCCGTTACCGGCCACACTGACGACAAGACTGGAGCTAAATAAAGCTTAACGATGTGGACGGCACTTATATGGCGGCACAGGTTGCAGGGTTCATGTAGGGGGTAAAAGGGACGATATAGTTTGTTTATAGGCAACGGAGTTTCAGAGCACATCGCGTTAGCATGCAGGCGCCTGCGGGACGAGAACTGCCGGTATCGTTAGCGTGGGAAAAAACAAACGATTTATCGAAAATTAAAATCCTTATTCCAAGTTTAAACTCCAACGTGCAAGGGATATAATAATAAAAAAAAAAAAAGCTTTCGAAAAAGAGGTTTTATGAGGATATGTCGCGCACTCGATCGCAACAAGGACCGACGACAATTAGATGAGAACAAATATGCATGGCGCGCCGGGAAACCGTGAACCCCATCTGGCGGAAGTGGCGCTCCTTCAGATGGCACTTCATCTCCACTTGCAGAGCTAGCGGAAGTCGGTAGTATTTGAATGGCCGGAAATAGCGTGGGGCGGACAGGCCAAGACCCTATTCATCTTGCCTTCACCTCCACTCTAGTCTCGGGACCTTCGTTCCTGCCTGAGTTTGCAAGACGAGCCAAGCAGCCCATGCATCAGGCAGCTGAATCATCCTCAGCGTAACTCGGTAAAAAAGGGTCCCCGTGAGCCAGTCAGAGCGAAAGAGTGGGGCTCGTGAGAGCTCGCCTTAGTTGGGGCTCCGATTGGCTCATAGGGGCAGGAGGTTTGAGCGTTTATCAACTTAAGCTAGCTCGGAACGAAATGAAATCAACCAAAATTGAATCAATGCGTTGCTAATGTGTTGATTTAGTGGAGAGTGAAGACCCGCTCTTCGTGACAGTCTTGAATTCCGCAATTGCGATTTGTCAGTGGCGTAGCATAAAATATAAGTAAGCAGGGATTGGCAGAGGATAACAGGTCTCGCTCGGTCATCTGGGTTATGAGCCCCCAAACGTGACCAGTATATAATATCTTCAGGGGCCAGAGATTTACTTTCGTGCCATTAGATGAACTGCCCCATTACAAGGGGTATAATGAAGCAACGAAGCGGTGGATGAAATGGAACTTTGGACGTGACGACACGTTGCACAAAGTCGCCCGTAATAAATTTCGAGTTCTCGCGGCGGACGTGTGTTTCCGATGGATGCATCGGCACGCGGTAGACATCTCGGCTCGAAATTGGACGTGTTCCCTCGATGTGGTACGGCATGTCGAACGTGTTTGACTAAGCGGGGACAACGCAAGTTCGCAGTAAGTCACATCGGCGTGCTCGAAACTACCGTAAAATCACGAGTCAAGACGGAAAAGAAAAAAGAAAAAGAAGAAAAAGAGTTTAATTGTTGTTCACTTCTACGGACACAATGTATCCATCCACCCAGTCCGGTCGATTCGCGCACAGCGCCGTTCTCCTGGGACACGGCAACGCGAAGGGCGTAGTAAACGTCGATCGCAAGAAGAAACAAAACAAAAAGTAAAAGGCGATGGTAGAAGCGGGACGGGTTGGGAGAGCGCCATCCGTAACGGCGAATTGGAGAGTCGCGCACCAGCGGGCAATCGGGGCCCTCGCGCGGAAGGATCGCTCACTGAGAGAGAGAGAAGACTCTCCGTCACAGCCGATCGACGCCGCGCTGACAAACAGCCTTTCGACTTTACGTGTTTTCGTTGCCTGTCGGGGTGCTTCCGTCGGCCGGCTGCCCCGATCGCAACGTGCTCGCTCGACACTCCTCCTGTTCATACGTCCGGGCGGCGGAGGCTTCACTCGATAACCGCTGCGACCTCTCGGAAGAATACATGGGCTCGAGCGTTTACGACTTCTCTCTTTCCTGGTCGTTAGTAGCCAATAGCCACTGACCACGCTGGACGTATGGCCCGAAAATCGTAATGACGTCACTTCATGAACGAGATAGTGAGCTAAAGATCGTCCAGTTCCCACCACCGAATTGCGGTTGAGTGCGCTCGATTGCGTTGCGTCGAGATACGGCAGCGAGTTAAGGCCGATCCAAATGGTACGATTTTACTTGGGATTTCACAGTTGCGACGGCCATCGTGCGGCGAGAAAAGCGTGGTGGAAGCTGCGGCGCTCAACGTCACAGCTGCGAAATCGCAAGAAAAATCGCATCACGTGCACCAGGCTTTACGGGGATATTCGTTCGTCGTAAGGTCAAACGCGCTCAAATGCAACTGTGTGAACGGGCCTTAATCGTTTAGCGCCACTGCAACACGAACGGGGCATTCTGAGAGTAAGGGCTGCGTTCACACATCAACGTTCGCGTTCAGTGATGTGACTGGTCTGAATCATTCTGGAGCACCTTTCGGAGCAGTCAGAACTCAATTTGGGAGCAGTAAAAGGTACCTTTGGAAAACTGTGGGGAATAGGCAGATTATACGTACTACCTTTACATCCGGGGACCGGTGCTCAAAGTGGAACCCGATGCCCGTCCCACCGCGCGGCCGCGACGGCTACCAGCGAGGGCGGTCGCCGCGCCGGGTTCACCAACGCCATGCCAACCACGGCGATCCCGATGTCCAACAGCGTTAATTGAGTACCAGACGTCCCCGACAAGACACTGCGGTCAAGCGAGCAGTGGACACAGAGTGCCCGCATGCGCCCGCCGACCTGAGAGGCAAAGGGGTAATGGCGAGCGGAGTCATCGCTGGTGCACGGCCGAGTCGCAGACTGAACGTGCATGAATCATTGCCAGACCTACCTAAAAAAAGAGACCTCCATCCAACAGCTGCTCGTTCTGCCGTTGCCACATCTTCTAGTACTGCTTAGAATACAGCTCTGCTTGGCAAACACTAATGACATCTGTTCAACGGACTGGTGCACACGTGACAACAACTAGGGAAATATTCTACAGCTACCAAGCAACAGGCGAAGGTGGTTTTCCGGGCATTACTGCATTTTACCCATAAAACTAACCTCCCGAACCACCTCTAACATTCACATTCTTCCGATGAAGCGGAAAACGAGTGAACCTTCTCGAACTGCAACTACTTATGGTAGAAGAGTGTTTCGAAGTCTAAAATGGCAATTGTGGAGCCGTGAAACGCGAACTTAATCGCACCGCCGCTTCCCGGAGACGCGACAGACCTGTGTGGGTCATGAATCTGAAAGAGACCAGCAAGATTGCACCGTCGCTGTTCCGCGACATGTGAATTAAAAGATAACTGCAAAGAAAAATAGCTTCTTTTTTTTTAAACAGTTTAACTGCAAAGAAAAATAGCTTTTTTTTTTTTTTTAAACAGTTTAATTGGGACAAGAATGTCACAAAACAAATGTTCCGCGAAAAAAAAAAATATATATATATATATTTGTTTTTAGCAATATTTACGCCACAGGACGTAATTTAGTCGGAGTCAGAACCTGTCCGTGCACATTTGAAACTCCCGCTCTTTCGACCTCCGCGGAGAAGTACGCCCCCGCCCCGCCCCTCACTCTTGGATTTACTCTTGGTTTGACTTGACTGCGGAGTTGAACGACGCAGCATCTCGACTTCCGGTAAGATCTGGCAACAACGCACGTTTAACATGGCGCTGGTATTGTTTTGGTTTGACGGGACACGAGAAGCTGCGCGGTTTGCGAGCACATAGCGGAGACGTGACCGGAGAAGTGCCCCTGTGATGTTCCCGGAAGACGGAAAATATCATTCGTAATCGTCGTGTGCGCTTTAAAAGCGAAGGGAATCACAGGGTCCACGAGTGCGCAACCATAAGCCAACGTTCACGACAGCGCTGCGTTGACTTCGGCGATCTCGTTGTGTTTGGTGCAACACCCGTAGATGCGACAAAGAACTGAAACGTTCGTGGCGTGTGTGGTGCGGTGCTTGGAAGTAGACACCCACACTAACACGGAGCTCAAATTGGTTGTCGTGGGGTTGAGGTTCAACGGGTTCAGTCCCGTCGTCGTCAGCTGATCCAGTCAAACTGGTCCGGGAGGACGCAGCGAGCGTTTTTAATAGTAAATCTTCCTTCGTTCCGTTTCGAAATGTGGAAGATTCCCGACGCATACCGTGAGTAAAAAGCTGCGGGCGTTTTGAACAAAATTACGTCGTTTTAATTGAACAACGGACTCCGAATTGTTGCCCTAAATCTGCCGTGTTTATCCTCCGTGTTGTTGGACTGCGATTACACAGCGACGTGTTGCGCTCATCGTGCGGTGTGAATAAATTTGGGCAAGATTTCCTACCTGCCCACAGATGCATGGACTGAGACCATTTTTCTTAACGAACATAGTGCTTTTTTTATTTTGGGAAGAGGCGTTGTGCATTTATTACGGTACAACCACTTGAGAGTTCAGAAATTAGAGAGGGCGAGCAAGCTTTCCGAACTTTGTCCCTTTACTATCTGGCACTGCCCCTAGTTTCAAGTTGCAGTTTCAGTAGACATACCTACTAGCAGCCAGCAGGTACAAACTGCTCTAAAGCAGGTAAAAGACTGGGAAGTCGGGACGGTGCGGACTCCGTGTTTCGGGCTTTTCGCAAGGTGACTGGGGAAGTGCTTTTGCAAAGTATGCGGATTATGCAACCGATTTTGTTGTGCCCGTCGCCCGCGTCTCTCCAGCAAAACGAATAAGATAATCTACAAAGCCGCAATCACAAGCCAAGATTTACGATAACAGTACACATTCATTCAAACAACTTTACGTAAGATGGTAGGTGGTTCGGAAGCCGAGAAAAAAAATTCTGTCGGCTAACGCAGAATCCGGACGTCCGAAGGCTTCTGCGGACAGCTATTACGTAATAACCTGGCTGTGCCAGGTTTCTTACGTAACAGCTGTGTCTCAGTCGCGGACGTTCGGTGCACCTGGTGCGAATCTCGAAGGCCTCCGGAGCAAAATGACGAGAACGTAACTGGACACGTTTGTCGCTACGCGAACGCCCGATTGCCTCCAGTCAAATAGCATTCCTTTCGGGGCGACATGGCCGCTGGAAGGCTCGCTGTCGAGATCACTCATCTGACATCTCCGAAAAGTCAACATTTGTACGCGCAAGCCAAAAAAAAAAAGAAAGCACGTTAACAAGCAAAGTCTCACTCAAGCACTATGGTCAGCACGAAACACTGATCACTTCGGCGAAACGACTAGTCGAGGTAGGCGAGAAAGGCGGGGGCAGAGACATCGGCGGCCCGGAAAAAACCGCGAAGTTTTTGTTTGTTATGGTATGAAGTTTAACGGAAGTGCCCGTCTTGTAAACCCTTTGTAAAGCATAATAACTCTCATCACATGGGTTATTCTTTAAACGTAACAATATGCTGCCCAAAAGGAAATTACAACATATAACAAAGGTTTAACAACCAGTATCTAAGCTGCCAATCAGTCTCTTAGTCAATGAGAAGTATAGCAGCCAATCGGTGCTAAACGTCACGGAACACCAACTTTGTGGCGCGAGATTCAAAACGGACGAAATAGACGCAACTAAAATCAGTCTCACGCAATAAATATCGCTTAATTTTTTTTTTCTCGCGGAAAAATAGTTTTTTGACAAGCTTATCCAAATGAAACTGTTAAAAAAAAACTTGTTTTTTCTTTGCAGTTACTCTTTAATCACAAGTTCTCATGAGCTATGATCTGCCAACGTTCTACATTTATCCTCACAAGCGTTGACTGATTGGCATCCTTCCGCATATTTGCGGCCAACTATTTTTAACAAACCCCTCTCACATCTTCCTTTCCCCCTTCCCGTTGCCTATGCGAGTCTTTCCCCTTCCGGGAGGATAACAACCTGTATAGGCATTAAACCCCTTCTCCCATTTTATACAACACATCACCCCCCCAGACCGGTGTTCCGACATGATCGATTTTATGGCAGGTGCACGAACAGTTCCTTGTGACTGCAAGCCGCATTCAGTTACATGAAGAGGCGGCACTCGAACGGCGTCCTGGAGACACCCGATAGAGACACGCATGCACGCCTTCGCGCAGGTTTTTCTCGGTGTCGGAAAGCAGCGCGAGAATTGATCCCAATGCAACGGGGTCCCACACTCAGCGCACGCACAAAACGTGGGTTGCTGCGTGCGCTTCGTCACGTGGCGACCCCCCTGCTCGCTCGCACGCAACCTCGGCGCCGGTCGCCTTAGCTCGGTCACGTCTGATTGCCGGCTGTTTCCGGGACACGTCGTCGTCGTCCTTCTGGGAGCTGACACCGTTTCCCTCGGGCTGCTATCGCGCTGCTGCCCGCCAACTGATCGTTCAGTGCCTCGCCATGCGAGAGGTGTGAGAACAAGGACCTTCCAAAACATCTCTCGACGCCTAACTCGTTCTGTGTATTGAGACGATCTGCCGCTATCAACGCTTCCGTACCTGCCCTGAGACAGCCGCCTCGAGAAACGATTGTGTTGGAGAATACGTACAAAAGCAGCTCTTCAACACTAATGCTAAAAAACTCGCTTTTTTTTTTTTTTATTCGTGGGTTTAAGAAGTTTGGGCAGTGAACACGCATGAAACACTATGAGCACTGGCACAAGCATCTCGCTTGAAAGCCTCTCATGGTGCCTCGTGAATCCATGAAACGCGAACATGTGTTTTCAGCAGACCCTGTGCCTGTGGAACCATCATTCCGTGAAAGGTGGATTGCAACGGTCGCGTGGCTTCTAAGCTATTCGATCATTTAAAGACATTTTTGAGCAGTCTTAATTTGACGAACGTGCAATTGCGTGGGAAAGAACCCTATTCACAATGTTGCCCCCCCCCCCTCTCTTTCCTCCCCCCCCCCTCCCCCAAATCCGGCGGTAATTTAGGCTTTCAAGCTAAAGGTGCTGAAAAGCTAACACGAGAAACCATTGTACTGGCCAAAAAAGGTTTAAAAAAAAAAACAAAAAAACATACCTTTCCACAGTAATAAGTTGCTTTCAGAGTAAAAATTCCTCGCTGCTGTAAAGCTCGGCGTAAAGGTTTGCAATACCCGCAAATATATTTTTTATTATTATTTTTTTAACACGGGCCAAACGCTTCTGCGAAAACTATACGCATCGCACAAGAAGAAGCTTTTTTGGAATTTAAAAGTTCCCAACGAAAACCTTACCAGTTAGTGATTAAAATTTAATTATTAGAAAGTAATTAATTGCCCAATTATAGTAACCGCTAATAATTTTCCTTAACGGGCTCTTCGGCACAAACCACTACATCACCAACTTTCCGATGCGTAGTTTTTGCGGGAGCGATTTGGCCCGCGTTTCCAAAAACACCTTGTATATTTAGATATTTGATGCGTGCCATGGTGTACGGGTTAGTTTACTTCACCGAGTTCGAACTCAATAAGCCGACGCCCTCCCGATGTGTTCATAGCCGCCTATACCCTCACCTTAATCACTCTGCTTTCCCCCTCCGCACAAAATCAGTTGCCGAGTTCCTGCCAGGGCAGACCACCGAAGTTCGCCGAGCAAAATACCGAACCAAAAGATGGTGGCTCTCATTTACGAGCACGTCGCGTGAGAGGGCAACACAACGTCCGAGGTTGCACAGCGCCCGTCCTGCATTCCGATTTTAACGGTACCGTCGGCTCATAAACGCTATCAGTGCTTAGTTCGGACGAAAAAAAAAAAACGCTTCGGAGAGGAGGGCGAATATGAAAACACGGACGGAGCTTGGAATGAGCAGTCTTTAGAGCCTCTTTTAGGAGCTCTTAAATGTCGAAGGCCCCGCACGATACGGGAACGGCGGAGCTGTTAAAGGGCCTCGTACTTGGCCCTTAAGAGCCGTGACAAGGAAGGCCGCTGTTCTCAATGGCAATAAACTGGCAAATGCGGCAGATCAAGATCTCCAACGACGTTGGGCAGAGATAAATATTGGGATTCTCTGGAGGAGGCAGTCGAGGTGTTCCCGTCGGCCTTCGGAACGCGACGCCCTTGCAACTGCGTTTCGGAAGGCCGCCTCGGGAAACAAAACGTCCCGCGCTTCGTTTAAATTCGTCTGTACAATACCATCTCGCCATCCTTAGACGCGGCGCCGCAGGCTTTGACGGTATCGGCAACTTGTCTTTCTGCAGCGCCGCGGCTCTGCTGAGCCAAAATAAATATTAATATCAATTTCATAAAACCTCGGAATCGAAAAGTTCCTCCGCAGATGAAACGCTCCCGCTAGAAAGGCACGTCCAAAAGCAAGGTTTCCTCAAGTTTTACCTTACGGTATATTTTACATTTAGAATAAAAGAAATAACTTAACTTCCCCACACAAAAATAAAGATATAATACTAAAATTGTTTAGGTTGGCTATGTATTTCCGATTACAAACAATTTCAAGTGAGGGATGCCATTGTGTCCGACTGGAGCAGCTTCGATGCTCTCGGTGTATGAATGAATCGTGGCAAGCCGATATATTTTATCCTGCTCGAGGATAACATTTTGTGATTTTCTTATTCTGATCAGATAAAAATTATTACCAACCACCAACTAAAACAGTAGGTTAGATACCCCGCGAAGAAAAGTGTGATAAATAAGATGCCCCTGGCATTCAAAATGAGCAGTCCTTGGGAAATCAAATTCGGCAATTTACGCTAAGGTTTTCCTCGATGTACCCATCTAATAAAGTTGCTTCCAAGCAGATCCGACTGTCCGTGCTACATATACGTCACAGACACAGGTCCCTTCTGTTGATGACTTGCTGAGCCGCCACGCGTGCTAAGACTGAACGCCAGGGAAGGCGCGCATCAGCCACTCTTCTTTTTTTTTTTTTTTTTATTCACGATACCGAACAATTTCATTTTCGTCCAGATACAAAAGACGCACGCGTTTCAGTTTCTTTAATAGAACGCTCACCATTGTCCTGGCCGTCTAAATTGCGCTTATTGAACGTTCTCTCAGGTTGTTCAGCGTGGCCTGGTGCATCACGAGTCCGCCAACTCCGTCACATGCGTTTTTCCCATGTCCAGATGCAGAAAATAACCACTGGGCTTGTGGGCAATCGTCCTTTGCAAACTGGTGAAGCTGGTAGCGATTCTTGAAATGACTGGCGGCCCCGTCACTTACGAACGTCACTTACGTACGTCACGTACGAGGATACCGCAACGTTGTCTTCAACCCACTCCTTCCCTTTTTCTAGAGCCAAGCAAGCGTGAGCGGCGTCGTGACACAGGTCCTCACTGATGATGGCAAAGCTGTTTGTAGATTTTCTTGTCGTCACTACACATGTAAATATCGAAACTTTTTTTCCAGTGAAATGCTTGCACTTCGTCAGGAAGCACGATAATCCAGTTTTTAGAAAATTCAAAATGAAAGACAGTGCTCCCGCGTTGCATGCACTGTTTTTCATCGTAGATCGCTTTACCTTGCGTTTGACGGATATGGTTGTGAAATACGCAACTTCCAACCGTCACTGAGATGACGTTTAGGAAAGCCTCAAGTTCCAGTGTTTTTTTCACAAGGTCGCCAGACTCCCATGTTGCAAGCGCAATCTCTTAATCCTCCCGGATATCAAGTTCCTGGAGTGTAAGAGACTGGCGTTATGGGCAGTGATCACAGTTTCCTTGAAAGCACAGTCCTGTTGCTGGGTCGCACAGAAATGTCGAGTTCATTTCACCATGCAGTGTTGAATGTTGAGGCTGTAACGTTTTCTAGAGCGGCAATACAAAGGTAATAATTGGCGCAGCGCACACAAACACACACTTCCTGATGTGGAATACATTGGACCCATCTAGGGCGCAACGAATAAAATTTCATTAGCTTAACGCCGGAATCAGAATGCTTGGCTTTGTACATACGGAAGGCCTCTCGGATTGAGCGCGTCATGAAGCGCTTTTGCACGAACGTTTTCTCTCCGTTAAGCATGACAGAGATGACGTCCTTCTGGTTGGGACTTTGGCGCGAACATTGTAGCTCGTCTTTCGTGAAGTACTCTAGGGCAGCAGACACGTTCTCAGGGCTCACCTTGCACCTCGTGTAAGAATCCGGCTCATACCACACGCCATGATTTTCCTTAAGTTTTCGGGATTTACTGATGAGGTACATTGAGGCCCGTGGAATCATCTTTTGAACCTCATTCTTCGTCAGTGTTGACGGCGGGAGCGTAAGCAGAATTGACAACGTTCCCGGAGAGAGGTTGCGGTTTCAAAGGCGTGCCGAAAGTTGTCCACCCACTCATTGCATGTGGAGCATGTTGGTTCGGACGATCCCGATGGTGCGTCTCTGTCGTACACAATACGTAGCCTTGACCGCACATTCTTGACAGCAACCTGCTCCAGTTCTGTCTGCTTTCTTTTGACATAGGCAGGCCTGTCCCGACTTCTTACGACGCTTGGTTGTCTTAGCGGCAACACATCTGTAGGTAGTCTGCTGAGATTTAGATATTCAATTGCTTTTTCAGCTCGCACAAACATGTCAGAACACAGCTCTGAGCTTCGCATCGAGATCTCCTAAGTGATGTGCATGAAGCAATGGTAGCACAGGTAGTCCATCGCACTCACTTTGGTGGAACAGTCAGGTGGAAGAATTAGCTTCAGCGAGTTTAGGACCAACTCGCCAACACTTCGAAAATTCCGCTGCTTTGGTATAGTGTTTTTGTGCTTGCAAAAGTAATCTGCACAAAACACTCGTTCGGAGCTCCAGGACGTCTTCATAACGTACACGTAAATAATAGAAATTAAACCCAAACTGATGGCATATATCTGCCAAGTGAAAGAACTACTGAAGAGGATGCACAAGTGACAAGTCCGCGAGGCTGAGGAGCTCACTCACTGCAAACGTACGTTTGAAAAGAGAGGTCACAACTGAGGCAGTCAGCAAAGCTTGATCCATGTCAAACGAAGAAAGAGGGAGTCTCGAGACAGAAAATTCTTGTCGCAGCCTTCGAAAAAGACTTTACGGAATTGCACCGTCGTCCCTATCGACCCGCTGATATGAAAGCACCCTATAGCTTCTACCACGCGGTTCATGACACAGCCTGAGCCATGTCGGCGATCGGTTCGCGAGAGGTTGGCGGAGGGGTTACGTTGATGGTCACTCGGATTAGCCCTTGCTGTCCTGAGCTACCGCCTGCAGTGCCGTATCGCCGGCTGGTGTCAACAACGAAAACACACACACCCTGTCTACACCGAAACTACAAGCGTTCACCGCACACGCGTCGCCGCCGCCTTTAAGCTTTTGCGAAATTGCTTTCTTTTGCCGCGGAGAACCGTCTTACCTTGACTACGCGCCTCAAATCCTTCCAGGCGGGTATGCAATATCGGGAAGCGTAAGGAGAAATGCCCGGGGAGTAGAACTATGGGAAAACTCGGAGCCCGCAATTGGCCACATGACAACCCTTTACTCCGGTGCGAATACGCCAGGCAAATGTCGATATCGTCACCGTTGTGTTAGTACGCCGTCGCATACTGCAGTACCCCGGTGGAGGAGGGGGGTCTCATTACGTTAACAGGGCGACAGCGTTTACACTCTATTGTATTTACGCGAGGCTCGAGTATTTGGGGATTCTGCTGTCGGTTGGTGTGCCCCTTTGTGCCTGATATTATCGCCCATGACACCAGCGAGTGCGATGGCGAGAGGCATATGACTGCTCAGTAGACAGGCGACCGCGGCCATATTCTGCTGGTTGAAGCGAACCCCCTTGTCCTTAACAGCAAACAGAAAAATGCAAAAAAAAAAAAAAGATTGTATAGGCCGTTTTGCCAGAACTAGCGACGAATGTCGTCTGCGGTTTCCGGCAACTATTGCGCCATAATCATTCCTGAGCTTAGCGAGGACATGATTTTTGCTAGCCACAGAACACTATCACGCAGAAAGGGAATGCTTGAATAAGTTTTTGTTCTGGATATAAATCATATATATATATATATATATATATATATATATCAGAGAGAGAGAAAGAGATGGAGATATAGGGGAAGAGAGAAAAGCATGTCGTGTCGCAGAAGAATGAAGTAAACAAAGTTCCTAGTGACCGATAGCTGCATGATCTTCTCTCAGATCACTAGCCCGTAATATGATACCTCTTTGTACACACTAGTTTCTCCTCAATATCAGTCTGTGAACAATTTCTATAGTTATCAAAGGCCTCATTTGAATAAAACTACATAAAAGATGTGTGTTGGTTTCATGAAACTGGAACTCAGAGTCACTTATCGTATAGGACACTGCTAAGTTTAGGCTTTGAAAAAGAACCCTACTTTGGGGACTTGTTTCTTCTTTCTCAATAAAATGATGCAACATGTTTTTAATAGAAATGAATGCCGAAATAGAATATAACAAAGTACCCAAATTTAAAAAAAAAAAATCGAAGGTGGTGATTTTTTATTTGCATCGGAATGTTTCTTTGTTTGATTTTTTTCCCATGTTTGCCTAAATATATCCTAACTATTGTATCACTCAGATAGCTTATTTTTCTTTAAATAATAGCTATATATTAGTAGAATACTATCTGCAAATTATATAACAATGATTAAATTATTTCATGAGATACAGACCTCCAAAGTTTGCCATTTGTCGTTCGAGCTGGCATGTTTGGCGATGTTTAGAAAAATAAATAAATTTTAAATAAATATTACTACTTTATATTACAAGCAAGCTGTATTCGTAGTTTGCGTCTAAAAAGTATAAAAGTACTCCTAATGTTATCCTTTTAGTTATTCACTCTCAAACGTTCCCCTTCCATCAGTGCGCGTTAATGCAACTGTCCACCTCTTCACGCCTTACGATTTTTCCTGCCCCCAAATATTTTTTCTAGTCAAAACTAAGTTTAAATTCGTTCATACCATTCATACCAGACACTAGAAAATAGCATATAAAAACATCAGTGGATTTAAAAATGTCGACCAGCCACCCTTTGGTTTATCTTACCTGAAATCACATTATCAGCCGCTTATACATACATACATACATACATACATACATGCATACATACATACATACATGTATATATGGGTGATTTCATCTCAAATCGTGCAGGCAAAAAGGGTCGAATTTTTAATTTCGCTGAAAAAAAAATATATATTATGGTGCCGTCTCTAAAAACGCAGTAGTCACAAACCGCAAGCTCGTCGGATTTTTTGTTCTCGACTTACAAATTTTAAAAGAGGCCGCGGTGGAAAGCAGTGTTTTTCACACCCGTCGTGGGTCGGATGTTTCGCTCGATCTCCCGCCGTGGATTTTCAGTCCACATCATATTCACCTTTTTCAAGCACTCTGTGAGCACAGTTAAAAGGCTCTAATTTCATGAAATAATTTTAGGTGCTTTGCTTTTTTTTGTGTAAAATTGTCAAAAACGCCCCCTCGGTTAATTGTTGATGAATTTGACAATTAAATACTAGCGATCCACTTGGGTTACACCGATATTTTTTATGTCTACGGAGAGCCCAAAAACACGCTAGTTATATATATTATAAAATCACTCAGCTGCAGAAAATTTCCTTTGCCGTACGTTTACATTGATTTTATGCAAAAACCAAAAAGTATCAATTTTAAGATCAATTTTCTAAAAAAAATGCATTTTTTTTTTATTTTTTGTTAAAATGTAGATATGATAGTTGTCTACTCGAAAATCAAGTCGAGAAAGTGTGTATTTTGTTCGTATTTTCTATATTTAAGCCTCAATATGGGAAAAAAGACGTCTTCGTTTTGCAAGACCTAACTAAGCCTGATATAGCGATCCGTGCGTTTCTATGAATTGGGAAAAAGATTTTTTTTTAAATTTCTGTATCTTTTTTGTAATCAAATATACACGCAATTTGTGGTATTGAGTAGTTATTTATGTATGACAGTAATGCCCCCCACCCCGTCTCCTTTTTCCCAGCACATCGCCCCTGCTCATGCAACCCTCACCCCCCCCCCCCCAAAAAAAAAAAAAAAAAAAAAAAATATATATATATATATATATATATATATATATATATATATATATATATATATATATATATATATATATATATAAAAGAAATCGTGTGGCATTTGTTAGAAGCACGGGTGGTCAAAGAAAGTAGAACATCCGAGGCACGTGCTTCCTCCTCTCCATACACAATAAGGAAGATAATTCAAGATGAGGTCTTTCCGCGACGGACGACAGTCAGGGCGCGAGAGTGACCTGACAATCAGTCGACGAAATTGCCTAAACTTTCAGTAATTCACTTTCCAATGTTTGTTCGGGTGGCGCATTCCGATCAGGCATTTTGCAACAGGTCATAAAGATAGATAGATAGCAGCAGAGGAGACTTGCAAGACCTGTTACATTTCAGAAAATAGTTTTCATCCTACAGAATAAAAAAAAAAAAATAATAAAAGATCTCTTTGAGCATCTGACATGATTTCTACGCACTATCGAGCCACGATCCGTATTTCTTTACTCGTAACCCCCCCCCCCCCCCCCCCCCCCCCGAAAAAAAGAAAGAAAAAGAGAACGCGGACAGGGATGCGTCTGACCCAAGAACAAAGCGAAACCAGCCCCGCGAATACACACACAGTGCGGCCATGCAAATAGCTCGATGAGAGTCATCTCGTGGCGGAGCCGGAGGCTAATCCAGAACCGGAAAGAGGGGGAGATAAACGAGGAGCGCTTACTCCCCGATACATTGTAATCAGAGGCCCAGTAATCTTGACGCGGGAAGAGAACGCCCAGCGCGCTGATTGTCGCGGGAAACGGCGGAGCAAGTCGCCGCCGGCCAGTTTCGCCGAGGATTTTGAATCCGAGTTTATACTGCACTCAACCGTGGTGCCTGAACTCGAGAATATACAATACCCTCGCATACAACGGTTTATGCAAAACATACAAGATGTAGGGTTTAATTCGAACAACAAAAAAGGAGAAAAAAGGGAAAGGGGTAACAGTTACATGAATGGCGTCCTCATTGCGTGTTCGTAGAGCTCGGTGGACGATAGTTTCTTTCTTAGGGGGTAAGCTGGGGCAATTAGTTAAATTACGATAATTGACAGTTTTAGAGGCAGTCATTACTAGAGACTGGACCAATTTAAATAATTTGTGAAGAGGCAATGGGTTTCGGGATATGGTTGATGTAACAGTTCTCGCGTTTTCTTTTTTTTTTTTTGTTTTTTCAATTTTGAAATTGGACACAGAAATGGAGCTTTTAATTAAATGGTGCGTATGGGTTTCAGACAAGGCGGTTGTGCCGCAGTTCGTACAAAGAAGCCGAAAGGGTGCGAGGAGGCTTTGTGGGAAGGGACGTTTCTTAGCCCGTAACAAAAACTACCTTGTTTTACAAATGAACCATCCCGGACAAACCCGGTGAGAAGGATATGCAAACGTATAGAACCTGCTAGAACCACGAACAAGGAGGCTCGCTTTCATTTTGTCTTTGCTTTACCTGCGGCAAAACTTCACTCATGCACTCAGAGAGAGAGAGAGAGAGATTCCGCGAACATGGGAGACGACGGACGCAGCCCTCAAAGGGTAAACATACGAAGGGGAGCGATGAAGACGCGAGAAGGGGGGCGAGGGGCAGACTGCCGCGGGGGTCGTCGGGAGTAACCCGACACCGCGCGCTACGCAGACTCCCCGCGGCACAAAGGAGCGGCCGTGTTCTCCGTGCGAACGCCGCCGCAGCCGGGGACCCGTCGGAAACCCTCGACACAAACACCTACTCGGCGGTGGCGGCGGCGCGGAAGCGGGCTGGAAAACAAGAACTCGGAGACCGGCAAAGCGCAGACGCCGAGGGAGAGGGCGAAACAGATCAAGGAGCCCCGGAGAAATAAAGAATTCACCAGCGGCCCGATAAAACAGCTGAGCGCATCGGTTAGCGCCCCTGACCTATGAACGCGCGAACAGCAAGCCAAGCCTCGCGCCCGCGCGCCACGCACAAAAATTAAAGCGGCGTCGGAAAACAACTTTCTCGAAGAGCCGTCGTCTGGTGTGGGGGCCGAGACGCACAAGTCATGCCGGCAGACTCCGAGAAGTTAGACGGGGAAGGCCGCCAGACAGCGCGCCGTCGACTGGAGGCCAGCCGGTGGTGGCGGCGGTGGTATCGAGGGAGGAGGCGGCGAAAGGGGATCACACTTTTGCCCGCTTTCGCAGCAGAGGAGGGACTTGCAAGGACCACGCGACGACCAACATTGAAGCTTCTAGGAAATTTTTCTACGCGGATAAAACGAAGACGATCTACAAACAGCGAGCAATGTAGAAAAAAAAAATGTGTGTGTTTGAGTTTGGGGGAGGGTAATTTATGATCTGAATACGTCTTAACGCACTCTTTGTTTATTTATTTTTTTTCTGGGGGGGGGGGGGGGGGGGGGGGGTGCGTATTCTCTTGTTTGCATGCGCACATTTCGTAGTTAGGTTCACGGCGTGGCGTTCCACAGTCGATCACTGGGAAGTGGCGATGAGAAGCACAAAATGCTCCGTCGACGACACAAAGAAATAATGAAGTACGTAACATTGCAGAAACATGAGGCAAGAGTGCAGGTTTCGGTACCGGGTATGGGCTACAAAAAACACAACATTTAGGCAAAAAATAATAATAAGATGTAGTCGAGAGAAAACAAGAACCAGTGATCTTTACATTCATTATCACCCAAGTAAGAAGTTCCGTCAATATGACGACGGTCGCGTTTCACTCTACGATGTACTACCTCTTAGCCAATCACAGCTCTCCGCGCGTGCCACGTGGCTTCAAGCTCCGCTCCATCCAAGCGGAATGATTGGCTCCGGTTACTCATGGCTACCGTCACGGTACGTGGCGAGGCGAAACGGGGCACAAAAGAAAAACAAACGCGGCGGATAAGGGAGGAAAAATATCCTAGCATTCCATAGCGCTCACGTAACTAAAGAAAAAAAAAAGTCGGACGCAGCTAGCAGCACGCGAGTGCTAGCAGCACGCGAGAGTTTCGAGTGGGACAAAAGAGGCCGAACGAATTCAATAACCCCGGCGGCGCATGTTGGATCACGGCTCGGCGGCACATGTTAACAAAAGCCTCGGGGCAGGCGAGAGGGAGGGCACAAAGAAGCCGGCCCGGCGGATGCGGAACGGAGCAACTTCCGAACGCTTGAGAACGAAGAGGGAGGATGAGAACAAACACAGGCTCGCTCTCACCCACCCGCCTCCGCTCTATTGTGGTTCACGGTACGGCACCCGTCGCCTTCGCTGTGTTGTGAAAGCCTAATTGAGCCAGCCTCCTGAAATTACACTGCCTATTACGGAAACAAAAAAGACACCAGTGCAGAGGCGATGCCACGGCGAAAACAAAAAGGAGATGAGCGATGCATCGCTGCTTCTCTGCAACAGCAAGCATGGATACGTGCTCGACAGAAAAAAAAAAAAAAAAAAAAAGAACTTACGCGGCAGCGGCTTTTTTACGGTTTTCGTTGTTTCCCAGTTTCCACGCGGATCGAGAGCGCGCGTGGAATGAAAGCGGCTTAGGCGAATCGAGATAGATGGAGAGGGCCAGATTAATAGTCAATAGGAAGCGGGTGAGGGAAGCCAGGATGATCAGGTCGTTCTTCCGTGCCGCCATTCAGCGGGCCTGCTGACGCAAGGCCGAGAGCTGCGGTGCCAAACCCCCACGGGGCGTGGGAGGCCGGTGTCGGACAGGTGCGCCGACTCATTCGCTTACACATGTAAGCCGAGATGAGCTTGTGTCCACACGTCTTTCCCGCCTGCTTCGAGTAGGCGTGCCTTCTCTGTGTGCCTTTTGGCTGGTCTCGCATCTTTTCCTCTTTACTTTCCGGGCTCCGTTCAACCTGACAGCGCAGTGGGAGCTAGGCGATCGCCAAACCAATAGACAGCCTCCCTTTCATTTCCCGACCCCGCTCTCTGCGCCTGAGCACGAGCGGGATCGTGATCACGTGAAGAAAGGTAGTCGTATCATCGGTCCAACGAGCACGTCCATCACACCGTCAGCTTAGGGGTGAACGAAACAGAGAGGAAAGGGCAGAGAAACGAGACTTTCTTAGTACAACACTGTGTGCAGTTCGACTAAAACTTCGTTCACCGTGTACTCGACATGGGAGAGATAAAGCTACCCCGAGGAAGGGTAGCTGGACTGTATACGAGCCCCGCAGACTATACACGTTTGCAAGTCCGGCTTCAGGGCGCTGCCATCTTGCTCGGCTGGGGTGCGCTTGGTCGAGTCATAATCCGATTACGAAGCCTTGCTAAGGCGTCGTAATCGGATTACGGCCGCGCCCAAGAGCGCACCCCACTGAGGAAGATGGCGGCGCCCTAAGACCGGACTTGCAAACGTGTATACTCAGACCAGAGGTTTTCTCTGGGAGTGGGTATACTAATGACTGCACTCAAAAGTTAGGTTGAACTGCCCTTAACCGAGCTCCTATTCAACGCCACTTTCGAGGCCCCCTGGGTGCGGCAGAGACGCCCTGCTACCGTAGGTACTATATTCCGTACAAGTCCGAACTCAGCCGAACGCCCCGATTTAGAGGCAATCAGCACCAAAAGAGCATCGCCAAGGCGCTCGTCGTCTATGTGGCGCGTTTACACTTGCGGATTCGCGGACGGATCCGCACAGGCGGAAAGCGGATTTTGGAATCGCGGGTGGCAAAACCGACACGTCGCTGGCGGAAAAATCTGGATCAGTCCGGGACCCACATTTTCCTCCAGCGACGATTTGATTTCGCCACCCGGTTCCAAAATACACTTTCCGCCGCTCAGGAGAAGTCATGTTTCGGCGCTTCGCCGCAGCGGGGCGCCCGTTACATGCCTCTCCTCTCATCCGTTGTCTTCCGCTCTACCTTTTCACTTTCGGTGGCCGCGTTTCGTGGCGATCTGCCAGGCTCTGTCACTATAGAGGAGGCGATGTTCGTGCTCAGTAGGCAAGGCAACAAAAGAAGAACGAGAGAACACGAATGCGGCAGCCAACAAAGATCGCGGAACAGCTGGGACAGCGAACGCGGACGCGACGTATGTAAATTCGAAACAAACGTACTTGCAATTACGCAACCTTTTATGCGGTATTTGCGGTAGAAAGTAGTAAAAGTTTGATTATGCGTTTTCCCTTCTACAGCAAAATACTCGCCAAAACTTTTGGGGGCAGACAACACTTCTTTTTTTTTGCTGTGGTAGTTGAACGACGCTCGGCCCCTTCGCGTTTGTTAACCTCTCTTTCCAACGCAAAATATAACCCCTAACCTGCAGCTCGTCCGTATACTTCCTATCCTTATGAAAACAGAAGCCCCGGACCAAAGGTCCGGGGCTTCTGTTTTCTGAGGAATCTGACGAAACCGTCGCGGCTAGCGTGGTCTACGTGAGAGGAGCGTGTGCCGCTATGGCCCAAGCGCGCACAAAAGCGCGTTTCCATTCTTTCTGCCGACAGTAATTGCACCCGGCAGTGTTCGGGAAAGAAACGCGCTTGAACAAAGACAAAAAATAGAGCGAAGAAAGCGTTGCAGTGTAAAAGCTTTCAATTACGGGGCCCACAAGACAGAAACAACGGTTGCCTAACCTCTCGCGCAACCTATACATTGCACTATTGTACTGTTGTAACTACAGTTACTTCCCCAACATCACGAACCTTAACAATGTGCAAGAGTGCAAACTGAGCAACCAGGAGACACACTGTTTTGCGCCGTTTTTCTTTTTTTATTTCTTTTACCTCGAAACTTTTCCGGAGCTTCCCGAGATGAGCGCATTTCTCCAGGGGATTTTCTGTGGAACGCGGTACTGTACGCACCCTGCTAAGTATATATGTTCTGGGCTTTTATGAACGAATCCGCCACCGTCTCTGGGTAGGAAAAATACGCCCTAAAAGTAAATAAATAAAAAAAAACATGGCGCAAAAAAAAAAAAAAAAGAGAAATGAAGGGAAGAAATGTTTTTGTTAATAGAAGAGTGCACCGCTGTTCCGCTATACAAACACCCCTGCGTCGACCTTATTAAGAGGGGAAAACATCGTTGTTTTGGGCAAGCGTGGGAACAGCAGCAACCTTCCATGCAGAAAACACACTACGTCTACCATTCAAAATGAAAGAGAAAAACGGGCCTGAGGTTTTGGCGAAGCTTCGCAGAAGACTACTTCGAAACGCGATGGGACTGTTTGTCTCCTATATGAAGTCTACAGTCAGTGGTAACTAAATTGCGACGAACCTAATGGTGGGTTCCAACGACTGAAACGTTATTCGTGCACATTTCCTCTCATTCAACCAGCTTCTGCTCAGCTCTCGGTCCACTCCCTCCCTCTTTGAAGCATTGCGAAGACTGCTGCACATTCAGTGAGCGCCTTGTACCGTGACCTTCGCACGCGCGCGATAAGGAGAGGAGAAAGGCACGTAATAAATTAATAACTATCGCTTCACAAACGTCCCCCCCCCCCCCCCCCCCCGCACCCCCTTCCCTGGGAACAGCATGGTTGAGTATCGGGCTCACAATATTGGGGTTTGGGCTTGTGTCTCCTTGGTAGGCATTCGAAGTTTTGTTCTTTATAATTTATCTGTGCATCACAATTCCGCGCATGCGTCTCGTCTTAAAGAGGATAACTGTTTTCGGATGTCTACGCCCAAAAAATACAATCAGAAAAAAAAAAAGTGTTTCCATAGCTTTTTTTTTTTTTTTTTTTTTTTTTTTTAAGAGAGCGCGCACGGGTTGACGCATATATCTACGATGCCTCTCGGAGGTCCGGCAGAACCGCGTCCTCCGGGGCAAATATGTGTCGAAGGTAACTTGGTTAGAATCTCGCTAGGCCGGGTCGCACCGCCGCCCGATTCGCAAGGTTCCCCGGGGATATTAGAGCAGCCCAGACTCTACCAAGAGGAGAAGAAACAAACAAACCGTCTTCTTCTAAAACACAAAAATCGATCCAGCGAAAAAAAAGAAAAAGTTACAAAAAAAAACATTCCCAAAAAAAAAAAAAAAAGCAAATGGAGCGAAAGATGGTAGGTCCCGACAGAGCTGATCGGCGGTCGGGGTAGAGAGGCCAGTGTCATGACGGTCATCCCAAAGGAGATGCCTTCCTTCGTTCTTTCTCTCTCCCAACTCTCCCGCGTCGCGCTTCTTTACATTTTTGGCTCACTCACGTATACGCCCCCAGGAAAATCCACAAATCGTACGTCTCGCGTATTTTCTTATTTAGCTCTAAATTTTTGTTTCAACGTTGGTTCGATAAATTTAAGTTTATCGATATTTGGGGTTCCAAGGCGACCGATTTCTCCAGAAAAACTAATTACCACCGCACAACGTCTCCCTTTGCACGTAATGAAATATAATCAGTCGCCCCCCAGTGCACGCGATACCACATATAATTCCTTCGAAGGCGGCACTGCATGGCGATTATAATTAAAGGACACTAATAGGATGTTTATGTTTGCCAAACATTTTACTGAAACCCGATCTACCAGGGCCCAATTAAAACAGAAAACCTATATTTTCGACTCGAAATGTGGTTTATTTCTGTATAAATCGAGAATCGGGTGTTCATGTCTGCTTCCAGTCTTTCGCATGATAATGTCACAGTGCACGAAATAGTGCCGAAGCTATAAACCACCTAAAGCGCAGATGCGTAAATGAATATAATAAAATCCACGAAACATTACTTTTATTATGACCACTGAAATCTCCAAAACACGTTTTGATTTAGAAGGAACTTCGTGCGCTTAGTCACTTCCGTACGCTAAGACGTCATAGCGCACGCGTTGGCTCTCTGGTTCTAATATGACTTTATTTGTGTGTGTGTGTGTGTGTGTGTGTGTGTGTGTGTGTGTGTGTGCGTGTGCGTGCGTGCGTGCGTGCGTGCGTGCGTGCGTGCGTGCGTGCGTGCGCGCGTGCGTGCGCGCGCGCGCGCGCGTGTTGTGTGTGTGTGTGTGTGTGTGTGTTTTCCTCATAAATATTGGATTCTGTAGAGCAAAGCATTGTACATGTGTTCACAGCGTATAATCAACCCCGTAAAATTTTTTTTTAATGTATTCGTGTTTTTGAAATTAGTCAAACTCTCAATTTCTAAATGATCAGATTGTGAGGCTGGGTTTCGGACCAATCGCAGTAATTTTGGGTACACAAGCAGCGGAAGCCGAAAATAAGGTGTTCCCTAAACGGTTGCACACGTAGCCAGAAAAAGAAAGAGGGAAAAAGGGGGGGGGGGGAGGAGGGGGGGGGGGGAAGGGGGCTGAGGGGTTGCCTTTTTTATTTATTTTCCTTAACCTAAATAAAAAGTTTAGGAAACAAGAAAGTAAAAAGGAAAGACACAACATGAATGTAATAATTTTAAAAGAATTATCGCGTCTTCTTTCCTACCGCGCGAGAAGGGCGCGTGCACAGAAACTGTGAAGATCGTCTCAACACGACATCGCACAATCTTTCGCTCCACCCTTCAATATATTTCTTTTCTCTCTCGCTCAAGGAACAAAAAACACGAAGTAAAGTAAGACACAGATAAAACAAATGTGCCACTTCATTTTAGTTCATCTTGCCAGGTTATGTTTTTCTCCACTAGGAAAAATGACAAACAGCTTATCGAACGAAAACAATCAAAACGCCACTGCAACAACAACAACCAAAAAATTGTGTTTGGATTGCACAGCATACGAAGGATCTCCCAATGGTCTCGGCACAGGTAATACAGAGCCCATGAGGGCGCGAAAGAGAAGGCTCCTTCCCACACATGCCAGAGAGCTGACAGGAAAATACTGCAAGCTCCAATGACAATGAATACGCAAGCGCGGAACCGTAACAAAATGAGAGCGCGAGCTTCAACGTGCAGCGTAAGAACCCCCTGGCGCTATATACTGTTTCACCTTAGGATGGATCGCGGCAAACGCTCGCGGGAACCAATCCAATGTCATCTGAGTGTCACGTGATCTTCGAGAGAGGCACAGCCACGCGCGGGGCACACGGAAAACCTTCACATTGGAAAGTTTTCTTAGACGGAATCGGTCCTTGACATTTTTTGTAGCAGGTTTTTGTAGTGGGCAACATATTGATTTGGAGCAGCCACTGACGCTTTTGGAACAGATGCAAACATCTGCTAGCGCATCTAAAAGCGCAAAAAAAAAAAAAGAGAGATTGCATCGTTAAGTGGAACACACGGTCATCTCTTTAGAATTAAGCCTCCGGCCAAAGTAGAAGCCATTTGCAATGGGCATTAAAAGAAAGGAAAAATGGCATAGCGTAATTGTTTTTCCACTGCGATAAAGCCTCTTTACCACTTTCTCTTTTAGACACGATAGTTTATTTAGCACGCAAGAGTAATTCGTGTAAAATGTCAGCAAAAACCAGGATATATATACCCTGAAATCTCAATAAAGAGCATGTCCCTCCCTCTCCCTCTCTCTCCCCTTATTTCTCAAGTTATTTAAACCTGCCAAACTCGAAAGATAAAAAAAAAAAGAAAACAAAAAAACCTGCAAGACCAACCATTCACGAATATGATAAGAACCCAGAGGAGTGCTTTAAAAGTGACACCACGCATTATCTGAATGGGAACCAGAGTCGAGTTAGAGTTTGCTGCACCTTCGATCATCCGCTGCACGGAAACGACCCTGGCTATACTCGCGGTCAGCTTTCTGTGGCAATGCAGTCAATGCTAGGGGAGAGGGTGCACCAACCGCTGTACACGCGCTTTCCTCCTCTCTTCGGATTGCCACAGAAAGATGACCGCGAGAGCAGATATTTATTCAAATATGACCCCGCGTGTTTGCTTATTTGCGTTTTCTCTTTTTTTTTTTTGGTACAGTTTGTTAAAATTCGAAGTCAACCTAAAGTGCAAACCAAAAAAGGTCAATCTCTGATAGTACTACTGAGCATAATTTCCGAGCCGATCGCACCGATCCAGAGCCTCCCCCATGTAAGCCGCAGCTCCTAGCGCTCTTGTGCAAAGCGGTGAAGATCGACGTGCGCGTGCTTGGTGTGAGGCAGCGGTTGATGCGAGCGGCGCAAGTGCCAGAGACTGCAGCCACGGTATAGAGGCATGTGGCAGACACGGTAATCAAGTGGTCTCACTAGGGGTAAAAGGCACTGCGTGGTTCTGTCTTATCACAGCAGCGGCAATCCCACTACCTTGCGCATTTTTCTCGCGAGTGTTAGCTCCTGACATCGCCGACGTCGTTCGAAACTTCGGACGATGACGGGGCCAATGCGGTTTACGAGCAATCTCTATACTTTCTTTCATGCTAAGTCGAACCACAGCTGACGTCACGAGCCAATGCGACCAATCAAACAGCGTCAAAAGTGTGGCACCACGGCATTCGCCATCTTTCTGCACGTGTTCTGTACATGGGCTAAACCTAACAAGTGCAGCGAATGCACCGTGAATCGCGCGTTTAGCCGTTCAGTATCTGGGCACGTGGTTGTTGTATGTGTTCGAGCCTTCAGCTGTAATCTGACCTAAGATGGAGCACGCTATACGGCGAGTAGAGACACTATGAATCACATATCTGTATAATTTTTCTTTCTTAATATTAGAATCGATCAATAATGAAATATTCCTCATTTTTTACTTCGTTTATGCCCGTTTCGGCGCAGCTGCTACACTTGCGCCGTTTTAGCAAGTTTTAGCAAAAATGGCATTTTGGCGCAAGATATCGTAGCAGACCTTCATTCCATGCGCAATGTGGAGCCAACGGCGCAGCACTTCCACCACTCTAAGATCATTTCCGCGGTCTGGCGACACTCTCCGTATAACCCGCTACGAGATCCGGAACACTGCTGAGAAGGCTAGCAGCGCACATGCGCAGTAGCGGCGTCTTCCGCTGCGGCCCATTCATAAGGCGAAACGGGGCGCAGAAAGGACAGCGGCTGCTGCTGACTCAGCGGCCCGGCCGTCGAGAACGATCTGGGGACCTGCTTCCTCTCCCGAAGGTCTGCCTGGCGGCCGACACTGCCCCGGAGAGCACAAAGGGTGCAAGAGCGAGCGAAGGAGCGCCAAACTCGTGCTCAGCAACCAGCGGCCGTGCGAGCGACCCGTCGGGCGAGAAGAAAGCGTCCCCGCAACGCGCTGTGAAGAAAAAAAGAGGAGGAAGCGCTTCTCAAAGACCCGAGAGAGGAGAAGTTGCGATCTGGAGGACGCCAAGCCAAGGTCAACGAACGGTAATGTGACCTACCTGACGGCACTCGTCCGCCCGCGCAAGGGAGCCGAGCACACGGATAGCGGTGGCAGGCAAAGGAAAACAAGGCAGAGCGGACCCCGAACAGAGAGGCGCTCCAACGAGGAACACAACGCTGACTGGGCAAAGGCAAGAAGGACTGGAACCAGTGTGGTCCAAAGCGGCAACGGGGTATCTCTCCATCGTGCAAACGTGGCGACGATTGCACGGGCGGGTTTCGCTCTATCGCTGGAGAAGGCTGCAGCTCTGAGCTCACTGGTTCGCGAAGCATGCATGAGCACGCGACGGAAGCGACGCGCCGGCGATAGGCGCGCGCACGGATGTCGCAAACGCGGATGGGAACCTCAGGAAGGTCTTTCCGTGGTCCCGCCTCAAGCGAGCTTCCTATCGCCACTGACAGGGGTGAGAATGGCAGGGAGTCTTTGAGTTATCCCGCTTCCAGCGCCTCCTTCGTACGCTCGATAATAATTGGGCGCTTCGTACTTCGAGCGTACTCGAACAGTCAAATCACGACGGAAGGCACTTTGGCCGGGCATTTTCTCATCCCGCAGGTGACTATAGCGCCGTTGGCTATCTGCAAAACGAAGGTGGGAATGCGAGTGTATGACAAAATATACCTACTCTAAAGTAAGAGAACGAAGGACGACAGTGTGGAATAGTGGGAATGCAGCGGAACATATATAATCCCACTTATTTCGAGGTGCTACATGGAGACCTCGCTGATCGGGTCTGCCTTTGCGTATACATGCGCCATCTCTGCTTTTCCCCGCTTCTTTTGGCGGAAGCCAGAGTTGGCGCAGCTAATACGAATCCCTGAGCAAGGTGCTTGCGCCTCCTCCTCCTCAAGAGCTGCGCTCTAATTTCACATTACAAATATTTCTAAACGTCTTTCGTTTTCCCCTTTGTATCGGTGTTTTTCGGTGTCTAATTTCAATCCCGGAGAGAAATCTGCGTTTTTCGGGCTCGTGTTGTAAAGCGACTGTATAATTACTGGAGAAAATATTTTAATTTGTAAGTTATAATATTTTCTCCGGTAATGCAGATAAACAGGGTGTCGAACCGTGACCGGAACTGAACAGCTTGTTTTTCTCGAATTGGAAGAGAACCCGAACCGAAATCGTTGCAGCCCTCTTGGAGCTGAGCCCAAACCGGAGAAAAACGAAGGAACCGTTTCGAACCGGTTCGCGACCAGTCATGAATCCTTAACAAATAATTGGCGAGAAAGTGCTCCTGTGTCAGGAAACACAGAACCGCGGTCCACGTAATTTCAAGAGTAATATTACCACCCTTGCATTATCTCGCCCATTATCTGTTTGTGACTCGTCGCTGTCGTGAAATTTGCTTTGCGTATTGCTACTAAAAGAACACTGCAAAGAAAAATATAATGAAAAAAAAAAAAAGCTTGATCACGATCCGGTCATCACAAGATGCATTTTCCCCCAAAATGAAAATTAATTAAAGCAATATTAACAGTCTGAGACTCATTTGAGTTTTCCTGAAAAGTTGCTTAGGTGGCTGAAGAGCCCCTTTCCAGAAAAATTTAATTGAATCCCATGCCGTTATTATCGCTTCAATTAATTACCTTCCTGGTGAAAAAGTATCTTGGGGCACGCGGATCGTAAAAAGACTGTTAAGAAAATATGTTTTCCATTGCAGTGTTTATTTTTTATTTTTTTTTAAGACATACACAATTCGTTCCGTACCGATAGGAGTCATCCTTATAATCGATTTTTATTGCTGCTGTTTCGTAAAGAATTCTCTTTTAGCTGTCTCTGGTATCAGCAAAGGGGGATGGGGAAAATCTCGTAACGATTCCATTTTCTATCCTTCCTGTACTCCTTCAAATATGAACAACTGAATCAATATTAAAATATTGCTTTGTAGCTCAACTGTTACGAATCAGTTTAAACCGGTTTGCACCGTTATTCTTTTTTTTTTTTTTTTTTGCTTTCCGGTGTTGATTTTGAACCAAACCAAAATGTCTGAACCGTAATCCGAACTGTAACCGAAAATAATTTCGGCTCGACACCCTGCAGGTAAAGGTAAGAGAAGGGAATGGGGCAAGGAATGTGGTATCGATAGAAAGGAACAACCCCCAGGACAGTTCAGTGCGGCTGTGTTCCGGATCAACGAGAAAAAATAAAGAAGGTAAAAATTTCATCCCGTAAAACTTTTTTTTTTTTTTCAAGGACAGGTAAGATTTGGGGTTTTTTCGGTTTGCACCGATTCAGAGAAAACCTCCTCGAGGGTTAATTTTCGGTGTTTATTAGTACACACCGAAAACACGCAACCCTAATTATGACACGCGAGAGTCGACTCATAAGGAAATGATATTTAATAAGAAATGAAAGGTAATACCATCAGTGACAACATTGGCTCGAGTCACCTTTTCAAGTTGCTAAAAGTGCACTTTGTAGCAGCAACAGGAACTTATGGTTTGGCTTCCCCTTTTCCTTTCACGCCAATATAAACAAGCAAACAAGAACTTTTGAAACACGTGCATATACTTTGTTTCGTTCAATTCACTGCAACTACCGCACACCAATGGCAATTTGCACGTAACGTTTTATAGCGATGTAAGATCAGAAAAAGGGAAGTATACCTTTAAAAAATCCCGTCGAATTTGTTTAGGTTATTCCAAAACATCCATTCGTCAAGCGTTAAAGATTATTTCGCTCCAGTTTAACCTTCATGTACCCTTGAACATCTGGACGCCCATGTAAAGGCAGAACGAAGGATTTGACACAAATCAGACCTACGGTGAGGCCCAGGTATGCCTAATAAAGGATTCAATTATCCTCTCGCTAGATAAAACTATCCCGTGTAAAATATTGACTTAAAAAAAATGAAAGACGTTTACAATCCCCTGTAACGCCGAATTAGAGCGCAGCTCTTGAGGAGGAGGAGGGGAAGGTACGGAGAGGAGGCTATGCCCCTCCTCTCCTGCTCGCCTCCCATTTAGGGGAAATTTTTCCGCTAAATTTAGCGGGGAAATTTTTCAGCTAAATTTAGCGGGGAATCTTTTCCGCTGAGTTTGGCGGGGAAAGTTTTCCGCTAAATTTAGCGGGGGAATTTTTTCCGCTAGATTTAGCGGGGAAATTTACCCATAATGCACAGCGCGGTTACACCGACGCCGTTCAAGCCGAGAACGGGCGGCTAAGAGCTGCGCTCTTTAAAAAAAAACGATGCGTGCGTTTGTACTGGCCATTCCACTTAGGAAGAGTGTTTTTCTCCTTTTTTTCCTCCCAGCGGCTGCGAAGCGAAGAGCAAGGAGGGACATATAGGGTCAAGAACGAAGTAGAAACTCCTCTCACCCCTTTCCACTTCAGCGGAGCGGTGGAGAGGAGGTTGCCTCCTCTCCGGCGTTCGCACTACTAAAGTGGAAAATGGTGGGAGGACCTTCCACTTCGTTCTTGACCTCGGCTGTCGCTTCACCTCACTGCACCGGTGCGCAAGGAGAAACGCCCTCGACGGAGCTAGCTAACCCGCACGAAGAGACATCAAACAATGAAACATGGCGAAACTTCCCGAGTGCGGCCAATATTCGAACTACGAAGAACAAGCCGAATAGTACATTTTTCGAAGCAATAATCGAAAGTTCGCCGAAGCCTGTCGTAACGTTTCGGCACGGTAGCGGGGACTCAGCTTCTAGTTTCCGTCTTGAGAAAGTGAGCTCGAATTCCTCGCATATCGATAAAGTGTAGGAGGATGCAACAGGATAAGCCTTTTGACGTAGTTCGACGCAAATGGCAGTCATTATAGCGCGAACTAAAGCTCGTGGCTGCGGTGGCTCGATAGTTTCGAATCGTGCTCGCCGTAGCTTCCTATGGCTGAGGCTAGCTTTATGCCGAGAGAAACTCTCTCTTCGAAATTAAGAAAAAAAATCTTTATATCTAAAATGCAAAAGATAAACCAAACAGTAAGCATCCGTTTGTTGCAGACTACATCATTCGCAACTTGAAAATATTTCTTAAAGATGGGTGCTGCGGTAAATGTATCTCCCAGCCGAAGAGGACCTTTAGCCATTAAAACCTTTACAGCGCTTTCTTTCTTTTTTTTTTTTTTTTCACTTTACACGAGCTTATTGCTACTAGTTGGACCCAAGTACACTGGAACGCAACGCCACTGACCAAGGAACTGCTTTGTTGCGGTGTCCTTTCAAGAACAAATGCGAGCGTTTTCTTTTAATCTCTCCTTCGAAAAACTTGATGACGTAGATGGGGGATCGCAGTATCCCCCATGAGACGATATTTGAATGCGGCTCATAGATTGGACCCGAGCACTGCGTGAGCGGTCGACGTAGGATCGTGAAAATCAAGAGCTCGACATGCATTCGGGTAGTGTCTTGTGTCCAATCGCTGCAATGACGACAACAGCCGAACGATAACAATGTCTGGTACTCACCGCGTGTCATGTGCTTTGGCAACCCCAGCGCATGGCTATGATCAACATAGGCGGAATATTATCGGCTCCGGATCATGCGACCCCTTGTTCTGGCTGCGCGTTGAGGGAGTAAACGCGGCTCCTTTTTCTTTAATTTTTTTTTCTGCGACTTCTATTGCGTGTGGTAAAAAACGAACGCGTGTTTCACAGCTCATTACCGTCAAGGATTCGTTCTAAGCGGTATCTACGCAAAGTCCAAAAATTGTTGCATCGCCCATTAAGCTCAGACTGCAGCCAGTGCCACAAGCACGAGAGCTCGAGGTCGCTGCTTCGAAGCGTTCTTTCGAAGAACGAGTACTCGCGCTAGAAATGCACGTCTCAAAGCCTGGAGTGCGGGCTAGCTCGCGAGAAAGTCTGAGAAAATCTGGCAGATCGCCACGAGAAGCGGCCGCCGAAATCGAAAAGGTAGAGCGGCAGACAACGGGTGAGAAAAGAGCCACGTGACGGGCGCTCCGCTGCGGCGAGACGCCGAAACACTTCTCCCCAACCGATGAAATGTTCGCTCGCGTTCCTCGCGTTCCTCGCGCTACCACTTCTATTCTCGTCAGGTTCGAAAACCATGTTTCGGGTCCTCGCCGCTGCAAAAGCTGTGCGCTGACGTCCAGGTTCCCCGAGAAAAGCTCTGTGCTACCAGATCCTCGCGCTCTAAATCTGCGACAAGGCACTCTATGGCTCCGTCGTCGAACTGCCAGACTTTGCGAGTGTATATATACAGGAGGCTATGCTTCGAAGCATGATCTTCGGCGCGCGCCCGAATCTGCCAGCGCCACGAGAGCCCGATGGCAACACAAAGCTACGTATTGCGATCTACGAAAAGACCCTGCTGTCTATTTACCGACCAGGCGAGCCATCCAGACAACAAGGGCCGCGTGAGCCACGCGATCCGCATCGATCTGTTACCCTCGATTTTAGGATCGAAGGCAATCTGAAGCGGCACGCCGAAAATCGAAGGCCGCGGAGCTGACTGCCTGCTGCCGCTTCCTAGAACAATCAGCAAGTTTCGAGGCTTCGGAGCGCTGCACATTCTGGGCCACCTTTAACGAGACGGGCATGGCGTAGTGTCTCATCAGAGTTTGCCGAGGAAATAGGGTTGCAGGGAATCGTTTTGAAACACCGATCGGTCTAGCTGCGAGCCGATGCCGATATGACCGGCCAATGACGTGCTGCAAATGCGTTCACGCTTCGATTGTATAATAGTGTTTTAGTAAATCGTTCAGTCACTCCCGCTACGCTATCCGCACTCCGCTACGTCCTCCGCTATAAGTCGCGTACCGGAACAGCCATTTGAAGCATTAGTAGAACGTTCGCAAACAGCTACACTTGCGTCGTTACGATAACAAACGTAACGCCACCAGCGGCTCTCTCAGACGGCTTACGTTAAGAACAAGTAAATAAAGCAATCCTTTGCATTTGTTTTTATTAACGTCGATATCTTAATAGAGTATTCTTTCTTTATCGAATAAAGCGTTAATCTTTGCGTCTTTTTTTTAAGTAAGTAAATGATTATTATGTTTGCAATTGAACACAACTGATGGCCAAAGTGTCGTCAAGCAAAGCCGTCGAGAGAAATCTTCGAAAATAAATGACAACTTATTTTGTGTCGTTGCGATCGGTCTTTCATCTTTCTCACTGTTCGCCAAAAATGAAACGCTACGGAAGTCCCTCAGATCCGCCCGTTCGCTCGCTCCCTTGGTCGGTTTTGTACTCACGACAAAAGCGGCCCAACAGGAGGCTGCACCTTTCGCTCAGAGCACAACGAATTGCGAAGCATGTTTTTTTCCCCCATGGCTGTATTTACCATGTCCGCCATATATCGCTACCTGTTGCAGTCCAGGGACGGCTTTGTCGCGGCTACTTCTCGCAGCAGCAATAATGCGCCCCTCAAAACCGCAATCGCGAAGCCGACAGACCGGACAGGCGCGGCGTGGCGGCCATCTTGAATTGCGTCCCTCGCTGGCTCTTCCTAGTCTCGCCAAGACTCGTTTTCGCGAGACCCACGCTAGGGCACCGCGCTAGGCGCGCTTCGTTTCTCGCAACTCTCGTAAAATAGCGCGTCTCCGCTAGCTTCCGCAGCTCCACTAATACTCCGCTAACATCGCACATGCGCAGTAGCGTCGTCGCTCTATCGTATAGCGCAGCGGGAAAGGGGGGCAAAACGATGTACTAAAACTCTCTAATAAACGCTATTTCGCTCGCAGAAAAGTGAGGAATATAAGTTCGCGATAACTAATAAATTACAACTTTTCAGCTTTCCCTAGCTATTCCTGACTGGAATTCTCCTCCTGAAATAATCGTACCCGAAACGAACCAGGCTAAATTCAGTGATCTTGGCAAAGCACAGCTCACAAGTGTTTTTGTTAGTCTAAATGGCGATTCAATATCATTAGGGAGTTTTCGTAGATCGTTTTCGCCATCCCGCAAGGCCCTCCGCAACCCGCTACGATAGCGGGAACTCCACAGCCAAGGCTATCGGCGCGCAGGCGCCGATAGCCTTGGCTGTGAACTTCTTCGTAGCGGAAAGCTTAGCGGAGGGGGCAGCGCGGTCTACGAAAACTCCCTAATAACTTTTTACGTGTATATTAAATTACCTGTAGTCTCTCGTTCATAATTAACCAAATCATTATTCGGCCACCTTCTTGTGCTATAAGCGTATAGCAGCGGCGCACGTGCTGCAGACTGGCGCGATGAAGGAAAACGAAAATAAACGTCCTTGCTCGTGTGCTCAACCTGGCTGGTCGATACCGCGTATTTGTCCGTTCCCCTGACCCGTGATTGCAGAACACAACACTTGTCTGCTAATGTTTCGCACCGATAGACCTTCCTCTCTCTATCTCTCCTCCCTCTTTTCAATGACGCTCATTGAATTGACCCTTTGATGATCATTAAACTGGGTTGAACTGAAACCTAAGTGAAATGAATCGCCTTAATGGAAAAAAAACAACGGTAAAAAACACACACACACACTTGGAATTCTTTTTGCTAAGCTTTATGTAGACTCTTCATTTATGGCGGAGAGGCAGACGTGCTGCGTGGCTTTTGGCCAGACTTCGCCAAGTTCTAGGTATAGATCCTCTTGGGGGTCGTATTCTTTGATCTTCAGTTTATATTTTATTACAAATTTAACGCGCATTCACGGAACTTACACTAATTCTCCTTTTTATACATATATATAGTTTGAGGCTCACAGTGGGCCCCTTGTCGACGGCAGCAGTTCGTGGGCTTGGACAAGCACAGACAGGGAAGGACGCGTCTCCCCATCACGGAATCTGCCAGATTGTAATCGCTCACGTGCCAAAGGATGTGTATACCCAACGCGTTCAACGGACTCTGGGGAAGGTCGCTTTAAGATGTTCACTGAGCGTCTCGGGGGGTCGACAGGAATTTTCTCATGAAGTGGACTCCAGACCAAGGGCTTCTTCGTCTAGAGATCATGCAAACCAAGCAAGGAGGATACGGCTTTTGTCTGTCTAAACAGCTGTTATCATCGCTCTCCGTCGAGGGCGCAACTGTCTGCTTTCTCACATCACCATCAGCTGACTGATCATCTGCCCCACTGTCTTCGGGTCCCGAAGTAATCAAAATAAAGACCGGGCATTCTAATGGCGATGGCTGCTGTGGCGAAGGGGCTGGTGGAAATTTGAACCGGGCGACGGCGGTGCCTCAATCTGAGCCCTGGGCCTCGGTAATGCGGAGGCGGCTGCTTTCTACTTTGGCTGGGTTACCTCCTTGGAGCCTGATGCTTCGACTTCCAGTGAGCAACAGCACCACCATGCTCCCGGGGCTTCTTTGTGCAACATGCACCGATCGAAAGGCGTGCGATATCCTCCTGGCTCGCTGCTGACCCGCCTCAACGGAATCTGGACATCTGCAGTTAGGACTAACATCCTCCGCAATAACAGCAATCCATCTCGTCGTCATCTTTATGTATATACTCAATCGCTATATCAGGTTCATTAGACGCGGCACCGCGGGCCTCTATGGTATACGGGCTGTTGCCTTTCCGCGGTGCCGCGGCTGTGCAGAGCCAAATGAAGATTCTAGTAAAGCTTACAGAAAAGGCAAGTAACGGAACCATTAAAAAGAACACTGAAACACATTTGTTTTAAGGCGATTTAATATGGTGTAAGGACACTAACCGATCCATATCTTGCTGCAAAGTTACGCATTTTTTTAGCAAAAAAATAAAACTCAACTGCTCCGAAACCAAAACATCAGCACGGTCATGGCAGCAAAAATCACGTGACTATCGCTTGTTTTTTTTTTTAATTGTTTTTTTTTTTTTTTTTTTAGTGGCGTGTTAAGAGGATATCGCAGTTCCAAAGCCCTATGCAATTCCAATGGCAACTTTTTGATATTTTTTCTCAGCAACCACCGAACGGATTGAACTCGGAATGGTTTCATTAGAAATATAGTAAAAAACTGAGTAATGTTGTGGCGCTACATTTCCCAATCTAAATGTTAAAATTATTTTACGGGAACTTAAAGATGATTGAAAAAGCCTTTTTTTCTGGTTCCGTGCTTTATAAACATCTAAAAATAAACCAGGGCCTAAATACAAATTCAAGCGCCACAATATTGAAGACCAAGACTTTTTGAAAATATCTATTAGAAGATCTTTTTCCCAGAGATTCTCATTGTGATAAAATTTAACTAAGTTTGTGGCCCACCAAATGCCAGAAATCGAGCTGTCAGCTGGCGCCATCTATGAGCGTGTCGCTAATACTACCTCTTGGAATTGCGCAATGTCTTATTGCGCCCCGGACTACTTGCCTCTTCAAAGTCGTCGTGTTGACGGTCGGGATTTCGACGGAGAGTTCCTCTCAAAGCTTTTATTTATTTATTCATTTATTTTTTCTTTTTGCGGGCGAAGATATTTTGCGCGCTATCGCGATAGTGAGTAGTAGGTTGTCCATCGCCCGAGGGCGTCCTTGGGAGGATGTTCCGTTCTTTGTTAGTGTTTTCGGGTCGCACAAATGCGAGTGAAAGGTTTCTTGTTTTTTCCTTTTTTGTTTGGCAGCGGAGATATTTTGCTGGTGGGTGTGAGTCATTAGTTTTCAATCGCCAGAGCACGTCATTGGGAGGATGTTGCGTTCTTTGTTGGCGTTTTGGTTCACGAAACTGGGGGTGAAAGATTTCACGCTTCAAGCGGTCCTTGCGTGAGTCCTGAAGTTACCAAATGCAGGCAGAAAAAAAGTTACCGAAGCGTCAAAGGGTCGATACTCTCTTACCACTTCTTTCTGTTCGAAGTAGGAGAGGTGATTTGATTTGGCGAGTTCAAATATTCTGCAGAGATGCATTTAAAATGTTTACATATTTCAAATGCGGAAGAAACATACGTGAGTTCGTCGATTATGTTTTAATTTGGACGTTCGCTTTGCATATCAGCTTGTGGAGGCTGATTTCTACCGTAATAAAACAAACATTGCGAAAATTTGTTCAGTGAAGCTAAAAACAGAACAAGTTTTTTTGGTAGTAGCGCGTCACACGTTTCTATTTGGAAGTTGTGAAAGTCACGCGCTGTCTTTGCTTGACCCGAACCAAAACATTCTTGATTCAGTATTCTATGAAATAGAGGCGAATGTATTAGACAAGAATTAACCCGTACACCTTTTATTATGGTGTTCGTCGATTGCACGTCTTGGCTGAGACGAGCCCTTGGTCGGCTGTCACTAATTGGCGGCCAAGAAAATTTCACTGGAGAAAAGGCGGCGTTGAAAAGCTCACCGGAGAGAAGCTTGCCGATGAAATGCTCACCGCAAAACCGACAAATTCGGAGAAAAGCTCATTTATGAAATAATGTATTCAACATTTAAAATCTAAATACTCTTGGCATTGTTCGCACTGCGGTGTTTATATTTAAAACTCACGTCCACACTTTGCTCACCGCTCATTCTGCGCTTTTTGCGTGTTCGTATAGTTGTAAAACCAGTTCTTGTTCAGTCCCAGAAAAATAGCTTACTTTCTAAGAAAAATGGGGAAGAGGCAGACGAATCCACAGTTTTGCAGAATGCGAACAATTAAAAAAGTCGCGCACACAGCAATGGCCGCCAGTGAATGCTTCCTATACACGTTTGCAAGAAAGGCTCCTGTGCGCTGCCATTTTGAGCGATGCTGGCGCCCCGTACCGTTTCCGCCATGCTGGGGTGCGCCAGGGGCACATCATTGGGGTGCGCGATGACAAGATGGTGCCGTTTGCTGCATCGCCGATGGCTAACGTTAGCGGCACACTTACTGTCTCGGAACGCAGGAGTATCCACACAGAATCGTAGCATCACATATTGTAGGACGGGGCATCTTTAAGGGTTGGAGCTGACTCTATAACGATCGCAGCCTCTGTTCCTGCATGTTGTGGAAGCCAGAGCTGCCTCGAGCGCAGCCATCGTTGATGCAAAGGCCATGCGGCTTGTGGCGGATTCTGAAGAGCGCCTTAAGACTTTAGATCTTTTTTGAAATTTTTCGATTTGTTACCGGTTTAGGCATTTTATTTAATTATCCGTGCTCTTTCGCGGTCGAAGACGACACGTGTACGTTTTATAGTTATTTTTTAAATTTCTTTCTGCGCTCAGTGGTGTGCGCTTCGGCGAGAGACGCTTGGCAACATTGTACGACAACCAGCGAACGTCCTGGCTGGAGAGTAGGTCCGCCTCACCTTGGCGCGCGGTTCGAGGTTAAAGGGACCATGAAATGATTTTAAAATCGAGTTTCATCCACCGCACGTCGTAAAAGGTGTGAAAAGAAACACAAAAACACAAAAATAGGGAGCCCAAAAAAATTATTTGCTATAGAACTTTTAAAAGAAAACTGGACTCTTTTGCGCCTTCCTTCCTTCGCCTGTTCACTACCATGCATACGCAGAATCGGTGCACGTCAGCCGAATCCACATCGCCTATTGGGTAAGAGCCTACCTCACCAGCACCGCGATCGTAAACAATAAATAGCCGGCGAATGTTTCCTAAAAGTTTTGTTAAATAATATTCAGATCCACATTTTGTAGCATAATTAGAGATGTGTGGCGAAAATTGCCAAATTTGATAATGCTGAGAGCCAAGCGCCATCTATCGTGTGGTAAACGAAGCAACTACTGCGCGTGCGCAGTAGGGCAGGGCCGCCAGTTACTTGGGTGACGGCGACCGACGAACATTTATTTTCTTTGTTTTCCTTCCTCTCAAAACTCTGACTGACTGAACGTTTATTTTTCTACGTGTTCTTCCCGCGCGTGCCGACTTCAAGCAGCAAGAAAACAGTACTTAAAACAGACCACGACGAACAAGAACGCTGGATTCACCGACTCCGACGAAGCGTATAGGCCTAGCAGGCATTCCGACTCGGCGCTGCGTTGCTTCGTCGCAAGACCGTCTGCCTACGACCGGCTGGCGTGCTAAATGGAATATGCCCGCGCGACCCTTGTGGACCCTTCCCGTATTATAGTTTGATCACTGACCTCAATTCTAGATTAAGAGGTGAGGAGGTCAATCTCTTCCCCTTGTTTTCCGAGGCAGTGTTGACGAACACTCGTCGAAAAGGGACTCTCGTCGATTCTATCTTCTTGTTTTGTGTGATATAGAGCTGAAATAAACGCCGTATGGATTGCCTTCGTAACAAGGTATGTACATTTTGTTATTGGTATGCCATTTTTATTCTGACAGACTGCACGTCACTGTCGACCCCGGTCCAACCTTTCTTTGCCGAGTGTCGCGTCAGTATCGAGTTGCAATCGTAAAAGAACGGTCCCGAAGCGCTTACCAACAGCGCGAATACAAGACTTCCATCAAGCGCGCGCGTCCGCTCCGAGTGTAAACAGGTATTTACGTGGCTCTTGCTGACACTCGTAGTTCAAACGTATCTTTTTTAACGTCGGCTCGCTCCTGCATCTCCGAGGCCGCGAAAAACGCCATCTACGTCGCTTTGCAAACGACTGACACGGGCCGGCCCTTCTGCCAACAATGACGGGGTGGTGACAAGACTCGCTGCACTTCCCAACAGGCATACCGGCGTATGGGACTAGTCCCATGCTGTCGCTGTAGCGCAACATATCTCATTGAATTTCGCTCAGCTGCGATGCGGCGATGAGAGGCGCCGATTCAGGAAATACGTCGGTGACATCAGCGCAGTAAAACCTACCGGCGCACCCCAACTCGTTGCCGCTAACACTCCCATTCTCCTACTGCCGAGAGAACTTCCGGTTCCGGAAACGGTCTACGTCACGGCTTCTTTTGCGGTCAGTTGGAGAGAATGAAAAAGTTGATATTTCAATAATTTTTTGTGTAAAAGTTAATTAACCGAGACGAAAACGGATGCCTGTTCGGCATTCAGTGAACATTGACGGTTTAATGTAAAAGTTATCTGGAAAAAGTAAAAAGGTCATTTCATGGTCCCTTTAAGCCGGGATCCCACTTGCAAAGGTGTATACCCGCGAGTCAGGAGGCCTGTCACCTTGCACGGCGTCGGAGGTCCGTCCACGGGGCACCCCAGCACAAACCAGGGTGAAAAAGGAGAAAAGGATGCCATCAGCTTACCTGGAAAGAGACAAGACGGGGCAAATGTCAGCATACACTGGGTACCACACGAGATCGGGCAAAACGCATCTAGACGCTGGTTCAGACATCCGCGTTTAGTCTGGCCGACTGCAATATGACGACTTCTGACTGCTTACGACGGCGTTGCTATGAGAAACGGAATCGGCACAGCGCGTCGTAATGGAAAAAAAAAAAAAAATCATACGTTTGGTTTCTCGGCTAGGTGGCGCAAGCTACCGCCCGTTATAAACGGTACAGCCGTTAGCATCCATCCATCCGTAGCGGAACGCAAGGAGTCGTTACGCAGTCGGTCTCGCTCAAACGCCCTGCTCATATGTCGTACAAAGGACACGCTGTTTGCTGCAGACATGTATGACAGAATGCGGGCAGGCCTCATAAAAGTATGACACAAGAGATTCTGCCTCACGGATACACATCGTGCTAGACGCATCTTAAAAAACGCATGTATGAGCAGTGTGACTGGCGCTTTAATTTGAGGACCCCGAGAATTAAAGCACGCAGGGTCCAGCCTGATATCGTGCGCAGCAGGGGGAGGGAGGTGCGCACTGTCCAGTTCGGCTACAACAGATAAAAGCAACACGCGGCCAAAATGTCAACATGGCCATCCAAAATCAAACAATCGCGCGCGCAAAAAAAGAAAAAAAAAAGGAAGGGGGCGCTTTTTGTTTACGGGTTACACGTGCCCGTGCGAGCGGTCAAAAGAACTCGCAAATACGAAGTCACATTTCGCGGATAGCGTTCCGTGGTATACGGTTCTGATTGAGATGTGCTGACATGAGCATGCCAACAAAAATAATCGCCGCCGCTCAGAATAATAATAAAAGAGAGGCATCGAGTGCATGCTGGATTCAATACGTGGCTTGCACTGATGTCACATATCATCAGCGGCCATAGTGGTGGCGTCACGGTTAAGTGCGTACCTTCTGTATCACACATTTTGCGCCACCGATATTTTTTTTTTCTTTTTTTTCGGAAAGAACAAGTACAGATGCCCCGTGCCCCGTGCAAGCGATGTTTGGCGTGGTAGCGTGGTTCACCACGGGCAATGTGGTGATTCCCTTGTGCTCATAGATTTAGGGGAAGCCGAATAGAAATCGCACGAATGATATCAAACACAGACAAGGCTATAGGAGCATGAAATTCCTACGCTTCCGCCGCACAACCTATTGGCTTCGACATCGACCTAGAGGTGGCGCTACGGTCGCGCTATCATCATCATCAAAGCGGGGAATAGGAGAATGGCCGCCCCATAGGCTCTCCACGTTCGCGCGCGAGACGGCGTAGATTCTGTTCGCATACTATCGGTGGGAAAACAGTTCTAGCGGAAAAGGATGCGGTACTGTTCGGTGCTTCAGTGAAGATCGAATCGTGTTGCCAGCGTGCGGCCCAAATTAATATAATCGCTTCTGTGGGTGCGTCGTCTGCTCTAGGTATACGTTGGAAAGCATGGGTCACCACGACTGATGCCTGTCTCCGGCTGAACTGGAATATTTATGTTAAATATTTGTTTCTTTTAAAATGGAATTAAAAAGAAAAACAATAAATTCCAACCCAGATAACATAATACTAGACTGTGGGCTGTAAAATCGCAGCTTCTATGCTTTTTTTTTAACTTCTAGCTTTTGCAGTAATATAAATATTTAGAATGAAGATACGTTAGTGCTGTATTGGAAATTACTATGCTATTGAGTTTCTCTGCCCTTTTACTGTGCCATAGTGTGGGTAAGTTTTTTGGAGTCTGAACAAATCTACTGCGTTGCGATGAGGAGAGAGTGGCTCTTCTAGTTAAGATCTGCAAACTGCACGGTTTGCAGGACAACTGAAACAAGTGAAACAAACTGTTCTAATATATCTGCCGTGACTGTAATAAACGAGTGTAACCGAGCAACGCAGCAATGTTCCTGTTATTAAATGCTTTTCTCGGTAGTGTGGGTTCACCCGCTTCAATTTTCTTGGTGAGGGCCGCGGATGTCAAAAGGCTAAGACTATAAATTTCTGGCTAAATAATCTTGCATTCAAACACAGTAGACTCTGCAACCCCAACAAACGACGCGCATCACGAAACAGACAGCTTCGGCCTCAGTGATACTCTTCTACTGATGAGGGCTAGCGACCCTCACGAGACTTTCCGGTCACCCTCCGCCCTCACCTAACGTATATCGGGACTGGGCAGTTCATCGATTAACTTTCCGATTAATCAAGTAATGGTTTCTCCGCAATTTTTTTTGCCGGTTCAAAAAGGAGTCAACAAGGAGTAAAAAATGCCTGCTTTAATATTTTTGACGTCTTTATTTCTTATGTGACACAGGCTTGCACGGTAAACCACTTCAGCGTGCTTGTCATTTCACCCAGGGTGATTATACTGTTTAAATAGTAACTTAAAAAGTACTTCATTTTAAAAGGCTTCCCGTGTTCATATTTATGTGGGACTCACAACGTAAAGTTTAGAATGGGAATGCAATAGGGTCCATATCACAAGAGCGAATGACATTTTAGCGAACGGCGACATTTGAGCGAATGGTCGTTTTAGCGAATAACGGGGGCGCGCGTTAACCCATCCGTCGCGCTGCGCTTTACGCCGCTTCGCGGCGACAGTCTGCGGCAACTCATTACAAAAATATGAACTCACTTGGCCCACCCGAAAACGCCGCTTCGCGGCGTTCGACTATTCGCTAAAGTGTCGTTCGATGAAACGTGGGCGTTCGCTAAAACGTCATTCGATCAAGTGAGTGCCTCCCAATGCAATATGCCATTTAAAACATAGTAAAACCAGTAAAAAAATATGTAGTTTTAACGTCTTTCACTCAATACGATCGGCGAAAAATCGACATACGGATTTATTAATTGATTAGTCTATTAAAGGATAGCGATCAGTTGGGTTAATTTTCTAATCAAACCACAGACCCACTCAACATTCAATGCTTTATGAAAGGCACGGTTTGTGCGAGATAACAAAAATACGTGGGACCAGCGATTGTATACAAACCAACACACTAAGATTATGGAAGCTTCCGACTTAATAATAATCGCTTTGCTGAATTTCTACGCATGGGAAACGATACAACACAACCTTTAGTAAGAAGAAACGGCAACAAAAACATAAAGCATTTAATAAGGAATGTCAAGCTCAGCCGGAAACGGGCTTGCGTCGTCGAGATCCATGCTTCTGAGCGAGCGCCCGTAGCAGACGACGCACGGCGGTATCCGCGCTTTCGCGCGTTTCCAATTTCGGTCGCACGGTGGCGATACAGTTCGATCTCGAGGCAAATAGAACACATAATGAGCGCTTTAATCTTGGCTCCGAACCCCGCCCCCAATGAGCATCGTACCAGCGAGCAGTTATGTAATCACTATACTACGTGGTGCATGATAAAGACCCCGCGTTTCAGTCGTATCGTACAAGTACAAGTGGTCATGTATACAGCGGATACATTATACGGCATTTCTACGTCCCGCATGGCCTCGCGCCCGTGGCATTATGCGCTTTAAATAGTGATGGGCCGAACTTTAGCCAAATCGAAAATTCGGCGTCGAATCTTGAGATTCGACAAAACCGAGCTTTTGTCGAACTTTTCTAATGCTTCGGCAAAGAAACATTGTTACCAGACTTAAGGTTGATCTAATGCTTCGGCAAAGAAACATTGTTACCAGATATTTAATTTTTTCTCGCGAAAAAAGTTTTTTTTTTTCTAACTTAAATGCCACATGTAACGCACATTGACACAGTTATTACTAAATAAGGTGATATTTTACAAGATAAATGTATCGGTGTTGTTTTTGAGTGTTTACTGGGAATTTTAGTGACTTCTTGCAGAACTGGCGTGACAACGAGTTTGGGTAGTAGCGTGCGCAGTCACGAATAACGCAACAAGAGTTTCGGTTTTGAAGCCTCATCAGCCCAAGCCTGCAAGTGTGTGTGGTATACATTGTTAATACAAAGGAAACAATTAACACTGCGTTCTTATTTTCTCTGGGAGTCGCCGCTTCGTGTGGGAAAACGAATGCAACGGTTACTAGCCTTCACCAAAAAAGAAAACAATATTTTTGTAAAAATGCACGTTTTTGTGTGCGTGCGTGCGTGCGTGCGTATGTGTGTTTGTGTGTTTGCGTGCGTGTGTGTGTGTCTTCAATTTGAGCCATTGGGCGTCAGCTTTGCATGAGAGTCTGCGTCCCATATTCGTAACGTAGGACACACACGAACGTTTAGGAAGATGGGAAAAGTTAGGCATGTCGGATGTGCAACGTCGAGCGTGATAGTTGTTTTTAGTTTCATGTGGATACATGAAAACCGCAAAATAGCGCTAATTAAAGAGCAATCTTATTTTGTTTTGACACAAACTTCTTCTGAGCAGGAAACAAGATTGTTATAATTGCGAGGAGTGCTTTAAAGTATTTGTCAGTCAATGCGCCAACTACCTCGTTGCATCACTAAAAAGGTCAAATAAAAATCACGTTATCCAGAATGTACCGCTTCATTTGTCATTTGCATATGGATTTCGTAGAGTACTGGTCGATCTTCTGTTCTTGAGGCAGAAAATAATGAAGAGAACCACACTCGCAAAGGCTCACAACCGCACAGTTACCGTGTTGCCTACTCCACACCTCGCCGCAATCGCTGGTTGTAGTCCACTATGATGGTAACCGCACGACCGCACGGCGTCCATTTGCGATTTATGGCCCCGTCGCGTTCTCGAGCGTGCGCAGATATTCGCCGAATGTTTGCCGAATCTTTGCCTAACTTTCCTTCCAAAGTTCGGCATATGCCGAACTTTGCCGAATCTGAAGTTGGGCAGATTCGGTCCATCACTAGCTTTAAATGAGTCCAAAAAGAAGCGCTGTACCGCTCTTGTCCTCGGCCACCGTGATGATTCAATCTCGCCGAGGCCTGTAAGACACGCAGCGCACCTACCACGCCCCCGTTCTGCGTTTTGAATCAGAGGCCTACCAGCGCTATACAGCGGAGCTGGTAACATTATTCTAGAAACAACATGCGACCCTCCCCGGTGCTTTTTCTTTTTCATTTGAGCGCAAACACATTTTTCGGTGCGCAAGTGGCGTACACGCCCACGTCCGCAGCTGCACTCGATCCATGAACTGGAAACTCAAAAATCCATTACTTGATGATCACGCAGATACATCTTGGATAAAAATAATTGTGCTGGCATCATCAGCGCACCATTCTATTTCCATCATCTCCGTTGGTTTTATTTTTGTTTTCTTCCCCAAGCCTAGCAAGCGAACCACAAGTCGCATGCGCGCGGTCCAAAGTGAATTTTGTTTGTGTCGGTGCATGGTTCCACATCTGTCTTCCGTCCTTTTTTCGAGCGACGACGCACAGCGTTCACTTAACGCCCAGGACGCTGAACCGCCGGACCAGCTCTCTGCGCTCAAAAGACGCCTTCTTTCGGGCCAGCGTGGCATGAAATCATCCCGAACCTGCGCGCACGTTCGCATGTCGGCGGCTGTGCGTACGGGTGTCTCTCGAGCGCACGTTTCGGCCATCCGCGACCGAGTGCCCGAGCAGTGGGTCGTACAAGACCATCAGGGGCCACCGGCGGCCACCCGGAGGACGCGGTGAGAAGGGGAGGGGAGACGAACGCTCGTGCACGTTGCGGCAACGACCTTGGCCTGTGCGAGGCGCACGTACCGCACGCCGTGGAGTTTCAACTATGCCCGTCCCACCATCAGGCAGGTCACCCCGCCGAGAAACTCCATTAGCCTTCCATGCCGTATCGGCCCCAGACATTGGTTTTTGGGTAATCCTGGCAGCGGGACAGACAACGAGCATATGCCATGAGAGACAAAGTCGCGACGTACGGCGCCCAGGGGATTATGCCGGCCATCGCCACCGTGTCACATGGTGCCGCCTAAACAAAGAACACCTCAAAGCGACGACTAACATTCTGCTCTAAACAGAGATGACAGAGCTTCGAAATAATCTGAGGTGTGGCTGGTGTACATCGTCGAAGTCAACTGGTCATTTCTAGTGAAGAAGAGTGCTCACCGCATTCTTCAAATAAATGTAAAAAAATAATAAATTAAAAAAAAAATTGGGGAAAGGAGGGGGGGGGACCGTCCTTTCTGCACCCCTCCCCCACCTCCCAATCCCCTCCCCCTTCGCTGCTAGGACCGCCACTGCTTCCATGTCGCCCCCTCACTCTCCTTCCGGCCTCCATCCGGCCGCCATTGCTGTCCTCGAAGGTGGTTGGCGTCCGGTGCTGCACCGGCTGCAGCCAAGCGGTTGAGGGGCGGGCAACTCCGAGAGTGAAGAGGTCGCCACTCGGACCGTTTCTCACGCGCTCCTTCGGCGTCAGCCAACGCCGCGCGGGTGCATGAAGACGCGCCATGTCGACTAGTCGTTGTCAGATGTCACGCCACGGCGACGGCGCTGCTGTCGGCACTGACCTAGAGTAACTGTATGTGCTCCGCTTGCGGAGCAGAGTACCGCAATGGTGCCATTCTGGAGCCAAGCACTGCGGGAAGCCACGGTCGCTTTTTGCAGGGGACGCGAAGGCGCGGACGCGAGGCGGCGTGCTCTGGCGTGCTGCGGCGCGCTGGGTAAGGAAAATAGTGCGGCGTGCGGCGAGAGCCGCGCGGGCGCCGTCATCGTTGTCCCGTCGTTTCCTGTTTCCCTCTCGATTGCAAAAATCGCACCCGCGGATCCTGCGGGTCGCATATGAAGTGAAGTCGTCAATTCATTGCGGTAAACGACGCAGCGGCTGACGAAAACGCCGTCCCCTCGCTTTCGCACGGGAGCTCGCCGACTCGCCAAGATGGCCGGATGTGCCGGTCACGTATCGCGTATCACTCCGCGAGCGCCGCAGACGCGAGCAACGCGATCGTCGTCCGTGTCGTCTGCTTCCCATACCATGGAAACGGATGTCCTAAAACATCGCTCGCGTTATAAAAAAACAGGATTATATTGTACCCAGTTGACGCACATAATGTTCAATGACTTAGGAAGCTTTCGGTTCGTTCAATTTTAGTCTAGGATCTATATTTGGCGGACTCAAACTGGAAAATATGTTCCCCCGAAACTCGGCGCTCTGGAAGACCGCTTTCCCGCACGAAGGTCGGATCCAGTTCTGCCCACGTGACTACTCCTCCGCCAATACGGAGATGGCGGCGAAAGGAAAAGGAACGCGATACTCTGGCTCTGCAAGCAGAGCCTATATAGTTACTCTACACTGACCAAGCGCAGGGCCTTCATCTCAGGCGAATTTGGTTTCTGCGCAGGCGCAGTGCGCACACCAGGCAAGCGCGGGTTTGTTTGTAAACAAGGTGTCGCTGTATTGCAAGTTTTGCGACAAGGCAGTGGCGCCACGGTGCGGCTCCTAGCAAAAGCACTTCGCACTGAACTCGCGAACCAGACTGGCATAGACATCCTGTGTATCAGCCAACCTTGGTCTCTAAGAGGAATGTCAGCACACCTGAGCACAGCGCTATACAAAACCTCCAAAGCCACTATCGGCGCTATTTTTTTTTTTTTTTCATGAGATGTGGAAATTGCGTACACAGATAGCCTGCATGCACCAGAGAAAACCGCCGCAATCATCTCAATCCGAGCACGTCTGCTCGATTCCCCAGCGAGCGAAGAGCAATCTGATAATAAGAGGAGCGAAAAATACTTCTTACGAAGATTTTATCGATTACTGGCTTCGATAAACGTCGTGTCGTAGTGATTTCCAAATCGTCGATCACACAAACGCTTCGCGGAGGTATATTCCAGCACAGATAAACGAAACAACATGGCGCTTGTTCTGCCCATCGTTGCCGCTTACAACTGCATGACACACGATTGAACCCGAGCTCCAAGCAACTCCTGCCTGTCGAAGGATGTGAAAGCACATACGGAGCAACGCTGGATGCGGGCAGGTTTGCGATGTTCAAGGGGCCAAACTTTTACTCCTGAAGCGAAATCGAGAAACACGGCCGCGGAAAGGCACCATTAATGCGGCCAAGACGCTGCGGGAGCTTCACTCTAGCCACCATAGCTTCACTATGCGAAGCAACGCGGACGCGCTGTCGCGTGGTGGAGCTCCCAACCAACTTCCGAGGCAGAGCGGAGCTCCCCCTCGAGGTGTCGCACGCTCCCAATACTCCAAAAAGATTCGAATCATCCGATGGAGCCAATCAATCAGAAAGCCACGCCAAAAGTGTACCGCCAAGGCGGTCGTCTTTGGTGTGTTCGATATCATCGGCTAACCCAATCACGCACATGCGCCATCATCCCGCGCACTTTTATTTTGTTTTTATCATTTTCTACGCGTTATTGGTTTAGTTAGGGAAAGCAAGCGCACGAAGATTAACAGCACCGTGCCGATCCTCTTTTGGCGCTGCCTCATTGGCTCCCAACGGCCTATGCGGAGCGTAAGTTCGTCTGCTTCTTTTGCAGGGTTTTGTTGCGGTGACGTCACAATGCCGAGCTCCGATTGGCTCCGATTAGAAGGATAGTGGGTAGACCTCAAGGCAGCTTGCTTTGAGGTCTACCTACTATCCTTTAATCAGAGCCAATCAGAGCTCGGCATTGTGACGTCACCGCAACCCCGCCCTGCAAAAGAAGCAGACGAACTTGTGCTCCGCATACTTTCCCGCAAAGCGAGAGCCAATCAAGCTCGGCAAATCACAAACCTTAAAAAAAAAAAAAAGAGAGAGAGAAGTCTTAGCCATTTAGCATGATGTTTGGACAGCTTACGCCAAGCTCAGTGTCACAGCGCATACCGAGCCTTCTTTGTTTTGTTTATAGGTCTAATTTTCAGCCTCGTGATTCGACGACCAGCTCCTTCCTAATAAGACCGCTGCGATTGGCTCGCCCGAGTGCACTGCGGAAAAATGAGAAAAGTAGACACGCTGGAATTGTAGAGTATCGACAAACGGTTATTCCGGGCTTATACAATTCTTGGCGATCTTGAAACAATTCGTTGCGTATTGCCCGTTTCTCCTTGAGTCCTAGACGAAGACCGCGTTCCCGTTACATCGCCAACGCATGCTTTCTACCCGCCAGTTTCCTCGGCAAATGCCACAGTTTAGTTCGTCCGCTTTTTTGCACCTCGTGCGTTTGCTTATCCGCCAGATCCGGCCACTTGCTTTCGTATTTCCCCACGACTTCGACCAATGACGGTGCGCGTTTGGCTTCCTTGCTCATCGCACGTTCCCTGCGCCTTCTCCGATGTCCTTGGATTCCGATGCACCAAAGGCGCCCTGTCGAACGCTTCCTCGCCGTAGAGGATAAGAGCGGCTGAAACCCATGCAGCGAATATATGCGGCGAACAAGAGACCCACTTCGTCCGGCCGCAGGTTCGCTATGCACGCCGCGATGTCCTTCTCATTAGGGAGTTTTCGTAGACCGCACTGCCCCCTCCGCTAAGCGTTCCGCAACGAAGAAGTCGCTACTGCGCCAGCGCGCCGATAGCCTTGACTGTGGAGTTTCCGCTATCGCAGCGGGTTGCGGAGGGCCTTGCGGGACGGCAAAAACGATCTACGAAAACTCCCTATTATCTGACGCCGCACAGACGCCGCCGAGCGAAATACGTCGCTCGTTTGCGGCATTATTTTTTTCTTTTGCATTATAAAGGTTTAGGCAGAATTATTATCGCGACTTAGACAGTATTATGATGGTATGATGACAAGGAAATCGATTAGGACTGCAATGGCACAAGTGGTACGTCGCTTCTATTCGTGGCATAAAATAATAACGTAAATTAGCGTAAGGGGGGGGGGGGGGGGGGGAGAGGGAGTGAAAAGCCCTTTGTCAGAGAGTTCGGCAAGTGATACTCGCTCTTTCTCGCGCGAGTTGAAATGGTGGTGGTGCAAGTGTGCAATTAGCCCCCAAACACTTCCGGTTTCACCTCAACTTGTGCACCGGATGTTCCACCTCTACAGGCCGCGCATTGGCCAGTCACCGTCGCACCACCACGAAGCGTTCCTCCGCCATTTTTGAAACAGATATAAACAAAAAATGTCTACAAAGAAAAAATTCTCTACGGGTGTCGTAATCGTGATAATCTAGTCATCTTAAATAGAATTTATAATGTAACCCGTTTTGAGCTATAATTTTTCACATGTCCAAATTTATTGGTGTGATTATTTTTAAAATACGATTCGCACGCAGTCGCTGCGGAGGTGAATGATGCCGCAGTGACTGCGTTCGTTTGTTCACGGAAGAGCGAGTCGTTCACAAACGGAATTGCTTTGTTAATAAATGCAGCACTACTGACTTGGCTAACATCTATTCTCAAATAAAACCATTGAACCGTCAAACTGACCCTTGCAGCCTGAGTGTCTATAGCCGCGTTTACATGAATGCGACTTAGTCGCATCGAATCCAGTTTCGCATTCAATGCGATCATGTAAACGGCATAATGCGCAAAGAAAGCGCATCGCATTCAAGCCGCCAGACATAGGTGGATCGAGATGGCGAGTGCGCATTCATTCAGCCCATGTAAACGGAGGTCGCATCGCATTTTGGAACGGGAAGGATTATGGGAAGGCGCTCGCTGCGGGAGCGAGTGAACAGCTGAGAACATGGCGGCGGCCAACCTCGTCGGCGGCGCGGCGAGCGGGCCCGTGTGGTCGCCGGCAATTTTTTCCCGAGTACAAACGTGAGCTTTTATTGCCATCATAAGCAACCGGAATATAGCGGAGCTGCTCGGTGAGGGCGGCCCCCGTCCAAGTCTTGCGAAGTACGACTTGCGCGTCCGAAGGGGTCCCAAAGGCTTCGGCGCAAGCACGAACGACACCGAGAGCTCCGAGCACTGTAGAGCACTGCATGGTAGCGCAGAACGAGCAGCTCCTACCTCGGTGCCGTTCCTGGCTGCGGAGGAGCCTTCCGGACTCGGGGTCCGGTTGGTCCGGTCGCGATCGGCGAGGTCTGGCGCGGCGAAGCGCGGAGGCTTCCTCAAAGCGTGCGCACACACGTCGCCTCTGGTCGAGAGCAGGGATTTCCCTAGACCCCCCCCTCGTTTTTCTGAAGGCACCCCCTTAATTCACAACGACTCCTATATTCCCAATGCCCGCCCCCCCCCCCCCCCTTTAACCCCCCCAAAAAAATTTAGAAACCCCCCCTGATTTCAATTCCTGGGGAAAACCCAGGTCGAGAGTGACCCGGCGGCCCGGCCTGGAGCCCTAAACGCTTGGGTTTTGATGTTTCTTCCGTCTCGTAACTTCTTCCACAGCACCGAAGACAGCGGGCACGATCTTTACGTTCACTGAATGCGTCGAAAAGAACTCCACGCGCGATGCACCGGAAAACGTGGTGCGGCTGGTTCTGGAAGTGCATAACTTCGAGCTTTGACACGGTGTGGCGCCACCTTCGTGTAGGGCTTGGTGCGCATTCATGTAAACGTTGCCGCGTCGGCTTCGTTCGAAGAACGAGTGGAGTCGATGCGCTGAAGTCGCTTTCATGTAAACGAGGCTTATTTCTCTACTTCTTTGCGCCACGTCAAAGGAGTGTTGAATTTACGAACGCGTCCGGTTAACTCGGTGACGTCATGCTGTTGTTGTATTCGGGGAATCGAATGCTCGACGTGCTCGACTCGATTGCGTTCTTCCGCATGTTCGGTTTTCTTTTACCACTTTATCGTTGTGTTTTCTTATTCTTTAGAGACGTCGGCCTGTGCAGTTCTAAATCGATAGCACAGACGTCCGCTCCTCCACGAGCGACCGCTACGAATACGCACGCCACAAACCTGCTTGCAACCCGCTGGCTGAATCAACTGTCAACATGCACTGTGACTCCTCCCAGTGGGAGTGCCGGGTGAGGACACCCGGCACTGGTTGGTTGGCGCACTGTTATAATTCTCTTTGAGGATAATTCGCCGGTGCACAAGTTGAGGTGAAAAAGAGTATAGACGGCGGATTTCACAATATTTGCGAAATTAAATATACACGCTATCTTATGAAAATAGCCACTTATTGCACTGTCAGACTTATTTCGCTCTTGCGATGAACAAATGACGAGTGAAAGAATTTAAAAAAAAAAATACGTGAACCTGAAGTGTGAGGGGCTACCGAATAGATAACGCCACTGAGATTGTTGAAAAGAAAAGAAGTGAATACAATTGGAAGATTGACGGCTTCATTGCAGCTCATAGTAAAATCCGACAGCAATACCCGTCCTTACGCTCAATTTCGAACAAGGGAATTGAACAACGGCGGACGGGGCAAAAAATAGATAAATAAACACGGTCGAAAGACGAAAGACTTATTTTAAAACACGAAAAGACGAGGATTCCTCTTGTCGCCCTCGCGGGACGCACTTACGAGTATGGTGGACACGGTCATAATCGAAAACACACGCACGCACGCACGCACGCACACGCACGCACACATACACACAGACAGCCAGAGACAGACAGAGCGCGGCTGGACGTTCAATGTGAATCGCCTTCATTCCAAAGACGAGCACGACAAAAACTCGTACCGCAGACGCGCTCTCGGGGACCAAACACGGGCGGTAAATAGAAATGACAGACGAACGAACCGAGTACGGCAATAAATATTCGCCAAAATTTGAGAGCATCCATGCGATATTCAGTAAATCATTTTGGCTCTCTCGCTACGCTATGCGCGATACCCGCGCCACTCTGTATACTGCGCATGCGCGCTGTTAAGGGACAATTTACGGAGCTGCGAAATAACCTAAAATAAGCTAGCGGAGGGAATCGCGTTACATTACGAAAATTGCGAGAAACGTGGTGTGGTACGGCAGCACGGGGCTGGCGAGAACGAGTCTTCGTGAGATTGTTCGTAGATCCTTTCCGTCGTTCTGCAAAAAGCTCTTCGCGGCCCGCTTGGAGATCCGAAACTCTGCAGAGAAGGGTCGTAAAACCAATCCGTTCCAGGACTGCAACAGATGGCGATTCAACGCGGACATGTTAAATGCGACAACGGGAAAAAAAAGCTTCACAATCCGGATGCTGTGCGCGGACGACGCGACCTCCTGCGCGCCGTGAGGACTTATGACGAATTCCAGTCCGCCACAAAGAAACTGTTCTGAGGCCAATATTATTGTTTCCTCAGTGCTTGTAAGACGTAAACTTGTAATCTGCCAACACTGTTCCTCGCAAAAATACACACACACACACACACACATACATACATATATATATATATATATATATATATATATATATATATATATATATATATATATATATATATATTCGAACATGTTAGAACGCAGAACGCCGGCGTTCGGCGGTAGCGTTGTAACGCGTTTGACGAGTGCAGTGGAGACAAAGTAACTTTAGCTCTACCCACGGATCACTCCAACCAGAACTCGGCGTTCCGACGTCTCCGCGCGTTCTCGTCTCCTCCTCTCCCCCAATTTCTGCCCGCATAGTCGCTGCCAAAGTGAGAATGGCAGGGAGCCAAAGCAGGCGGAAGGCGTGGAACGCGTGTGGAGGTCGGACGTTCGAAAGACACGCCTTGCCGTTCTCACTCTGTCCGTGACGTATACAGGGTGAGTGAGAACGGCAGACGTAAACGTAAAAAAAGGTAAATGCAAACTTGAATGCACGCACACTGTCCTGTTTCTTGTTCCGAATTTGATCTCCGGAGTTCTGATATACGACCAGCAGGATCACGACAATGAACCAGTGTCGTGGTCCGATTGTATACACCACAAAAACAAACACAAAGCAGTTCCATGCTGAGCTTGGCCCATCGAGTTCGCCCGAGAGCGCCGAAACAAGCCCGCAATTTAATAGACAACGTATCCCGCTGCGCATGCACAGGTTCAAGCATGAGCCGACGTTTCGTAACCACGGCCCCAATCTGAAAAACCACACAGATTATAGGCAAAACAATCGAAAGCTTTGACTACAGCCTTACTTTCTGCCGCCTGTGCCTCACGTTGGCGGCCACGCGGGAAGTATCCGCTCCCCTTATCTCGTTCCGCATTACGTTATTGAAGCAGAAACGCGACGCTATAAATACCAAATATAGAGGCGAGCATTTCGCAACAGCTTGCCCCGTAATAATTTCTATTTTGATCACGCTTTCCTAAACATTCGCTTGCACCGACAGCTTACAGACGAACACGAAATTATATCACCTAAAGCCAAAGTTTGTGCCGCGGACGAGAACATTCTGAGTTATAACGTAAGAAATGAGAAAGACAGTAAATTCTCGCAGTTAATTATGTTACGATTCCGTCCGATTCTTTTCTTCACTACGAAGGGGCCACGTAACCAGGGAAAATAACTGAATGGCCCAAAAGCAGCTTAGGTATAAACCTTTTTTGCTCGTCCCCAGCCACGTCGTTCGTAGTGTGAGCGACGAAAAAGGAAATAATCATTTCAATCTGAAAAATGTAAAGAAAAGATTAAAAGAAAAAAAAAAAACTTTTAGGCGAGAGAAAAGAAGAGCGAGTGATATTTATGTATGAGGCGTGAACAAGTTCCAACGGCGAGAGCAAAACGATGTTTCCGCCATTCGAGGTGGCGACGCGTCCGCGTATAATGTTCATATGACTTCTTTCTGTACTTTCTTTTCCGTTGCTCGGCGCGCAGATATAACCACGGTGTCGTCGCCGTCGATTTATAACAGTCCTCGTCACAGCATGTTGATTAACGGAAGCACCGCGCAGAGTCGGTAGATCGGAAAAACAGCGATTCGGCTGAGAAAAATGGTCGGGCCAGCGCCATTCAATACCTGCTATAGCGGACAGCGTGCTGAATCGATCGGTGGAGGTGGTGCCATGTGTTTTATTCACGACTCCAGCCAAATCGACAGCTACCAGCGGCTAGACCAGAAAGCGGTGGCGACAGGTTCGTTCGCGCCAGCCTTTTGGAGCGAATGAGATATTCGCAACACCCGATGATCTAAAAACGAAGCCGCGAAAATATATAGGTTCGAAAACACGTGATCAAAACCGCCCCCTCATAGCTTGTACTCGTATTCAGGCTGAACAGTGCCAGCGCCGCTGAGGTGGAAGCGCCAAGAGACCGACGGGATAGCGGTGCGGAGGAAACACGGGACTGCGACTGCTTATTTACGTATACAAGGTCGCTCAAACGCACCAAGCTGAAACCTCAAAGGTGACACCAGACGGCGATATGCGCGGCTTGCACTAACGTCGTATGGGTGGCCACTTTGGTGGCTTTGCTGCTGAGAGCGCACATTCCACAGCATATCATCATTTCGCTCTACCGAATTTTTCTAGGCAAAAACAATGACCCGAAATGGCGACCAGCACGGGGCGATGCCTTCGCGTGCCAGTCATGCCAGACTCCCGAAGAAGCTGCGATGCCTTCACGTGCCAGTCTCCCGAACAAGTTTCGCCCTCCAGGACCCGGCGCTGAGATAGACTATACGACCTGCAGGATCGCAGTCTATCTGACTGCGAATTGACTGATAGAATTCCTGCCGCTCCGCGGACGGATTGCTGGATCGATCTGCGCCCCAGTAATGCGCCTGGAGGCGTAGATCTTAATTGTCCTAATTGAAATAGAGACTACAGGCCTTCGCAGAAAAATACCGTCGTCGCGTTGTGTATACTTGCCAGCATGCAGCTGGGATGAGCCGCTGAGACCTGACCCTGACTGGTTGCCGCAGCGTGTCTGGTGGTCTTTCGAGCGTGATTCTTCTAACCGCAACATACTACCAGTCAAGAAGTAAACGAAAATCATTCTCCATGCCCCGTGTTCCTCCTTAAAGTCCAACCTCATCAAACACTCGGGGAACGAGGCGTGCTTCCGAGGCGCTACCTGGTGTTCCAAATTGCACACCATTTTGTTTTCTATCCCAATCATTATGGAAAAATGGTTCAGCAAGAGGGTCGCCATTTGTGATCAAGAAGCTTCCAGCAGTTTTAAAGAATATTGTCTGGGCATTTATCTCCACACGCTATATTTTGTTTCATGTCGATGCTGATATGCTATTCTTGTATTCTATCTCGGTACGTGCAATCCATTGTTTTGTTTTCTTTTATTTATTTTTTTCTTTTACGAGTTAGAGTACAACCCACACCTGCCAGAGCTCGTAAAAAAGAGCCAGCAGTGCGCATGAATAAAAAAACCAGACCGGTAACTTTACATTTCACACTCGTAACTTCGTTTCCCGCAACGTCACAAGTACGAAACACAACTGCCATGTCGCTTTATTCTCAGCCGCCGAGAACAACCAGAGCTACAGCGTTATGAAATGAACACGGTGGAAGCCCGCGACTGCATGCAGTGCACGTCATCGAGCTTTTCCATTTTCCCAGTAGAAGCCGACAAGGAAATGCGACATAGAAGAGACGCTGTTCGCACACATCGCCGACAGCTTCCCAAAGCCAGCCACGACAGAGGATCGAAGGCCCGTTCACACGCTTCTGTTTGCCTACGACCGAGTTCTTGCGACCTCTTACGACGGGACAACAAACTGTCACGCCAGCGCCATTTACGAAGTTCTACCCGACAGCACTGTGTTCTCTCGTAGTTAGAGAAGGCACTCGGTCGTGACTCGTAAGCAGACGTAAGGATGTGAACCAGCCTCTGAGCCTACTGCCTCGGAAAGAGCGGTTCTGGATATTCCCCTCGACTGTAGGCCGCGGCAGTGTTGAGCAGTTCCATCTGCAACTGCGGAAGCATCGACTCCGGCGTCTTCTTCAGGTACGGCTCCAACGCCAGAAGGAAATGCGTGACGGGATCCAGAGGCTTGAGACAGGCGGCAGGGCGCTCTTCGGGAGCTTCCTCCTCGTCGGCCTTGTCGCCGAGCCGGTGCTTCTTGGAGCGCGTCTTTCTGAACCTGAACACGCTGCTCGAGGCCGACGGGAGGTTCACGCTGTCCTCCTGTCCCGTCGCTCGCGATGGCTCGGTGCTCGCCGAGGCGTTGCTGGCGCCGGGGGAGGCCTCGGCCCCCGAGAAGGGACCGGCGGCGGCGTCTTCGGCGGTACACGGCGGAGTCTCCTCGACTGCTTCGTCGTACGCCGGAACATACACCTGCAGAGGCAGAATGTTCTCCGGCTCTTGTAGTTCGGGCTTGACGTCGTTATTGACGGTCGTAACCGCAGTCACCCTGGAAAAGTAGTAACAAATCAGGTAAAGGGATTTTCTTATTATTATTTATGTGTTAGAGAGCTATGAACGCAAGATGGATACCTGTTATCGGGATTCAAAATGGCAACGGCAGAATGGATTGCTATAGGTTGTTAAAACATTTTACCTTGCTTCATTATATGCGTGTTGGAAAATTAAACCGATAGATATATCGTTCCATTACTTGGCACGGTGAACTCCGAAGCCATAGCTTAAAAACGTCTTCACAATCACGTAAAAAGGTAAAAGAAGTGGATGAGTTTTTACACGTTTTGATGTAATGCGACACGGATAAGGCAAAATCACTTGGTTCCCTAGTGAATGTTTATGTTTTTGGTTCCCTGGTAGATGTTATGCGTGCGTGAGCTGTTCAAACTCAATTCGTACAACGGAAGGTAAGCGGAGAGTGCGGTGGAACTGCGTGCTCGTCTGGCCGGCCATTCGTCTAAACATCGTCACGTGATCCCACCCACGCGGCAGACAGCGGGGTCAGGTGACGAGAGGGAGGAGATCGATTGGTCCGACAGCCCGTATTGTGGGGTGAATGCAGAGCCGTGCAAATGGAGGATCCGCCCGTTACCTCTGCGTGTTCAGGCACTCCAGGAGGAAGGTGAGCCGCGAGAAGTACGCCCACTCCTTCCCGTAGACAGTGCCGTGGGTCCAGCTCTTGTTGGACCGCAGAGCCGCCTTCCACTTCTTGCAGAACGTGTCGCGGAGGTTCCTCCATCGGGACTTGGCCTGTTGCACTGCAACGTCCGTGGTGCATGAGGTTAGCCTAAGGACACTACGACGAAGCAAACTACCGAACGATACTCCCGAGCTCCGTTAAAAAAAAAAAAAAAAAAAAAAAAAAATAAGCCGCTTTTATTTCTGAAAATACCGACAAACAGGTAAGCGCCTGACTGCCGAGTCGTTCAAAGGCGAGAGTCAGATTGCACAATGCGCGGTAGGTAACATCGAAACTTTAGATCTTGACACTGTATCATTTAATCGAATAAATACTTATTTCACTACTAGAAATAAACAAATAATAAAACGGTTCAATAAAAAAAAAGTTGCACAGGACTACACACACAAATTCCCCATCCCCTTCGCTCTGGTCCCCATTTGGCTTGGAAGCAAGCGAATATACAGTATAAGACAGCAGCTAAATTAAAGCAGATATATAGACAACACAGTCTTTGAAACACGCTAAGCTGTACCATATCCTGCGTGTGCTACACTAGTTTGCTCCGTCGAGTAACCCGGACGAATGAGCCCCTTTCGAGGCATCGAACACATACAATGAAAGCCGCGACCACGAGCCAATAACTTCGGCGCTAGCCACTAAGTAAACCATGCTCCGCACTGCAGTAACGCCACTTTGGCTATCTTGGTACCTGAAATCACAGGGAACCCTTTTCAGCCCCTCCAGAAACGTTAAAACAGTCCGCGACAGAACAAAACGATGTCGCCCGAGCTTCCTCTTCGAATCCTTACTTTCCAGCTCAGTTAGCCACACTTTCAAATCGCAAGTTGCGCCCAATATTTTAAAGGTCGGCGTACACTTCGCGCTTTCCACTTTTGCCCGCATCCTCCTCCCCTATATCCTCTCCACATCTTGCCTCGTTATAACTTGACTTCCCTTGCAGCTTAGGAGAGGGGAGCGCTAAGAGGATTATCTTCCCTTCGGAAAACCGAGGTTGTACGTCGACCTTTAAGCACTAACATGGCGACGCCTACGATATAATCGGGGAACAGAGTGCCCATACACTAGGCGCATATCTTATTGAGTACTTCTAGTTCACGCTTGATCCACCCTATGAGCGTCCAGAGAGAAGCGTTCACGATTGAGGAAGTCGGTACGTACCGGTGCACCTGTCAGGCGCGAGAGCAGCCACCACTTCTTCCCAGAGGGCTTCCCTAACGTCCGTGTCCCGGAAGTCGCCGACCCACATGTTCCAGAGCGCCGGTCGCTTCTGCACTTCGGCGATGAGCCGTCCGTTGAAGCCGGCGCGCGTTGACATCGCAAACCAGTAAAAAAAACCACACAAAAAAACTGCGTTGGGAAAAAAAAAAAGGACGTTTGTTACAAGCACTAAAACTGCGATATAGCGCACACAGTATCGGCGAGACCGACACAGAACCACGAGCAGATCGATTTCTGAAAGAAACCCAACATTCCACGAATTGCACGGACCAATACGGAAGCCCCCCAGCGCATCCGACAGAAGCCGCGAAACGCTGCGACCGGGCGCCGAGAGCAGCAAGCAAGATTTTTCCGCGTTGCGGCAGCGCGCGATCACGTGATATGGCCGTCCTCGACGAAGATTGGTCCGCCCCCTCTCCTCCGGGTCTTTTTTTAGACGGAATCGGCGCCGCGTCGGCGCCTTCCATCGCAGCTGCGACGGTGGCTCGCAGCTGCGGCGTTCGCCGGAATCGCCCAAATCGCGCGCCCGGAAACCGGTTGGAGCGGGGAAACCGCAGATGGCTGCCAAGCTTCGCCGGCTTCACTCCGCTCTCCCTGTCGCTTGGCGGACGCGCCGCCGTTTGCTCGATCGTAAAGGGTAAGGACCGTTGGATGGACCCGGGGGAACCCCTACCCTCCATGGAAACGATAAAAAACCCGCTTCACCTTTCGATGGACCGCAGCGGACGCTCCGAGCCATCCAGGCCTTTTCGAACGCAATGAAATGCATCACGTGACCCACGGTCCTCCCGCAAGTCACACGACGCTCTCACACCATTTGATTGGCTTCGTGGCGTCGTCCGCGGTTCACCGTAAATTGAAACGGGCTATAGTACCATAGAGTGGGGAAGCTCTTTCAAAGCCTGGCGCAGGGGCGGATTTAGAGAAGGGTCCGGATGTCCAGACCCCCCCTCTCGATTTCTGCATGCGTAAAATTTAGCGCGTAGAACGAAGGATAGGGGAAGGGGGTTCCTAAACATATGGAATGCTGACTAACACCTGACCCCCCCCCCCCCCTCCCTCCCCCTCAGGAAATTCCTGCATCCGCCCCTGGCCTGGCGTACGTTCAAAAATTGTGTTGCTTGTATGTTTATAGTTTATACAGTCTCGATACTAGTACGCCTCCAAGGGCGTACCTGTCTCTCAGCTGTAGATGAGAAATTTAGCCCGTGCAGTACAACCACTAACCTGGGGTCTGTAACGTGCACCACGCAGTAGCGATCACACGAACGCGTGCCGGTACAAACAAAACACATCCAGATCGAAACGGGCAGGAGGTGGGCATCGAACCCAGGAGGTCCTTAGAGCAAGCTTTCGCTCCACGCTCCGAGTTGAGACGCGTTAGCCCACTCGGGTTCCAAAAAAAAAAAAAAATCCCCGAAAAAGAAAAAAAAAAAAAAAAAAAAATCCCCAGGTGGAAAGCGGAAAGTAGGAAAAAATGTCCCCAAAGGGTTATTGCCCAGGATCGAGTCGGTGCTCCCCCCAAAAAGAGGGGTGCAAGTCCACACTCGTCGAAATGCAACACCGTCTTCACAGCCTCTGAGAAAGGTACTACGCCGCCGGGGCACTCGCAATAGACGATTCCATGTGTGCCGTCGGCCGTACGTCCGCTTTTGACTTTTGTGTATGAGTATAGAGCGTGTCATTTCACTCCTGATTTTGTAACATTGCATTTCAACTTTTTCTTTTTCCACTGAAATAAACATTTATAACACTTCTAGCCAAAACAAATTATTGTGTTTGGGGAAATTGGAGAGGTACTTGTGCACCATTTCCAAATAGGTAAAAAGTGCGACGCTGTTAACACGAACACGCGATCGCTATTCCTTCTTTTTTTCTTTTTCTTTTTTCTTATAGAAACGAAGGGTTGTCATCCAAGTTATCATAGATACTGAAAGTGCTCATTTGGGGATATAATGCAGACGGTAAAATTTCGTTGCCACTAGTACTCTTTCTAAGTAAAATATGAAAATGCGCCGATGTCGTGTTCGCGCTAACAGTGTCACAATGTGTACCTCGGGGAATCACACAGTATTTCCTTATTTGTTGGGGCCATATTTTTTCCACTTGCCACAGGGTGCCTTGTTTTCCCAAGGACATATGACCGGACCGCCCGAAGGCCATGAGGATCAGGGAAACCCAGAGATAGATAATCCTTTGGGGACATTTTTTCCTACTTCCCACCTGGGGCCTTTTTATTTCTATTTTTTTTTTTTTTTCCGGGGACATTTTTTCCTACATTTAGCCCACTCGGCCACCGATCCCCCCTGCGCACGTTCAACGCGCACCGCAGAGGCGCTCCGGTGCGCTGCGTAAACATGCAGAATCAAGGTGTGCACCCTTTTGTGTTTCCCTCTGTGTTCCTTTCCCGCCCGCCATTTTGCTGGCTCATACTGGAAATTTCGTCGTAGTCTACATGTTGGGTCTACAAGCCGACGAGGCAGGGGAAGCTACGAGCTCATCGGACAAGCCAACCGTCGGTCTTGTGCCGCGTGATGACACTTTCTGAGCACACTATCGGCGCAGAGAGTGGTGTCAGGCGATAAAACGCAAGCGACTGATTAGTCCGGCGAAAAGGACGCCTTCAGCAACCCGTAAACAGGCTCTTTATCAGCGCGGGACCGAAAACCCGACGAAGGGCTGCAGCGGTATATCACGGTGGCAGTTCGGTGAACGCACGCACCATGGACGGGTGGAGGAAAACCTCGTCGATTCGTCGCGCGACCAAGACCAAAAGACGTGCACACGCCAGGCACGTAGCCAGGGGGGCGGCCCATGGTAAAGGGGGTGAACGCTGCTCGGTTTTTTTTTTTTTTTTTTTTTTTTTTTCTGGGGGTGAAAAACGAACGCGCGTTTCATAGGTCCAACGTCAGGGATCCGTTCTGAGCGGTATTTGCGTAAAGTACAAAAATTGTTGCATAGCCCTTTCAAATCCGCATATCTTCGAAACTAAAGCAGAAAGCTCGCGTGGAAGGAAGGACAGCTAAAAGCCCTCCTTGTCGTTCTTATTCTGTCGGTGACCAAGTTCGCTGCAAGGTGTAATTCACCAACAAACACGAGTGTATGTGTCACCGCCACCGGCCAACCCGAAAGAGGCGCAGTTCCCAGAGAGCGTAATGGTAAACGGGAAAGGAGAGCCGGAAGCGGCAGAAATAGCAGCGCGTGGGGGATCGACCCGCCAGGGAACGGCACTCGACCAAAAGTCAGGGTTCAGGGGAACTGCGATCAATGGGCTCACCACACGCGAGCCAAACGGAAGGCCGCGGCACCCGAAGGGCGGACGACCGACTTTCCCTTCCAGGAGCGGGAGGCGTCGCGACCGGAGATTTTCCGGTTTTACCCCCAAAACACCGATAAACATATGTCGGTGTCGAAAATTCAAGATAGGAAAAAACCGAAAAATCTGATAAAATCGTGTTGGTCCTTCGAGAACCCGAGATAAATAATCCTCCGATTGGTTAAAACCGAGAGACACCGACTTCTGGAAATGTTTGATTCGAGTAGGACTGTTTTTGTCTAAACCGTTCTTAGAATCGATCTGAAACAGATCACCGAAATACACCTATATTGTAAACATATAAAAATTATTCGCCAATTTCCGGTATAAATAAACACCGGAAGAACTCCGGCCACTACAAAAGCTACGCTTTAGAGTAGCGACACTTGGGAGATATCGTAGAAGCCGGCTGTCGCCAGCTTTTACCGTCGACGTGGCCGACGAAAAGATGCAAACCGCGCTTTCCGTCGCCCTGCTCGCAAAAACAGCTCCGAGAGAAAAACGATGCCGCGATGATCGCCGTAACTTCCACTCACAAAGGGCGCAAAAACGGGGCCCCCGCGATTCGAAGCCTCAAGATGGCGGCGCCCACGATCCGCCGGCATGTCAACAAAGGTCAGGTTGACGCGAACGGACAAATAATCCTCTTGATACTTTTTTTTCTTTTTCTAGCGATTCGCATTGAAAGCAGCTCGCTTTGTGGACTTACGCGGCCACGCAGACGCGCGTTCGTTCACGGCAGCAACCACGGCTATTTTTACTGGCCCTTGGCCACGCCGAGAGAGCACGGGACGGCGCAGTGATTGCCGGAATAGCCTCGAAAATGCAAACGGCACAAGCCCATACGTGGACGATTACGGCCACGCAGCGCTGCATGGTCCGCTTCCGAAGAACTCCCTCGAGTTCGAAACAATGAACGAAAGCGCCAACCATTCTCCATGCAAACACGAGTCATCGCAATATCCGTGATTCGAATGCCGCGTGTCAAGTTTCTCCCTGAACTCATTGCCGTGCGGCATTCGGAGCTCAGGTCTCGTGGCGAGTCGCGTTCGAATCTGTATGCAGACTGTCTTTTGTATGGTGTATAAGCATTGTGACCCCGGCCTTATGGTGAATGCCTCTGGTAGATTTGGAGCGCTTTCCAAAATCCGCTAGAGGCGAAAATCCGCTCCGTGGGGTCCGCTCCAAATCGACGAGCGGAACATGGAGGCACATTTTTGGAATGACCCGCCGGAGACGGTCTGCCGTTCACCGCTGTTCAAATTAGACGAGCCGATCAACGCCTCAGCCGACTGTGCTTTCCGACGACCACTCACTGTTCAGCTGCAGAAACAAGACGCGACGCGGGCCGGGCGCATTATCCGTACCACGGAGCCTATGTGTCACAAACTGCGAGGAAGACATCCGCATTGGCCACCGTCACATATATATGCCTTTCGGCCGCCTCGGAGCAGCGGGGCACGCACATCGATCGCGATCGATGGGGCTGAGATTGCACAGAAGAATGAAATAAAGACAGGGGTAGCAAACCATAACTTGCAAGTAGTTGCCTAGTCTGTTCTTGCTTTATAGCGAGAAAACGCCGGCGGCATGCAGTGTAAAAAGGCCTAAGCCTAACCTTGCGTCTGCTTTCTTGGGATTTTCTGTCGTTCCTTTTCTCATTCTTCCTCTCGGGATCACAGATGTGTCACGCCAGTCCCGCCTTTGACCCACGCGAGGTGGGAGCGTTCGAGGCATCACGATCCCGCGTAAACAACCGACGAGTTCGAACGAATCTAACTCGACGGCTGGTCCGGCGACCTCGCCGCGCATGCGCCCCGCCGAGTGAAAGGAAATGACGCAGCGCGCTTCTGTCGACTTCCGCCAAGCTCCGTTAAATTCCGCGGATCAAAGGTTCCGCGGGGTTGGAGGCGCTCCGAGGGGCGGGCGCTGGCACAAATCTACGAGCGGAAGATGACCAACGTGAGCCGGATCTGCCAGCGGAAGATGCTCGCTTCAAAAGGGGCGCTTTTAGAGAGCTCCAAATCTAAAAGCGGAATTCATTGTCAGATACGCCTATGAAAGGAGCAGGTCACTCGCCTTCGGCTGTGCGCTGGTCTTCAGCGCGCGACCTCAGCCTTTTCTGCGTGGGTCTGATTGTACCACTTGAATTTAAGCAATGGTTCAGTAAACTGGTAACCATAATATGTAGCACTAAAATGGCGGAAGTGTCTGAGCGTAGCTTAGTGGCTCTACACAATCCTCATTACACCTAAACGATAAAAAATTACAAAGAGGCGTGTTTTTACAGACAGGAAAACAGAAAACCTAAGCCGGCTCCCGTAAATCACTTGGCCTGTATATATACGCGTATTACAAATCTGTTGTTTGAGATCGCGTGGCCTTAGCAACCCGAAGAAGACCGCAATTGGGAAGTGCATTTTCATTAGTGAAAGCTCGTAAATCCGCAAGTATGTTGGCGATCAAGGCCGCAAGCCTTCTTTCCAAGAATAAGTAATTTCTCCGTGGATCACGGACGGTTTCAATACCTAATCCTCCTTTCAAACAATAATTTCATGTTGCACTTTTCGTGCTCTCTTCATGCTGCGTGTTATCACGATGAACTGACCGCCTATGGATGACAACAGGACGACGCGAATCTGCCAAGGTTCGACTTGGACCAGGTTCGACATTTTGTGTGAACGCGCGAAAAGTGAAAATCAGTTGACGCTACCTGGTGGAGGAAAAGTGCAAAATCTACTAGGTATATTGTTTCGCATCAATAATAAACTAAAAAAAAAAGAAAAAAAAGAAAGACATATTTTGCTTTTATATTGCATAAACATCGGTAAGCATTTTATAAAAAAAATATATATAACGTAAGCTATATTTCATCAATAATTCGCTTTCCCGAAAATTCGCAAATTTTAGGGGAAAAACCGGGTGATACCGTTCATAAATCGAACTTGGTCGAATTTCGATAAAAAGTGCATCGCCACGGCGCTCGTCGCTTTTGTGCGTTCGCTATTGGCGATTGGCGACGAGTTGTTTAGGTGGCGCCCTCTCGTGGTTCCTATCCCCGACGTCAAAACCAAGATTCTTCGTAGCGAGTGGCGTAAAGAGTGGGGTCACCCCTCAGCTGAGACTGCAATGGAAGCCTCGTTGGGCCAGCCGTACCTCTCTCTTTCGCCACGTCATCACGCTCTTGCCCATACCCGCGCGCATCGAGCCGGGTGCAATGACGAAAAGGAGGCGGCTATTTGGTCCGGCGGGCACGCTCCCACCGGTCTCAGCTTTAAACACTAAAGGCTCATTCACACTGCCCCATTTTCTTACGTTAAGTTACGTTACGAAATATTACGTTGAAGTCATCGGGACCTCTGTGCTTCATACTAAACGAGGCTACCAGTTCGAGGTCAAAGCACGACACGCGACATGCGAGACGCGAATGTTTCGGTGACTTTAACCTAAGAAAATAGGGCAGTGTGAACGTGCCTTAACACCCCAAAAATCCTTTTAGAGCGCAGCTCTTAGGCGCCCGTTTCCGGCTTGCGCGGTCTCGCCGTCGGCGTAACCGCGCCTTGCGTTATGGGAGCTCTCCCATAATGACGTCACACGTGACGTCACGAGGGTCACTAGGGTCAAAGAGTGACGTTTCGACCAGGGTCAAGAGACGACATGAGGAGGGAGGAGGGGGGAGGAGGAGGAGGAAGGAGGAGAGAGGGAGGAGAAGGAGAGGAGATGCCAGCTACCCGTTGTCCAGGGAAGTGATATCACCATTCATAAATCACAGAGGCACGTATGAAAACGTAGTGTACTCGTTAGCCAAGTGGCCATCTATTTGGGTACGGGTCTGTGCTGTACGCATCGTACCCATCGGTCTCTGTGGCACGTCAGACGAAGTTGGTCAATTGTGTGCCGCCAGGGTCGAAAACAGCTTGCTCGTAATAGCTCTGCATATATCGCATACGGCACTCACCAAATATTTCGTGCAAGACAAAGAACTTCATACAAGTCGTGCAGGAAAACATCCCACTTGCCCCGAGAGACATGCACTCGCTGTTCTGCTGTAACATCTCAGGGGAGCACGCTCAAGACTAATGCTGAGGAAGTCAAAAACGCCAAGCAGTCTTCAACAGAGTCAACAGCAAGCAGGATGACATCGAGACTAGCAGGTGCTTCGTCAAAGTGTTGACTTTAAGGGTGAACTCCATGGGACGAATATGCTGCGAAAAATCGACAAATTTTGCCCGGCGGCTTTTGCTCTGCGCGTGGAATCAGCATGGCTGCTATGTCGCGCGCAAAGCAAGCGTGCCGTCGGGCAGCGTCCGTCAGTCATTCGTCGCATTATTCGCTCCATGGTTAGAAGTACTAGGAGGGGGCACATTGCAATATTGGTGAAGCCTAGTCATAAAAAGTTTAAACGATATTGTGCCCAGCGTGATTGCAGATCTCTCTGGCGATTGGTGCGCGTGACATGTCACGTGCCAGATGGATGGTTGAATGTAGGATTCCTTGCAGGCTTGCGCGCGCTCCGTCCGGTAGGTTTTATCAGATCGAAGGCTAGCGACGGTCACGTGATATGGTCATGTTGGGCTGTTGGGCTGACAAGTGAAGAGAGTAAGGAGGAAAATGAGAAAGAGGCGAGGCGTCAAGGCAGCATGGCTTGTGGAGGCTACGCAGCTGACGTCATGCCCTCTCCTACCCTTCTATTCTCCATGCCCTGGTTCGGTATCAGGACCATGTAGATCTTTCTGGTCGCGCACCAGTCACCTAGCTGTGTTTGGAGATTTGTGTTTGCCCTTCGCCCCCTTGTTCTTCTTCGGGGATTATTATCGTTGAATCCCACCCGTTGAAACCACGAAAAACGAGCTCCGAAAATACGGAACCCCTGAAACGGGTTCCATATGTCCAAGTCTCAAAAACACTGTTCTCATATAATATAGAGATCAGTCGATCAGTGCTCAAAAACTCCACTGTTGTTGTCTCTCCTTCTCTTCTTTTTTTTCTTTTGCTTCAGTAGGCGCGTTGTGTTGCTCCATGACTTTAACGCTTTCTCGTTGTCCCGCCTTGTTCCTGCTGTCGTGTTTCCTGGCACCAGAAGAACTTAGACAGGGTGGAGCTTCCAGATGTGAGAACTATGTTTCCTTTCTCCGGACAAGCTCTGAGCAAGAATACCAGAATAAATAAATAAATAAATAAATAAATAAATATATATATATATATATATATATATATATATATATATATATATATATATATATATATATATATATATATATATATATATATATGGGCGGTTTCATATGGATTCAGGCAACAATGTGCAGTCGTATTTTTTTTTTCTTCAAATCTTTATATTTTGTGGCGCATGTTCCAAGAACAACAATCCTTTTTATTTTATTGTTCTGACATGTTTAGTTTCTGAGAAAAAAAATCTCAAAGAAGCGGGAAAGAACGACGAGGTTTCGGCGATTGTCATGTGTGGCGTTTTCGAATCACTCTCAATCTCAAAGTATTCAAAAGAGAGCGTCTATATTTTTTTAGTGTAATATATATGCAAGTAGGTAAGATGACATTATAACTACTATTTATTATTCGTCGCTCCAATCTTTGTAAAAATCTCCCAAGCATGCTTCCGCGAACAAATATAACCTAAACAGAAGATTTTTTTTTTTTTTTTTTTTTTTTTTTTGGGGGGGGGGGGGGAAGGAGTCGACTATGTTTATTATTGCTTTTAAAATAACACCGCGTGTAGAGCCTTTCATTGCCTTTCGAATTAAGCAAAAGTGTGTGTTTTTATCCTGAACGAGTACTAAGAAATAAATTATGAAACACAGAGGGTTTTAACCTTTCGTTCAATTTCAGCACGCTGTATAAAAAAAGTCAATTTTTAATTTTCTTTCTTTTTCTCCCGTCGCGTTCTCTTCCCACCATTCTTTTAACCAGAATACATTCCGTTAGAGGAATTTGCCTTCGTTTCGAGTTTTAAGCCTCTAAATATGCTAAAAAAGAGAAAAAGCCGATGGTGGGTTTTGACGATTGTCGTGTGTGGCGTTTTTGAACCACTGTCAATGTCAAAGTATTCAAAAGAGAGCTTATATATTTTTTATCGTGATATATATGCAAGTCGGTAAAACGACATTCCAACCACTATTTATTATTCGTCGATCCAAACTTTGTAAAAATCCCCAAACATGCCTCCGCAAACAACTGTGACCTAAACTGCGGATTTGTTTTTTTAGTCGACTATGTTTAGTTTTGCTTTTAAAATAGCATAAGAGTAGAACCTTTCACTGCCTTCCACATTATGTAAAGTTTGTGTCTTAATCACGTATGGGTACTGAGAAACGGATTATGAAACAAAAAACATTTCACTTTTTGTTCAATTTCAGCACGCTGTAAAAAAAAAAAAAAAAAAAACTTTTTTTTTTTGCGTTCTGTCTTTTTTTTTTTTACATTATTCTATTAGCCAGCATACATTCCGTTAGAGGTATATACACTAGCTTTGAGTTTTAAGTCCCTAAATATACTAAAAAAAAAAAAACAGCAAATGCTGATTGTGGGTTTATGGGTTATAGCTGTATATTTTAATCGTTATCAAAATAATCTAAACGACGTTGAATAAATACTCATATAAAAGACATTAATGTAGTTAGGCGTATAATAATAAGTTAGCAATTCAAAACGTCTAAACACTATAAAATCGCAACTGCCGAAAGCAGGTTTTCAGACAATTTCCGCCGTTGCCATGATTGGAGACGCCCCAAGCCTAAACCATATGCGCTACATAATCTATACTACGTTAGAAATATCAAAGTATAATATTGTAAACCGTTAGAGTAAAATACACTTCTTATCAGAAACCTAAATTTTTAAATGCGAAATTTTATATTTTTAATGCGAAAATCATGTTGATAACAGAACAAACTCAATTTTTCGCATATTTAGAGGCTTAAAACTCAAAACCAGTGCATATAGCTCTAACGGAATGTATTCTGGGTAAAACAAAAATGTAAAAAAAAACGCCAAAAAAATATTATATATATATATATATATATATATATATATATATATATATTTTTTTTTTTTTTCTTTACAGCGTGCTGAAATTGAGGGAAAAGTGAAAACCTTCTCTGTTACATAATTTATTTCTCAGTATTCGTACGTGATTAAGACAAACTATACATATTGTGGACTGCAATGAAAGGTTCTACACGTGGTATTATTTTAAAAACAAAACTAAACATAATCGACTAAAAAAAAAAAACGCAGTTTAGGTCACAGTTGTTCGCGGAGGCATGTTTGGGGATTGTTACGAAGATTGGATGGACGAATAATAAATAGTTGGAATGTCGTTTCACGGACTTGCATATATATCGCAATAAAAAATAAATTATAGAAGCTCTCTTTTGAATACTTTGAGATTGAGAGTGGTTCAAAAACGCCACGCACGACAATCGTCAAAACCAACTATCGGCATTTGCATTTGTTCGTTTTTAGCATATTCAGAGGCTTAAAACTCCAAAACCTCCAACGGAATAAAACCTCTAACGGAATAAGCAATAAAACAATAAAGCACACACACACGAAAGAAAAAGGTTCGCAGCGCATCCATTGCGCGTGATTGGTAGAGCCGGTGATAGCACAAAGGCGCCGTGACGATGCACTTTTGGCGCTGGTCGATTGGCTCCATGGGACAGCGCCGGCTGAGTGATCGGCCTTTGACGTCTCGAGTAGGGATACTCCTGCTCTCATCGCAGTCATCCCAAGAACGTCCGGCCCGTGGCTGGACGACGCCGCCACTGCGCGCATCGCGGCGGCCCCGTTCCTGCTCGTGCAACACCGCTCCCGTCGCAGGGGTTTCTTCTTCTGGCGTGCGAAGGGCACGCGTAACGATCGCCGTGACGTCAGAGGCCTCCCACGCCGCTTGCCGCCCACTGCCGACTTTTTCGCGCGACATCGAGACCAAGCACGTCGGGTTGTTTACGACGCCCGGGAAGGGAATATAGGAGACGTCTTTTCTTGGAAGCGCCGGGTCCCGGTGGGCACGTCACGGACGACGCCGCGCTCTTCCCAAGCCAGGCGTTACCTAAGGACACGGTCGACGGATTAGCTTTGCCCGCGTATACGATACGACCTCGCAGATTTTGATCCAGTGTCACCCACTGTACGTGTATTGGGAGTACAGTTGGAACATTCATAAACAAATAACGTAACTGCGCTCCCATTAAAATATATTTTCGCGATTAATTAATACGCGGGGATCGCTTTACTAATAAAATTAGATCTATATCCCCGAAACTTGGCCTCGTGCCGTTTCTCCGGTTTGAGAGCGCGGCGGGGCTAGGCAGTCCTTTCCACGAGTTACGCGTAGTCGATCGCGAATAGAATTTCCGGATGCGGTTCGATGACCAAGTCCGCGGATGCGGGCCATCGGGGGCCTGCTGCGAGTAATGGACTGGCGCTGCGTTCTTTATCAATCACAACGCGGCAGCGAACGGGGGCAGCTAAGCGGCGCATAGTCCCTTGTTCAAAGACAACTTGGCGTCGAACAAAGCCCGCGCAGGACGGCCGGGGGAAACCAGGTCGCTTTGTGGTGCCGCTCGCGGAGCACATGATCGATAAAGGCGGCGACGGCAGCCCCCCCCCCCCCCCCCCCTCCCTAAGCGAGCAGAGAGCGCCGGGTAAGCAGTCCAACATGTGCAAACATGTGGGTAGCTTCTCTTAGTTCTCTATAATGACCTACCTTGCAACACTGCAAACACGCTTCCGCGGCGGACGCTGACGGGACGACTATCACCAAGATGCAACGGGCCATCGGAGAACACTAGATCGTTGACAAGCTCCACGAAAGAGCGGCGTTCCAAATCGGCTCTTCTCTGTTGCTGCACGCGAGCAGGTGCGGGCGGATAGCGGTCGCTACTGGCGTCAATGCCTCCATAGGCAACGAAGAAGGTCCGTTTTCGAACGACTTTTTTTTGCGCCGACTTTCGCGCGAACTTTATGTTTACCATGAAAAAAAACTAGGATAGCATTTCTTTGCACCGCGTGTAATCTGCCTCCAACGTTCCACCGATTCCGCACCTTCTGTCCACTGGGCGAGCTGATAGTGTAGCGAGAACGCGCCTGGCGTTCTAGGATGCTTGTCAACTGAATTTCATCTAGTCACGTTGATCGAAGTCGAGCCAATCACCGGTTTCCACTGACGTCACATCAGCAGCCATTGCGGTAAGCTTGCTGCTGAGCACGTGCATTCTTCAGCGCGCATTTCGCACCACCTAAAAGACCCTCTCAGAAGTGCCACCTAGCCACTGTCTGCGCCAATTCTCCGACTTCGCCATTGTTTGGGCACGCACTTCGAGCGTGCGTTGGACACGAGGGCTGCGTCAGCTTTCGGCGAGGACTCGGGAACCAACCACACGCTTCGTGGACAAGAAATCTTGACGATCGCCGTTGTTGCTCGATGGGCCTTTGAAAAGGGTCTACCGAACCGAGGAACGAGTAGGACAGGCCAACAGCATCGCGCGACGACGCCACGTGCAAGGCACGTATGTCACGTGGGCACCGGGCGGGGCTCAGCGACAGTAGTCACGTGACACGTTCCCAGCGCTGGATTGACTCTGGATGGCTGGTAGCGTCCGCTGCAATCCATTATAAGCGGAAAACGGAGCCTATGCGGGTAGAAACCGAGGGATAGAAGGAGGAGGCGAGAGAGGACGCCACAGAGCCGAGCTTTCCTGGAATGATTAACGAGTAGACGCAAAGCTAGCTGGCTTTGTCTTACTTTTACGAACGCGTTCGAAGAGTGAGGAGAGACAAAAGCAGTTAGCCTTGCGTCTACTCCCTCATCATTCCAGGAGAGCATCGATCGGCTCCTCCCCTCCTCTCGACGCTTTGCAGCAGATGTGCATGGGCGCCGCATAACCGACCTTCAATCTTTGTTTCCTTTTATTACGTTTACTTGACGTCGTCGTGAGCACAGCAGGGCAGGTTAGCGCCATTCAAGCTTTTACTCCGTCCTTCTCCCCACCATTGTCCCTCGTGGAAGCTCGTCAGTGCCCGCTTCACTGGCTCGGCATCTGGCAATACGAGAAAAGATCAGCAATGGCGGTGGTGGCATAACAGAGCTGCGTACCGAGAGTGCGTTCGGAGGCTCCCTAGGTCTTCCCGACGGGCCACGCAGCGGGGAGGACCGAGCGAGAGGGAGGCAGCCCTCGCACGACGCAAGTCCGAAGCGCATCGCCCTACTCGCAAAGTAGGCCACACGTAGCGGCCGGGTCGCCGCCACGGCACGAGACCTCCGAGACGACGCGTCACGCCAATGGCGGTTCTCTCGCTGCTACGGAGCGCGGCACGCGAGAGGCTTAGCTCGAGGGCTCTTGGTCATGACGCCGCTGTACCCTCGCGCACATCAAGCACACGCACACGTGACACTTTTACGGCGAATTCGTGTCACGAAATTACGCCGTTCGTAACGGCGACAGATAAATGTACGACAAGCCTAGCGAAGAACGTAAACGACCGCACGACATACGTACTCGAGGAGCGCAGGCGAGCTGCTAAGGAAACATCAAAACGTAAACCCAGAGTCAAGGAGAGAAATAAAAGAACGTCTCGTCCGTTATTTGATTTCTTCTTAGGTTTTGGATCAGGCCACTCTTCCAACTGCTTGCCGTCGCTGTGTGCACGCTCGCCGCAGTGTGGAGAATGTTTATAGTCGTAACTCAGAAATACGAACGCACTGAAAAGCAGACGTCGAAACGTCCATTGTCAGAGTATCTTAATCTTTCGAAAAATTGTAATAAATGAACGAGAACCACACGAGACTGGGAACATCCAAAATAATAATAATAATAATGGTGTTTTTGATTTTATTTTTTAAGCTGTACAGATTGTTTAAAAAAAGAACGTGAAACTTTTGCGGTTTGTGAAGGTGAGTTATACGGCCAGGGGGACATAGGATAGGGGGCTAATCGTAACGATCAGTCAGCTAAGTAAAATTTGCTAATTAAGTTTGCAATTAGTGAGAATAGACATATGGTTCCAACTAGAAACTTGCTGAGCGTCCTCAGAAACCACTAAATCAACTCTTTTTTAGAAAGATATAAAGCAGGGGAAGCATTTTACGGCGTTCCGTAGAAACGCTTCATTTGGACGCGTTTCTAGGTTTCGGCGCCAATGCGTGAAAGGCGCGAATTCCAAATACACTTTGAACGAAAGCACATTTGCGTCTGCGTGCACCCTCGTCAGAAGTGCGTGCGAAAGACACGAGCTCGAGAAACCAGCGCAGCGTAATCGCTCTGTCCCGCGGTAATAAAATCCAGAGGCCGTACAAACGCTAACCTCCCCGCCCGTGTTCGTCGTTACGGGGTGATCGGCGGCTTCCTAACGAAGCACGATAAGCGGAACGGTTTCTCCGGATTCGCTAACCGGTAAGGGAGGGAGGGAAACAGCGGCACACTGCGAGCCGTCTCCCGTCCGGCGATCCTTGGTCTGATCGATGCGCCCTAACCATTCAGGAAGACATTTATCGATCCCTTCGATTAAAACGCAAATGGCTCGCCCTCGGGGCCTCTCCCGGAGAGCGGGAAACCGGTCGCCGCCACATCAGCCGAGCCAAGTGCATCACGACGGACATCTGTCGGGATGCCGGCGCCCTCCAGTGTCCACTGCAGGCGTTTCCCTCCAAAGGCCGACACAGTCTGTACAGTTGTAATTCAATTACAATACCAGACTACGTGCGCCTTGCTAGCCAATTGAATGAACGCCGTAACCGGGGAGGAAGGTAATTATGCATCCATCTGGACAATACATGAGCGCGAACGCGAATACAAAGCACACTTCAAAGGGTACTCCGGCTTTTCCTCATATATAGTCGCCGATTTGCCTGAAAATTTAGAAAGCATACCAACAAATATTGCTAAAATAATAGAAGCCGAAATATATATATATTCTTTTTTGCGAAGTTATTGAATGTACAGTTTTGGTCCTCGCCGTGTTTTTCGAAGTGAAAGTCTCTACTGGCAACAACGAAAAAGTGACGTCAGGGGAAGGCAGGGGTTCACCCTCTGGACTGCAGACTTTGTTCCCGACTGATTACAAGCAGAACCTGCTTGCAATCTGCCAACTGAATGCGTCAGAAGTTCGCTCCAGCACTCGCGCAGCAGTACGCAACAAAGGCTCGGCATAGCCCGCCTTCAGACTGCCCACTCCACCTGCAAGCATGGCTTCCCCCGACGACAGGACATCGAAAAGCGCGGGTATATTTGAATGTTGGTTTTTGGCATCATTTTCGTTTGCCGACTGCACAATAACTTTTCTGGATTTCGCGATACTAAATCGGAAAGACTAAAGGAAGGGGTCCTTCCTTGCACGACAGTCTCGTCAGATTGGTTATGCAAAAACTGCCTGCACACATGCGCAGACAGTTTCCTGCACGCGGCCACTCAAGTGGCATTTCGGGATAAATGTATCCCAGTTAGCACAAATACCATTTCAGTTGCCGTGTCGCACTGACTAAATGCCATTTACACTGAGTGTCATTTGGCGCAAATGGTATTTTAGGCGCCCGTCCGCGAGATGTAAGTCACGTGACCGTTGCACGCTACAAGCTCAAGGTAACGCGGCTTCCATGATGAAATATTACGGCCCTCCGACAACGTGAAAGCGAGCAAGATCAACGGCGCTTCTTCCCGTTAAAAGTTTCAAATGAGAGTGTCGGGTTCCCAACGGCAAACAAGATAAGCTAAAAAGAAAAAAAAAAATCTTTGTATACGCACAAGCACCTGTTAGCGACAGCGCCATTAGACGCCGAATAAGAAGATTCCCGCGCTCCTGAACCGGCCGCACCACCATGTTACCGTCTTGTTTTCGTGCCTACTCGAAGAAAAGAAGAGCGGAAACCTGGTTTCGGCTTTTCCGATAACGTCATTCCGAAAGAAATCCTTCTTTCCTACCCGCTCGCAATTTTTGCTGCAAAGCTGAATGCGCCCCTTGAGGACGAAATCCCGCAGACCGTGTAAAACGCAAAAAAAAAAAAAAAAAAAAAAAGTGTTTTGAATTTTTAATGGCATCGCTGGATGGATAGAGAAGCGGCGCGAGCTTCGCTGCATTCGTATACGACCAGATTATACACTTGCTTGAGGTGTGTGTGCGGGTATCGGTGAACGAGCGTCGAGCTTGGAAGTCGGAAGACGACGCGCAATAAATAAAAATAAAATAAGAATAACCACGAAATATTACGCTTAGTGCTCCTTTACATTCTGTTATGAATGTCATATGCGGCGATTAAGATGTTCCCAGTGTCCGTTTAGTCTCTTCGAAAGTCACGCATAGAATAGGAAATAAAAATTGTACAACAAACGCCCAGGTTTCGCATAAATTTTCTTTTTTCTCTTTTGCCTCGGATCGCGTAATTATAACGGCCCCGTTAACGAGAAGACTGGCTAAATAATTCGGCAATTAGCGCGCTCCATAGCCGTGCCGCGAGCAACGGATTTTCGGAGTTCCCTGCAGTGCAGTATAAAGAGCCCATACGGAAAGAGAGGGTCCATCTTCAAACTTTGGGGAGCGTTTTAATGGCGGACGTCTCCTGTGGGGATTGGTCGCAACTTGTGCGCATGCGCCGGGCTGTTGCGAGGCGAGGAAGAAAGCGTGCGGACAGACGGAGACAAGTGCAGACGATACACACTTCCTCCTCGCAGCTCGTGTTGCAAACGAGATCGAGCAGACGGAGACACTCGGAAATCTAGGCACATGCAGTGCCGCACGCAGTGCTACTTGCAAAGCAAGAACGAAAAAGGCGTGCTCGCGCTGATTCCGAGAGGAAAGTCCCCCCCGCGAGAGACGCTAACGACATCGGCGGGGCTTCAAATGGCGCGGGATAGCCGAAAGAAACGCCTTCCTTTATTCCCTCCAGGGTAATATACAGACTGGAGCGGAGCACCAACTTCTTGCTACCAAGACTCTTACCAACGGAGTTAGAAGAGAACTGAAACGGGGTCGTGAGGCCCCATTAGGACTTCGCATTGCCTCAACGAACTCTTGCAACTTTCAAATAAAAAAACGCAATAAAAAAAAATAAAAAAAAGTCGACGCATAGGTATATTATGCTGCATAAACTTCTGTAGAACTGAAACTATACAGCTGAAGAAACGTCCACGGGCTCTTGCGGCGTGACGATGTCGGGTGCGTAAGAAGCGAATTCCTGCCGCTCGGAGTTTGGTAGAGGCAAATGTGCAGAAAACAGCGCCGCCATCTGCGAGGCGCATATGCGGGATTGCGCGCAATAGACCGATCTCACTAAGCGTTGGGCGCATGTAGGGTGCCTTCATGTTCGCTCTGCTTAGGGTGGAGACATCTTGCCATTTTGTCCCACACCTTTATTTTTCTTTTTTGTTCAGAAGCGCGTGAAAGAGCGTGTCCCTGCACGCGTTTGTGGCGCTGACTGTGCTATGGCGACATTTTGTTTTCGTCGATTTCTTTGTATTTTCCCCGTGAGCGCGTGCTGTCGGCATCGGGTACTATAAAGGGTGGCATCACCCTAAACAGAAGGACATTGAGGCACCCTAGGCGCATGCGTAAAGCCGCCATAACTTTAGTTCACAGGAGGCAGACGACCGTGCACGCGAGGGCTCGTGCCTCCTCGTGCTCTACACGCGAAGAGCGCCAGCGAGGTTGTCGCAGTCAAACTGGCGGGTGAGATCGGTCTATTGTTTGTAACGTTTGGACGAGTCGCGCGAGAGAGTCGCGTGAACTGCCCGTGCCAGAGAGCACGCGAGTTCGGCCGCTCAGCCACTGTCCATAGCGATGAGCGAAGATAATGGGAGTTTTAGTAGATCGTTTTTCAAGGCCCACAACCGCTACGGGGGCGCGCGAAGGCTTTGCAGCAGCTGTGCATGGGCGCCGCCATAACTGACCTTCAGTTTTTGTTCCCCCTTATTACATTTACCTCACTTCATTATATACCATAGCAGGCCAGGTTATTGACATCTTAGATTTTATTTTGTCTTGCTCCCCAGCATTGGCCTTTGTGGAGGCTTGTCCACACCAATTTCAGTGCCTCGGTATCTCGGTAAAACAAGAGAAGGTCAGCAATGGCGGCTGTATTCTGGCGCGTGTGTAAAGCGTCTATACAAAGAGCGTTGGATTGAGAACACTATCTACTCGAACTTTCTAATGTGGAATCAAGGTGGCCATAGCCGCGTCTTTCGCAGTTTCAATGAGTCAGGAGAGCGTCGCGTTGAACGAGCAACCCAGCAGCTAAGAGAGGACGCGCGTGCGCACTGCGCGGTTCTCGGCAGCAGGCGGCGCGCAGTCAAGCAGCGCGGCGATGCAATTCGCTGGCACTCCGGTGTTATCTGCGTGACGTCACTTCCGTGACCAAGTTTACGTGACATCGACCTGCCAACTTTGCACCCCCTTCTAAGCGCGGAGAAAAACGTTAGTAAAATGATAATTCCTTTGGAAGTACGGGATAGACTATAATGTTGTTGACACAAACGCGCCCAAGGAAAGAAACCAGAGGGGGAGAGACTTTCAATACAACTAAAAAAAAAAAACATGTTTCAGTTTTTACAACTTTTGTTCGGTTTATTTTGTGGTGTGCCGCGGAGAAATACGTAGGCGAAATACTAATGCTCTCGTGCTCATTTAATTAAAAAAAAAAAAACAGTCAGGACATTGCAGCCTTTTTTTATTGGAGAAACGTTCTGTGCGGAATAGAAAGATGCCACGTTATAACTTAAAAAAGCACTTGCAAGAAATGAACGTGGGGAGCATGCAGGAACAAAACAACAGACAACCACAGGCCTTCGGATAACACCCGAAGGTGGCCCTAAGAATGGCACAAAAACACAATATAATTTTGTGCACGCACGCACCCCCCCCCCCCCCCCCCCTAATCGGAGGTCGGCATTTTAGGTCGCCCTCACTCACCCTCACACTTACAGCCACACTCACCTAAGCCCCTCACTCACACTCACCCTCACAGCTACGCTCACCTTCAGCCCCTCACTCACCCTCATCCTCACAGTCACACTCACCTTCAGCCCTTCACTCACCCTCACTGAACCTCACGCACTCATGCTTCTCACGCACTCACCGCCCTCACGCCCCTCACCGCCCTCACACACTCATACCCCTCACGCGCTCTTGGCCCTCACGCCCCTCACCGCCCTCACACCCCTCACCGCCCTCACAACCCTCACGCACTCTTGGCCCTCACGCCACTCACCGCCCTCACGGCCCTCACACACTCATACCCCTCACGGCCCTCACGCCACTCAGGCCAGCTTCAAAAACTTGACGTCGCAACACCAGCAACACGTCCCGTGTTGCTGGTGTTGCGACGTCAAGCCCACGTTCACACGCAGCAACCAATTGCTGCAATTTGCCATCATCATCATAAAATTTTATTTTACTTTCACTATTTATACACACAATTACACGCTATAAACGTGTTCTTATGCATTTAAGCTTGGGAGAAGAGCGTGTTGGTTCAAGTCATGGATGAAGAAAGAATAAAACAATTAAAACAGGGACAACACAACCACATCTTTCAACCAGATCTGAAAGATGTGGTTGTGTTGTCCCTGTTTTAATTGTTTTATTCTTTCTTCATCTATGCATTTAAATCTCGTTGAGAATACTAACGGATCTTTCTGCAACAGCTTATTTCCAAAAACGATCAATTTCGAACCAAAACCAAGTCTTTAGTTGTCATCATCACCGGCACAAGGTATCACGCGAAAATATCGCGTCCCTGATTGGATGCAACCGCTTTCAAACCTCTTCGAATCGCTCAGAGTTGCTCGCTTGTTTCGAGCCGGACCCGATCTCAGCAATTCGTGTCGATCTAGGGAAAGCTAGAGAACAACCCGCCAGCAACACCAAAATTGCTGAGAAAGTTTCTACATCGGAAGGGGGCCTCACGCACCTACGCCCTCACGCCCATCACGGCCCTCACACCCCCCACGCACTCATGGCCCTCACCGCACTCACGCACTCATGGTCCTTACACCCCTCACGTACTCACCGCCCTTACAGTCCTAACGCACTCACGGTCTTTACAGCCTTAAGGCCCGCTTCAGACGGAGCGATTTCACCCAGCAACTTGACGTCGCAACACCAGCAACACCGGCCGCCCGCGTTCACACGCAGCAACCGCGATTGCTGCGACTTGCTATCATCATCATTCACTTTGAATTTTCTTTCACTATTTAAACACCGAGCTACGCGCTAAAAACGTGTTTTTATATCTTTGAATGGAGTTGAAAATACTAACTCATCCTTCTGAAAAGGTTTATTTCCAAAAACGATCGATTTCAAACCGGAACCAAGTCTTTAGCTGTCATCATCACCACCACGGGGATGTCACGTGAAAAAAAGGGCTCCGAGTTGTTCGAGTTGCTCGTCCGTTTCGAGCCGGACCCGATCTCAGCAATTCGGGTCGATCTAGGGAAAGCTAGGGAACAATCCGCCAGCAATCTCAAAATTGCCGGAAAAGTTGCCCCGTCTGAAGGGGTGTCCAAACAGGATACTAGAAAACGCACGACTCCGACAAACCGTGCGGCGCTCCGCTTCCGGCCGCCGGGGGTTGTTGTTATTGTAAGCGTTGAAGTGAAATTATGGGGAGAAAATAAAGTCAATATGCGCGTACAATATTGACTCTATTTTCTCCCTATAATTTCACTTACACGCTTACAAGAACAACAACAACCCCCGGAGGCCGGAAGCGGAGCGCCGCACGGTTTGTCAGAGTCATGCGTTTTGTAGTCTCCTGTTTGGACACCCCTTGAAGCGGGCTTCACGGCCCTTACTCACCCTCACACTCATGAATTTTTCTGGTTCAGAAACTCACTCACCCTCACCTCACCCGTGAGATGAGGGTGAGTGAGGGCCCTCATGATTGAGGGTTGCCGAGGTATGACCCCCTACAGACACACACTCCCCATCCCCCACCGCGAGAGACGCTGACGCTTGGCCCCGGCAAGGCGGAGGAAAGTGGTATCGTCGAGTGTCGTTAATACGGTCCCTGTGGTACCCCCCCCCCCCCCTCAAAAAAAAAAAAAAAAGCCGTACAGAGGAGGCTATGATATATATATATATATATATATATATATATATATATATATATATATATATATATATATAGAGAGAGAGAGAGAGAGAGAGAGAGAGCGTGCTTTTTGTCTTTGTTTTTTTTTTGTGCAACAATAAACTACGCATCGCCGAACGCTCACTCCACGCCCAAATGTAGCGCGAGCGGTCCAAACCAGATGCCAAAGTTTCAGCAGCAACCGTTATCTCAGTCAAAAGTGATTTTCTGAAAATTTCAATAGGAAAATCGGGGTCCGTTTTCGGTAACTGCCGCCATTCAGCGCGTATTTAGAGGTCCATCGGCCGACATTTTTCCATTGATTATTTCGGAAAATCGTCTTTTGAGTAAGGTTGGATAGGGCAGCTAAGGCTACATTGGAGAGGAGAATGGGTGTTCGTCAATAAGCTAGTCGTTTATTTTTGCAATAAAAAAAAAAAGCACTAACTTATTTTAGTATTTACACCCTGCACATTTGTTGATATATATGTCCCGGAAAATGTTATCTATACCGCGTGGTATTCCTATTACCAGGGGCCGTATTAACGAGACTGAACGGTACCACTGTCCGCCTTGCCGGGGCGACGCCCTACCCAGTTGATGGAGTACCTGCGCGGATTTCGTTTCTAACCAGCTGGTCAGGGGCGGCTGTAACAACCGGTCTCGAATAACTTGCTCGCTGATGGAACTAATTACACGCATGAGCCCATCACCACATTAGCGAACGGCCGACGATACTTTCCATCATTTTCGGTCGTGGTCGCTGAATTCTCACCGTTCGCAATCCATTTATACGCAGAGCCTATTTCGCTTCTTTCTTCTTTTGTTAATAGTTTACTTCTTCACGTTTAGTTTACGCGCACTCGAAGAAATACTCATATGCTTTGCCTATGTTTCCGTCACCGAACTATTCGTTCGACTGCGCACGACGGATTTCACAAACTAACCGCGTATTAAACCAGTTTTTTTTCAAGCGGAAACGCTAGAAGAGAGAGGGAGAGAGAGATCCTGCCAGTGGAGCATGGTGGTACGCCCGGAACGCGTCTATGACTGGTATGTCCAGAGAAGTGTGACCTTCGATTACCGCCTGATGACGTCGTACCAGTGTCATGCTGTTGCCGGGGCCCCGGGCGCGATCCTAGCTGTGTCCCAGCAGCGACAGTGGATATGGCAGACGTCTGCTCGCACTTTTTGACGGAATTTCTACGACGAACCACCAGGATGGCGACATCCGACAGCATAACGCTCAGGCATTTCCGACGTCATTTGTTCTCCGATGCATGGGCACAATTGGACGCTAAAATACACCAGTCGGACATGCGTTCCGGATCTACGATTTCGACAACGCGTCGAATCTGGATAGATGGATGTTTGCGGTTAAATCCTTCGTATCGGACGGTTGCTCGCGCCACCTAGCCTAGCAACATTCGTGGCGTGATAACAATGAGATTGTTTGCACGTTGCACTGTGCACTATACGGGACGTCGGTTATGACTGAATTTGACTTTCTGCGACGAGCTAGCGATCATTATTTTACAGAAAGAATGTAGGTGGGCGGTTTCATATAGATCGAGGCAGTGAGAGGAAGGCGTAAACTATTTTCATTTCTCCTCTAAAGACGCAGCAGTGAGCGAGGTTTCAAACTTCAAAGATGAGACGTCCTTATAAATTTAAAAGACATAGAATTGAAAAAAAATAACGATTCGGTAATTTTTAATGTTAATTACGAGACTTACAATAAATTTTAGAACGAATAAATAATACTAATGATTGCAAACAACGAACTATTTGAACTATTTGATCAGTTTTCAAGATAAATAATATAGTCAATTGGATAAGAATCTTGAAAAGCGAGCCTAAAAAGAGTGGACCAGTTTCGGAATTGTCTCCCTTCTTCGGACCAGAAACTCACAGATGCTTGCGGGTACGCCTCCGCTTAACAACACGACACCCGGTTCCCGTCTTAAGCCACCCTCGCACTGCTCATACATCATAGGAATTTAGGAAAGACAGTCTGCGAACACTGTCTGAGCCCTTCGTTGTATGACATTGCTCGTACAAAATCTGTTCAAAGAATGTATGGGCCTGTGCTTGAGGCGCCAATAATGTTAGCATCATGTCTCCAGAGAACACCGTGCCTTACACGAGCAGATTGACCGTGGGTGGGTCTACCGGGCACCGCAGGACATGCGCGCCGCTTCGAAACCTCTTCCATGTGGGCTACCTAGGTATACCCGAACCGACATACACGGCGCTGCAGAATGTGCTTTGTCCTAGAGCGTCGCTTGTTTAGCGGTTCGAGTCACTAATTGCGTGCAGTACATCAGAAGACATCCCCATGCAAAGGAGAAAGGGAAAGCACTGCTGCGAAGAAAAAGTTGGTGCTCCAATTGCCCACTGCACTCTACCAAATACCGCCGCTGGTCGTATTGCACCGTTTATTTTCCCTTTAGCCGCTCCTCGTATTCACGCTGCTTTTCGGGAGTCCGAACTATGCGTGGCCTACCCATAGCGGTGCTGCAACAACAATGTTGCCATACTCCGTTTCACTGAACGTCCAAGCCCAGCGGATGTTACGAGTCATCGTAGCCAACCCAAGGCCGTGTGAGTGACACGTGATCTTGGAGAGGGGGCACAGCGGCGCGCGGAAAGCGTATCACGGGCTACGTCCACAGAACGGGATTGGCTATTAGCCCCGAGAGCGAACACAAGCGTCGCTGCGGTCGCCGCGCCCTGATTGGGTGAAGTGTACCGTGACGTCAGGAGGAGGACTCCGCTCCGCGATCTCGCATCGGCTCGCTTCACAGCACCAGTTTCCTGGTTTGGCGGTGTGCCGCAAGCCCTTCGAGGAGCTGGACTTCGTTTACTCGGTGTACAAGACGTTGAGTTAGGCCGATATTGACGTGCTTCCGTACATTTTATAAGCCTGCTAGTCCCTTTTACCTTTAAAATTGGGTTACAAATCCCGAAAGCTATCGGCGGTGGCAATTCCGCCGATGAACCTCTCCGTCCGTCCACACGACACAAGGCAATCTTGCGAGGGGTCGGTGAAGCGGTGGCGCAAATGTTTCAGACGCTGGAATTCTGTTCCTTGCATGTTCATGATTTAGGACGATATTACGTCCCGCTTTCAAGGCGTTTGAAGTGGCATTTATATCATGGGCCTTTGAGTGGTCGGTAAATTAGCTCGCGACCCCGACTCTGCGCTGCCGCTCTGCACGCCCTGGTTCGCAGATGTTTTGAAGGCCCTGCGTCTGATTATCTTTGAAGTGCTCGTGGAACAGGGTTGTTTTACATAAATGTTGCTTCTTCGTAAATTAATTATATAGTTTATACACGTATGCAGGCATATTTCCCAGAAGATGCACAATTACTGGAAATTAGTTTGTATGGTAGCAGCAAAAACGGCCGACCTGCCCCCAGTTGCATGTATGATATGTATTAAACTGCCCAAAATATGCACATCAATAGTGCCGTAATTTGGAATGTTTATACTTTTTCCTGACATTTTTTATTCCAGCCTTGGGTATTCAGAAAACACACCGTTTAGTCTGAATTGTCATTTCCAATTAAAAGAGGCACTGCTGCAGGCCCCCAAAAGCTTCCTCAGCCACCAAACTCCCTGCAGCTGGACTCTCTGACAACAGAGAAAAACAGGAGTAAAAGCAAGCATTCGAACGTCTGTCCAGTGGTAGATGCAGCACTAGTAGCAGAAAATGTGGAACCTGTGAAGGGCGACAGTCTGCGTGAGAAAAGCTTCTGGTATTTTAGCTTCAGGACAATTCGATTTAAGTAAAATCTCAATTTTAGGGCTTAAGGGGCTAATAATGAGCTAGACACCTTCGCTTACGTTTGTTATACATTACTTGAGGGCTGATATAAACAAGTCCACAGGTACCACCCGTGTAGTCCATTGAAATACTATCCCAATCCAGCGAAGGTCAAATGCGAGCAATTATATGATAAATGTTCCTTTTTTTTTTTTTTACTTTGCCCCTGCACTTGGGCTGTCTAACTTGTGATTCTCTCCCCATGGCCCAGACTGTATTTAGCATGTTGCTCGAGCATCATGCAGCTTTTTTTGGTTCGGCGATCTTGTTTAAAGACAGAGATACAAAAAAAAAAGTATACATAACTTGTCAATTCATTCAGACCATCAGCAGCATTCATTGTGCGAGATGTAAATCTATAGTGATGCTCCTGCAATCGTGGCCATATTTCTTTATTTTCATATACCAGCTGTGATTCATGCGTTGCCTGCCGTGTCAACCGTGCTTAAAATGTTGGTTGAAGTTTCGCCTGTGGCTACAGGCCATGCCTCAATAAAGCCACAAATAAAAATTTACACTTCCTACGAAAAACACGCCAAAAAAATTGAATAGAAACGACCGCGCCGACTGCTAGCGTCGTCACAGCCTCCACAGGCCGAGCGGGGCGAGTCGGAGAAAAATTCTCTCCTCGTCGTGACGTCACCCCGGTTCGCCGTAAGGGGGCGCCACGCGAACTTCTCGGGGCTAATAGGATAGCTCGTAGCGTCCGCTGCGTCCCGACGTAAGGTGAAACGGTGGCGGGTTCTTTTCTATATGAAAGCCAAGTGGACGTCACTCCCCACGTCGCAAGCTGCCGTCGCCGCAGCAGCTTGTGCAACAGTATCTTTACCAGGAAACGCATGTGGTGAACGTGGGACGTGCTTCGCATTGTTATCAGGAGCGCCTTATCAATCATTATCTGGTTCGGACGCTTGTTTTGGGCCTGTTCTTTATTGAAACGAATGCTGTGTTGTATGTCGTATGCGTGATGTGCTTGCACTTTTAACTCCAATTGCTAAAAGATTTTTTTTGGGGGGGTGTGTGTGTGAGAGAGAGAGGACGCTGACACGAAAAACTCTGACCAACGAGTCATATACAACTTCGCCTGTAAAAAAAAACCCACCTCACCCGTTTCCTCTCTAGCGTTCCTATAGTCTCCCTTACGCACTGCACTGTCCTCCCCTCCCGTCCCGCCTTCTCAGAGCTCGCCCTTTGTCTGCACTGCACACAACTATTACAGCCGCACGCGGCGCTCACGTCATGGCGCTGCGGTGGCGCTGCTATTGGCAGGGCGCGTGCGCAGACGCTCCATTTGACGCAGTTTCTGCGCACGCGCAGTGCCCACCACACCTCGTGCGGAAACCACGCGTTCGCCCGCACCTCGTGAGGGACTTGTTCGGAAAAGTGCGCTCAGCGTTGGGCGCACCGAGTCGGACTTGATTGACGTTTTCGGTAGGTGAGGAACAACACACCGCGCACAAAGCCTTCCAGAGCGCGATGCCCTCGAAATGGAGGGAGAGAAGCAGCCACACTCATTCCTCCATCCTTCCCTCTCGCCCGCACGTGATGAGAACTCAAGGTCAGCTTGCCCCTTGCAGCACGGTCCGCCAGAAAATGGCAGGAACGGAAAGGGTCGAAACAATCTTCCTTCGCCCCCCCCTCCCTCCCTCCCTCCTCCTCCTCCTCCTCCTCCTCCTCCTCCTCCTCCTCCTCCTCCTCCTCCTCCTCCCCCCCCCCCAAAGTAACGAAAATCACCCGAAACTGGGAAGTGAAACCGGAACTTTCACGACGCAATAGCACCGTCGCCGGTTCCGCACACAAACTTTCAAAGCATCAATAAATGGGCAGTAAAAGGAGCAGCAAACTCGTCCAGAACGCAAGTAGTTACATCGTAGCGCTCGCCGCCGCCTCTTCGGGGTTCCCTCCCACGTCCTGCTCCTTCCTTCTTCTCCTCCTCGCCCTCCTCCCACATCACCCCCCCCCCCCCCTTTCCTGCTCCGCTCCCCAAAGAAGCGCCAGGTTTTTTTATTGAAGCTTCTGCCCGCTCCACGATTCAAGAAGAGCCCCCCTCCCAATCGCCCTCTTTTTTCTCTCTCTCTCCCTACTTTCACGTTCCCTCTCTACTTGGAAGCGATTGGCCATTGGCGCGCAGCTTCCGAGGCACCCCCCCCCCCCCCCCCCCCCCCCAATTCCAAAGTTAGCGAGAAAATAAAATCTGATTCTCGATAGCAAGAAAGAGAAAACGCGGTACGAGAGAGAGCGACTCTCTCCTGAATGTGCGAGGAGAGGCGGCCTGTTTCGGCAGCCGGCTACCATGCAAAGGCGTCGTCATGGTAACGGTATCGAACCGAGCCACCAGATCCTCGCCCCCTCTTCCTCCTCTCATCTCACGAGCTAAGAACACAAAAAGGGCGAGGGGGGGACCTCCGGATGCGAGGAATGCGAAGGGACAGCGCCTGCCTTTCCTCCTTGCCTTCCGGCCGCCGTCGGTGTAAATATCGCGCGCTACCAAAGCACCGCTTTTTCCAACTCCCTCGTGGGAGCAGAAAATGCAGGGAGAGCGCCCCGCACGGATCCGTGGCTGGACGAATGGATGGATGGCTGAAATCGGAAAGGATGGATGGATTGACGGATGGGGCTGCCGGTCTCGCTCGCCCTCCCGAGCCAGCCCCCGTCACCCCCGACTTGGCAAACGGCGGCGGCTGCTGAGATGGCCGGTTAGTGACGCCGAGTGACACGGGGGTTCCCTCCTGGAGTGAGGAAGAGCAACCCGAGCACCGCGAGCGGCGGCTTCCACATGCGTGGGAAGTTTCGCATCAACGGCTTCACTCGTGCGGTTTCCTACGGCGGTGGTACGGCTGCCAATATACACGGCGTGAAAACTTCGCAGCAAACACAAAGAAAGCGATGAATTAAACGAATAGACAAAACCAGAATGCGTTCATTTCTTTCTTCTTTCTATTTTTTTTTTTTTTTTTAGAGCTTTCTTTTAAAAGGCAAATTGTGGTTCGCTGGTACGGTGGTTCGGCGTAAAAGTTGTCTGCAACCGGATATGCTGCGAGAGGCGATGCCAAATCAGCCCCCAACAATAGGGGTGCACGTTGGACTGTATTTCAGGACTACCCTTTCTCTATCGAGGCCCGAGATCCCAGTGTGGTATCAGTGTTGCCAGATGATCCCACAGAAACACCTCACAACGGCTGGAAGGTATAGCCCAAACATAACCGAAGCCGTAAGAAACCAACAATAACACACACATATATATATATATCAGTGTGTCGAACCGAAAAAAATACGGGTTCGGTTACGGTTCAGGTAAATTTATTTTGTTCCGGTTCAGTTCCGGTTCGATTAGTTCGATCCGCGAACCGGTTCGGAAATTTTAAATGACAAATTGCAACAACAAAATAAATTATTAATAAAACATCTGAAGTCAGCACATACGAAACGGGATACATCGTAGTGTAAGGCTCAGGGATTTCTACCAGGATTTCTACCACTCAAAGGTTACCTCACCGACGTTTACGCATTCGGACTTCATCTAATTGGGTCCGACGCGGTAGCTGTAAAATCCGCGACCTCCTTACAAACCCACTTACAAGTAGAACTCGCTAACTATCCCGCCACCTCGGCGTGTAAGCAATTGAAGGAACAGTGGGGAGAAAATACAGCTTTCTTTATTTGAACTAGCCTTCGGTAACTCAAATTAGACCCTTAAAGAAGTTTTCATTAAACAAGATACGGAATATGAAAAACACTTCACCGAACGCAACGCCAGAAGGACGTAATAGGATAAATATTAAAATAGAAGAGTTCGCTGTCTCACAAATATGTTAGCTTCTAAGTGCCTATCCGAAACCGGATGCATTATTATCAAACTCCACAGCCTTTTCTTTTCTCATTCCGATGGAAGCAAGCTTCAAGAACTCGCGTGTTCTAGAAACGTGTTATGAAATGAGCACACAGCAGCATTTAGGATTTACGAGATTGTAGGAAAATAAAATCCCGTGAACGCGATTTTTTTTTTTTTTTTTTTGCACAGCCTTCCAATTTTCTTTCTTCCGTGCAAGCCGCGACCAGCGCAATACTGGTTCCTATGTCAAGATTCATGGATGCAGCGTTTGTCAAGATTCATGGATGCAGCGTTTATATTTCTAAGACTGAGTCAAGAAAAATATGTAAGCGAGGTGTGTGTCAGTTGGCGGCACTTAAAAAACAAATGGCATTGATAGGACATTCATTGTCAACAGCGCGTGGCCGAACCGTTTTGACATGAGCCGGTAACCGTTATTTTTTTCCGGTTCAGTTCCGGTTCGGGTTCATCGCGATAACAATATAACGGTTCGGGTTCGGGTTCAGTTCCGGAAAAATACCGGTTGGGTTCCGGTTTTCGGTTTGGTTCGGTTCCGGTTCGACACCCTGATATATATATATATATATATATATATATATATATATATATATATATATATATAAAATATACTAAACACAATTTTAAGCCCTTTATTTAAAAGTGTAACACAGATACAAAACACGTTACATTCTCTTTTTGAACCCTCAGATACGCCACATTTTGTGTACATTATACCACTTGCGAGTTATGAATGCTTCCGAAGGAAGCTGCGGAGGGACGGAAATCTGCACAACACTGACCCTTCCTTCGTAGGTTTTCAAAAGTACAAAACTCACAAAGACAACTTTATTGTGAAGCCCGGTAGATATGATCATACAGTAAAAGAACAGACTACAGAAGGCATAACAGTCAGAACACCGGGCGTTTCAAACCAGAACTCTCAATATCTAAGGTCCTGACCAATGTTCCATCCGTCTCTTTTTCTTTGTGTAAACTATGAGTGTCTCCCACTCGGGTTCACGCTATTTCTGATTGTGTTGTCCTTTCTTGAGGTGATCGAAGGTGAAGCCGCGGACTTTTCATTTTTACAAACTTGGTTGCCAAAGCAGCGTTTGGAGAGTTCGGTCTACGTCTGGGTAGAAGACGAGCTACCGGACCCGTGGTGACAGTGCAATCTGTTTGTTTAGTTCCACTGAGCCATGGGGAGACCGCTTGAACTACGGAAGCAGTCTCCCCATGGGGTCTGTGCGCATTGTGAAAACCCCGAAGTTCGTAGAAGGTAAGCCTTTTTTCTTCCTCTCTCTTCTCTCAACAAGAAAAAAAGAATTTTTTTGTTCGAAACTGATTAGAAGTTGAATAACTAACTAGTCGGACATCAGAGTTCGACGTCGAATCTGAGGTTCGACCAGAGAACGTCGCATCCCTAGAAACGGCCCAAAAATAGTTACATAGCCAACCACCAAATTTCGACGCTAACTAGAAAACAAAATGTAGCCCAATCTCGCAATACTGGGATGTGTACAACCACCAGCTTTAGTTAGTTTGTTAGTCTGATGTTAGTAGAAAACTAACCGGACCCGAAAAAACTAAAGTTCAAATACCAATAGTCAAGTGCGGGGGCAGAACAGACTACCTCTGCGAAAAAAGAAAGTAAAAGAAGCCGAGAGAAAGATGTCGGAGGAAAGAGTACAAGGAAAATGCAGGAAGAAACTTTGGTACGATAACTCACGGGGGAGCTCGCTGTTATTCGAGGCTAGAAAAGGTGAATTGAGGATTAGGACATATAGGAAAAAGTATGAGGAAATGAATGTATGCCAAGGGAAAGACGAGAAAATAGAAATTCTGGTGTTGAGGTGCACAGGGCTAGCCCCCGCCCTTCCGGAGAGGGCGACAGATTTAGCTGGAGTGCTGGGGTTTGCAGATGAGAATGGAAGAATGGATGATGAGGGCATTTTAATACCAAAGAGGAGATTAGAAGACTGGTGGAGATTGTCTAGGGGGAATTGAATGACGTAAAACTAACGGTCACAGCTGGGGATCAGCTCGTGACAGAGGAAAATTGGGACTTCCTCCCGCGTGGCTCCGGCCCAAAAGTCTCCGCCCTGTCTTCCAGTGGGCCCCGTGCGGGGGTAACGCCGACAAGGTTTGACCAGAGGAGAATTGGCAACTCATTTGCCGGGGGGAAGAGGCGAAGGGTGCAGTTTTTAGTTTTTTTTTTTTTTTTTTTTTGCCCGATTCCTCAAAACTCATACTGGTGATATCCCACACCGCCTGGTGATATTTACGAAATTGCAAAGGGCAAGCAAGTTGGCGAAGGAAAGAAATCATACTTTTGATTTTAATTTGTAGGGTAGGTGGCGCAAGCTACCGCCCGATATAGAGTACAGCCGTTAGCATCCGTCCATCCATCCAACTAGTGTCTCACGTGGCCAATCGCATACACCACAGGCAAGCCACACAAAGGACGGGGAAAATCGCAAACACGTTGCTGTTTCGATCAAACTTTTGAGGTTACAGAGAGCACTCGCTATTGAGGAGATCCAACTGTTGCGCCCCACGCGGCTAAGCTGAGAACTACCCCCAGAGAGAGAGAGAGAGAGAGGGGGGACCGGGGGGGGGGGGGGGCGAGGGGGCAGAATTATTACGATTTCTTTGTGCTTCTGACCCAGCGCTCTGCCGACGTTTGCGAATGCTGCGTCGGTGTTCGTCCGGAGCTCGAACAGCCAAGCAGCAATTGAACGCACCAGTCCCATCCGAACACTTACTCAGCAATCATGCCCAATCTGAGCCCAGCGCTTGATTGAGGTAGATGACGCGAACTGTCCACAGGCCCTGCTTTGGGCAAACACCGAGCTCTGTGGAAAACAAGCTGGACAGCGTGAAGTGAACATCCACGAAATAATCAATATTTTTGTATAATTTAGTACGTGACATTTCGTATTGTATGTTTTTACAATGTCTGCCCCGCAACTATGCATGCAACCATGCCGTGGCCCACACGAGAGGACCGGCAGTACTGCTGAAATAAATTAATAATCTTCCTCTGCCCATCTCCCCATCTGGATAGAGGCCGCCAACAGCAGCAGCCACGACCCAATAACAACGCGTCCTCTCTCTGCACCGTTGTCGTCTGCCCTTTCTGGCAGCTGCGAACTACGAAACTGCGGGCTGGACGCGAAAGAGCAAACTAACGGCGGCGACGTGAGGCGCTCGTCGGACCAATCGACCGCCTGCATTTCATCACCTGACTCCGCTTTCTGCGCGTGAGTAGCGAGAGCAAGAAGATCTGATCGCGTGACGAAGGGTACACATATGACTGGTTCAACGAGCACACGTAGATTACAGCGCACTACCAGCCCTACGGTCGACCTACAGAAGAGTCTTCTGCCGGGATGGTGGTGGTGGTGGTGGTAAAACTTTATTTTTCAGAAGGTTAGGAGACCGACGAGTCCCGGTCGGAGCCCTTAGTCCAGGGCTCCGTTGGCTTTATCCAATCCGGCGGGCACGCTGAACCAGCTCTGGGCTGGACGGGGCCGACTACCATGTTGGGGTATAGGAGAAGGAACGGAAGGAATGCCGTTGCCCGGAGGGCTAGGGCATTCCCAGATGGTGTGGTAAACTGTGGGGCGCAGATTCCCACATCCCGGGCAGGTGCCCGGGTAGCTGGTTGGAAAAGAGCGGTGTTTATTAAAGAGATTAGCAAAGGAAAGGGTTTGGATTTGCCTCCAGTCCATCGCCTCGGGCCGGGTGAGTTCGGGATGGCGAGGTGGAAGTGTTCGGCGGCTAGCACGGTAGTATTCTGACGAGCGCGTATGTGACTTTATGTGTTGCGAATACATTGAAGTCGGTCGCGTCCTGTTCGGCGTTCGTGTTGGGGCCCTCCCACTCCGTCCCGTACGGCAAAGCCCGCTTCATAGCTGCAGCCCGGGCAAGCGCATGAGCGCTTTCATTGCCGAGTAGACCGGAGTGTGCTGGGGCCCACAGAAGTCGGATGTCTGGTGTAGAAGACCAGTCCGTGGGTATTGCGTTGATTATATATATGTGCCCCGCGTGATGAGATAGTGTTCCTCGCATACGCGCGACAGGCAGCTTGGGAATCGGTGATGATCGTAATCTTGTGGGAAGTGTCGGTGCTGTGTGAACGCGTCATACCGTTGTCGTTTAGTGTGGCATGGGAGACAGCCAAAGCGATTGCCGTCTCCTCGGCCCCCTGCATGGACTTAATGTTGTTTATAGAGCTAAGAGTACGGAGGGATCCTTCATTGTTAGTAACGGCTAGGACCGCAGCCCCGGCCCTTTCTCTGTGTTGTGCGGCGTCTCTGTACCATGCATGCGGGTCGTTGCCGTAGGTCCGAGCAAGGGCTTGGACCCTGGCCGCCCTCCTTCCGGCGTGCAGGTCCGGGTGCATATTTGAGGGTATCGTGGCCGCCCGAAGCCCAGCCGTGATCTGGAATGGTAGTCGGGAGGGTGAAGGAGAAAACCAGTTCCTATGGTCCTCCTCCTTGTTCCCTCTCGCACTCTTCGCTCCTCCTCTCTCCTCAGGAGCGGGTCTCTGAGCTACTCCCAGAAGAAAGGAAGAAGGTCTCACTCTTTCTCGAATGGAAAGGAGAAATTATGAGAGAGGTTCGTCCTTCTGCTCTCAATCGGCCTTTTAAAACGACTTGTTTTTTTAATACATAGCATTCTAGGCTCTCACTCATTTTGTGTCCGTGGCATGTAGCCTCGATGATGTCACATGGTCACGTGACATCACGACGTCCTGTAACTTAAATAACGTCACGCGAAACACGCCTTTGGCAAATGCTAAAGACAGCCTCTCTTTCTTCCCTTTTCTTTTTTTAGGGCAGTATGTTCCGGGAGCCAGGGCGCCCCCACGGGCTCCGCAGAAGCTGTTTTGGGAAGGCAGAGGTCCCCTACTCCGTTCACCCCCAAGCTGGCAGTGCGGTGGAAGCTACGCTTTCGTTAGACCAGTGCAGTCAAACGGCCATCTTTCTCCACGTGATCACGCCAGGAGGAGGAGAAGCGTTGTAAGAGATTGGGGGGGGGGGGGGGGGGGGGGGGGGAAGGAGAAAGCCAATAGTGTGTACGCACTGGGCGCTTGGTCACTGGCTCGATCACGCCAGAGAGAGCGGGGTCAGACGATGAAAGCGAGGCGGTCGATTGATCCGGCGAGCGCATAGCTCTCACAGCACTGACAGCTTAGGGGGCAACGCACCTCCCGGACGGTGTTTTCCTCCGTCCCCCGCTGCCACCTCTTTCTCGGGAGGGCCGAGGAGCAGCTGCGCGCTACGGGAAGCGGGGGCCGCCAGCCGAGAGCCGCGGCAGATACCTACCCACCTCTGCCACGCAGCGGTGCACGGAGTCGCACGAAGACGCACGCCCGGTAGCCATATGGGGCCCGCGCGCCAAAGGGGCACCTGGTCTCCTCCCTTTGCAAGCGCTGAAAGGCGGCTGGGCTCTACCGCTACACCGTTTCAATAACTGCACGCTCAGACCGGCCTGTAAGTTGGCGTCTTTAAAGTGATCGCGTAGTCCTCCAGACAGGCACGTAGCCAGAAGGGGGGGGGGCCGCTCTTCCCCCCCCTCCCCCCCCCCCCCCCCCCGAAATCTTCCACTTTGCTGGGACCTCCTCTCTCTCTCTCTCTCTCTCTCTCTCTCTCTCTCTCTCTCTCTCTCTCTCTCTCTCTCTCTCTCCCTCCCTCCCTCCCTCCCCTCCCTCCCCTCCCTCCCTCCCTCCCTCCCTCCCTCCCTCCCCCCTCCCTCCCTCCCTCCCTCCCCGAAACAAAACCCTGGCTACGTGCCTGCCTCCAGATGACTGTTGTAGCTCGATCCAAGCTCATATTTATAAACTCCACTCCAAAAATCACTCCTTGGCGTCCTCCCCATAGAAGGATCTATTCAAATACTAACGGGTATGATGTACCACACAGCGAAAGGAGCGTGTGGCGTCCATTTGACTTCTGCGTCGAACAGAGCAGCAAACATAAACGATGAGGGGACATACGTGGCCCAGAAATTCCAAAAGCGAGGTCAAGCTAGGGTCTCATTGGGAAAAGGACAGTGTAGACATTCTTCTATTGAGGACAAGCCCTGCTTCTATAGTTCTGCAGTGCGGTGGCATTTTCCAGCTCACGATCTCTCCTCTTGATGCTATAGAAGATGAGACACGCGCAGACGGCGTACAGAAAAATGCCCCATGTCCTCCGGCTTAGGTCTATTTACGAATTCCACTGGTCGTTTTGGATCAATGGCCTAAATCCACGACGAAGCACGCGATCCGTGCGATGTCGCCGCATTTCCGGCTCCACCAGCGAAAGACGATCTCCCCTCCGGGAGCAGCCGGCGATGGCAGGAGCCCGGATGAGAGAGAGAGAAGACTTGCGAAATGGGAAAATCTAACGTGGGCGTTACAGCCAGACGCCGAACGGTAAGACCCCGGATGATGACAGAATGAGAAATACATAGCAACTAGTAGCAAGACAGCACAGCAAATATTCATTCTGACCGGCCACGGCACACGAGGTCGAAGTGATGCAGTCAATTGTATACTCATATTGCCCGCTGCTTCAAAGGGAGGGGCGGCTCCTGGATCAGAACAAAAATATCTTGTTGTCGAGCCAATCTCACGAGCTACGTGTTGACTTCCCCACCTTCTCAACAATGTTCGCGGGAACCTTTTTCGCGCGAAGCCGTTAATGCGCGCGTAGTCTCTCGGAAACCACCGACAAAGGTCACAACTCAGACATTTTGCAGTGAACGCGTTAACAATGTACGCTGCTGTTACCGTCGCGCCAAGGACAAGTTACAAAAGAGCGCAATACATGTGCTAAACACACACACACACACACATCATGAGTTGCAAGGAGCAAACAGGTTGTCAGAGCACTATAAATAATCCACATGTCGCTATTACGAAGACCGCCTCATACCTTGTAAAACAAAACAACAACAAACATATCGCGAACTTTTGTTAACTCGCCCGTCTTATTATACTTCAGCTTCAAAGACAACGACAAGTTGATCTTCGTCCTTTTCTCTGTTTTAAATCTCCCGCTATTACATATCGTTTTTTAGCTTTGCCGGCGCACATCAGCGAAAAAAGCAACAAGCGACTATGAAAGATGTTGGCTCAAAAAGCGCGCAAACCGCTCAACTACGACCAACTTTTTTTGTTGTTGTTGTTAATCTTGATTTTTACCGAAGTACGCACAAGGTCGCGGAGCTGTAAAGTACGTAATTACATATCAAGTTACAATAAAATGTTAGCAACTGGAACCTAGTTACACATTCAGTTAACTTGCAAATAGTTCTATTTCGTTGCAGCTACTTTCCGAATTTTCCCGACGCCCTTATGGCATCAGACATGTACAAGTTACACAAAAAAGTAATTAAGCTACTGAGTATTGACTGATTTAATAACCGCAAAAAAGTAGCAAATTACTTTTAAAGTCACTTTTATTTTTTTATTTTTTTTTTTTTTTGGGGGGGGGGAGAGTAACAAGAAAGTACATAGGTTTTCATTTGTTAGCGATAGTTTGCTAGCCAAATATGAATCGGCTTGTTTTTTCACACAAATTCGTTAATAGCTGGTTCTGCTTCTGCGTGCCTAATTGTTTTGTACTTACTATGTTTGGTCAATGATGTACTGCGAATCTGTCCTTTCTACTCTGAGGTTTACCACTGCCTGGGCTTCATTTTTTAGACAGTGTTTGCTCGTTTACAGTGTTGCGTAAAGTGAAAGCACTCGAAGTAAAGTTCATAGTATATGAAAGGTTATGTACTTCAAGTAAAGTAGTGAGTATATTGGGTGCAATATACTTGAAGTAACATACTATAACTACAATATCATTCAAGGTAAAGTACAGTCGCCGGCCATATGAGCTCCCCCGGCCGAGCACCGACCGGATCAGCGAAAATCGCGCACGCGGCGCGTCGAGCGTTGCCGCGGTTTGGGAGCCGGGCTATTGGAACCAAACCATTCCCTTATCAAGGGGGTGGACGCATAGCTTTTATCGGGATTCCAGCCTTTCGAGGTGTGAATCACAAAAACACGGCCGATTAGAATTGCCGTCTTCGGGTGTTGGCCGCAAGTGCCCGGAGATGATGTTATAACAGCCGATAAACTGGGGCTTGCTTTAGGCGTAGATAAAGCAGCAGTGTCCGATCGATGTTTACAAATGTAAAAACCCTATGTTTGATATGATATTAGGCATGACAACGATGATCCCTCGGCAAGCGAGAAGTAGCCGACCAGGGGTGCTAAACTCGTCGAACACAAAGTTTGGGCCGAAGTTCACGGAACGCACCGATTGGACGATCCCGACGATGACTTGGCGCTTTTTTCGGCGGCGCCCAATCGGCGCGCTCCGCTAACTTCGGGATCGAACTTTTTGTTCCACGAGTTTAGGGCCCCAGGGGCCCTAAACTCGTCAAATACAAAGTTGGAGGCAAAGTTGACGGAGCGCGCCGATTGGACAATCACGACAATGACTTCGCGTTTTTCTCGTCGACATCCAATCGGCGCGCTCCGCGAACTTTCGGCTACAACTTTGTATCTGACGAGTTTAGGGCCCCAGGAAGCCATCTGCAAAGTCATCGTGGAGAGAATTACCCTTGGCGAAGCAACACGCTACTGAGCGCAGAACAATAGAGTCTCCTCGATAAAACGCGTTCATGAAGAGTGCCTGAATCTTTATTCAGCTTCAACACAATTTTTTTTTATCTATAGCATATTCTTATAGATTAAATAAATTATTTCAAAATCGCTCGTCATGCTCTAGTCTAGGTTTAAGAAAGATTGTAAGAAAGGGGGCTTGTGCGTAGGATTGCTCTTCGGGTAGGAAATATTTAAAATGACAAACCGGTTTTGCAAATAAAAAGGTAGCATATAACACGTCAGAGATATTATGCAGTGAAGAATTTCGATAAGCCATCTGCGTTTACCTACAGCCAGAAGCGGGAGTGTAATCGGCCGTGCTTCAGATTCACGTTCCAAAAAGGCGGAATGCTATTAATTCCTGTGTCCACCCCTTTGATAACGGAATGGTTTGGTCCCAATAGCCCGGCTCCCAGAACGCGGCAACGCTTTACGCGCCGCATGCGGGATTTTCGCTGCTCCGGTCGGTGTTCGGCCGGGGCAGCTCATATGGCCGGCGACTGTACAAGTACTTTTAACACAATCTTTCATGTTCACCTTTTATTGCCAATAAAGTCCTTTCTTTTTTTTAAAAATGGTATGCATTGCTCCAGGGGTAATCGGAGGTGCACCAGTTTTTTACGGAAATGGCAGCAAATATAGTATAAAGTCAAGTCGCCAGAGAGTAGTTGTTTTACTTTCGCCGACGAGTTATTTGACACAATCAACTTATAAGGCACTTATTTGTGTCGGTCTTATAGCCGCCATTACTCCACTCAGAGAAATGACCAGATGACGTCCGGAAAGAGCGCGTTTTCACACGACGATACGCCATTTTTTGTTTTCAAATTCGTGAAATGTACTCTGAAGTCGGGAGCTTAACATTCCTCGCAAAGAACCGGAAAAAATACTTCAATAAAGTACAAGTAGATGCTCAGAGAATGTACTTTAGGTATATAACTAAGTTTTCTAAACAGTAGTACTCTAAGTACCATCTACTTAGAGTACTTCCCAACACTGCTTGTTTATTATTTTTAGACAAAAAAAGTAGGGGGAATTACTAAGGTTTCTCAAACGGTCTTCGAATCTTTTAAGATCTGCATATTCTGAGTTTTGGGAGGGAAGGCAACGAAAAAGGTCACATTTTCGTTGCCCTTTAGCACGCGATTCTTCAAGTACAGCACAAACGAGGGGAGCACCAGATGAGCTTCAGGAGCCGGTGCTGCAATTTGTTGACTCCTTCGAGTGCGGATGCATTGTCACTGCGTACACCTTCTGTAGTGGACGAGAGTTTCTACGTTGGGGAGAAGCGGGGACCAGCCCTTTCTTCAAATGGGTCAAGACTCCTTGAGCTTCGGGACACAAAGAAACGCCAGTCTTCGGCGCTATTCCCGCAGTTAGTCGGCCTCTCTTGCGTCGTGTCTGTTCGCTCCCCGCGCTTCGTAGCAGTGTTGTTGCAGGGGGTGCTCGTGAAAATTTTTGGGGGGTTTCGAACCCTCCGAACTACTTTCTCCCCCCCCCCTTTCCCTTTCCTACGCCACAAGCTTCCCCCTCTTTGCAAATATAAACTGATCTTCCAACACCTTATCTCTTTCGTGCAGAAATGTTTGTTGATAGGCAAAACAACCACTAAAATTCCAAAGGAATTTGTAATTTAAGTAAGTATAAGTTACTTGGAAAAAGTAATTAAAGTAAACTACTAATTACCGAAATAAAAATGTAATTGCAAGTTACTAAACTACTCAGAAAAGTAGTTAAACTAGAGTAACTTGAGTAGAGTAGTTGAACTACGTACAAGTCTGCATCGCATAAATGCGCTGTTTGAGGTCTGCGTCACTGCCTTGAAACCTGTCGTGCGTAGCGAGTCAAATAGAACGGCTCTGAACAGATACACATTTTGGGGAATTGAACAGCACGTCGGTAATCACAGCCCCATAGCCTTTCTAAATGCCATATAGTGCACAGCTACATTTTTTTTAACCATAACTAGATACAACTGCGTGTGACTCTAACTTAGTTTTCATGAGTAACATGTTCAATCCTGCATGCAAGCAGGTACTTTCACAGCCGCAAAGGGTCGCCAGCAGTCGCCCGTATTGGAGATCAACGCGAGCGCGCCTCAATACTTTCTAAAATTCAGTGCCATCTGGTGCTTATATAGCAGTTTACTTTTTGCCGTACAAGTAACGGTAATCGACTTGCAGACTGTAGTATTTCGTTGGACACCATCACTCTCGCAACAGCATACGAGAATGTGTTCTTTATATCTTACAATTATTTTTGGATCTCAGTTTTGATGTTGACAAATATACAAGCGGTAAGAACGACACAGAAACCCACATTGACGCCATGATAAAAATGTATACATCAAGAATCCTTAAACTTAAGAGTCGATTATGTGCCGCCAACTGCACCTCTTGAGTCTTGTATTCAATTCCTGCGTCGTATCGTACTAACGTCTCGAATGTATAGGCCCCGCATCATCCGCTTAGGAGCATCTTCAACTTCTTCCACAATCAGTAACCGGCAGATATGCCATTCCTGAGATGATGACAGTGATCAAAGTGGCCAGACTGACCAAACGTCCAGCCAACCGAAGATTCGCAGACAATCAGCGCGCCGCGGAGTATCTATTATCTATGTTCAAGTATGCAGATGGACTCGGGCTTTCGCAACAAGACTTTTCCGGTACCCAAATATCGTGATGCACCGGACGCACACAGGTGCACAGCTGTTGCTTCGCGATAGAACGGCCCGATTAAGCTGAGACTTTAGCGTCCCGAAACAGAAGCTTTGATCTCCAGCTGCGAGCATGGGGAGTTCAAGATTAATTATCCGGGTCCTCGTACACGCGCATGGCGAACAATACTGCTGCCCGGATATTTGAAACGCTTCAAAGCTGGCAGAATGCGTCCTCAACAAAGCGGAATGTTCCATCAATAGATTTAGTCGTCGACTCTTCACACAGCTTACGCGGGCCCGCATGGTAAACGTAAAATTCGAAACACAGCGCAAGCAGGGCGTCTGCTTTTAGAGCGCAGCTCTTAGGCGCCCGTTTCCGGCTTGAGCGGCGTCGCCGTCGGCGTAACCGGGCGGTGAATTATGGGAAGTGTCCCACAATGCACCGCACGGGGAGGACGAGGGGGAGGAAGGAACAGGAGGGCGGAGGAGGAGAAGAGGGGAGGAGCTTGAAGGATGAGGGGAGGAGGAGGAGGATGGGGACGAGGAGGAAGAGCTCTGGGATAAGGGGAGGAGTAGCAGGGGGATGAGGAGGAGGAAAGAGGGGTATACCCTCCCCTCAGTACCCTTTCCTTCTCCTCCTCAAGAGCTGCGCTCTAATTCGGGGTTACAGGGTGTTCTAAACGTCTTTCATTTTTCTTTCGCATTTTGCTCAGACACTGGTGAGACAAGATATACTTAAAAAAAAAAAAAAAAGAAACAACTAACTAAAACAGTTATAAAAAAAAAAAGCTGGAGATGAATTTTTGGAGTATTTTTATCCCGCGAGTTTGAATATCACGTTCGTTTTCCCCGAATATGTAACTAAATGCGGCAAAACATCAAAAACGTCCGACCACTCACCATTCCAGATCTTTCGTCCGCCAAGCGCATGTCGTTCGTGGGGGCAGCGCGTGCAATTCCAAGGTTGCCAGATAAGTGACGTATTTTTTTTACCTTTTCTTTTTTTTTTGAAAATAGCGAGGGTGCGCGCGCATAGCTTTGATAGGCGCTGAAGATGCGTGAAAGCGGAGACTCCGAAAACTCTGGACATGACGTCACGCTCCGGGAACGAGAAGCTTCAGCGGTATTCGTGATCCTGGAGGCCAAATGAAGACGGTTGTCCTCAAATACAGAACCGCTTCAGTTTCCATTCAATGACGAACAACTAACTTTTCCATCCGCACTGGGGCTCAATGTATATTGAGCACGCGTCACCATATGGTTTTATTCTGTAGTCTAGTTTTCAGAGAAACGTAAAACAAAAAAAAAGCCAGCAATTGCCTGTTGCCCTGGGCTATATACCAACGGACTTTTGCGTTATTTATATACCAACGTCGCTCTGGGCTATATACCAACGGACTTCTGAGTTATTAGCGAGTTTTAGTAGACCGTGTTTGCCCCTCCGCTAAGCCTTTCCGCTACCCGGAACTCTACAGCCAAGGCCACCGGCGCGCAGGCGCAGTGGCGGTTTCTTCGTAGCGGAGGGATAGCGGAGGGGGAAACACGGTGTACTAAAATTCCCTATTTTCACAGCACGTGAAGTAACCGTGCGCAACAGACGAGTTGCGTCTTTACTGAGACACGTTCAACGCTACGCTAACATGTTAACATAACAAACCGTTTCTTTTTAACTCCGTGTAAAAGGTTGGGTATTTTGCAAATCACTGCTAGAGCATAACTTTTTTTTTTTTTTGCATTCTATTTTTAGGATTTAGTTTGACGAGAGCGAATATCACCGTTTAGGAATACGCAATGTCCACAATGAGCGCTTCTCAAAGCACTATCTTCATGGCAATCTTTTAATGTAAAAATAAAAGGAAAAAAAAATGGGAATCGCTTGTTTACGCCAACAATATCGCGCTTGTTGTGCCCAGGTGTTACTTGCCTCGAAGACGAATGCACGAAGCAGCGTAAAAGTCGAGTAAAAGTCCGTATACACAAAGTAAAGATCGTTTCGACGTCCCTGTCAGCAAAGCCGGAATATCTACGTTTCCACAGATCGGACTAACCGCCCGAGACAATCGACATTTTTTTCGGCCAGCTGCAAGGACGGGCTGACCTACTTTTCCGGCTTCGCGTTCCCGTTTGACATTCGCCGACGTGACAACCAGACGGAGCAAATCAGGCAGCGCCAAAAGGTGCATCGTCACGTCGTCTGCACCGGCTATCATAGACAGAAAAGCACCACGGGGCTATCGCAGTGCACCCGTTAAGCCGTTCACGACGAGCGCCATGACGATATACACTTTTGACGCAGCCTGATTGGCTCCATCAGAGCCGTATATTGGGAGGGTCTGGAAACTGGCCAGCCGGTGTGGCGACGAACGCGCCGGAGAGGAGAAAAGTGAAGGAAACAGAGGAGAGCGGCGAAGGAGCGAGAGAGAAGGCTACGCGTCGTCTGCTACGGGCTGATTTCTTTTTCGCCTGAATAAAAGTTTGCGCTCAAACGTAAAAAAGCTTCATTCGTTCGCCTTTTTTTTTTTTTTTTAGGCCATTGAGGAATAACATATCTTTTTCTTGTCAGAGCTTGCCAAATAAAGGTATAAATAACCGAAATTTGGACGTCGATTCCATGCATTCTGCCGCGCGAATGAACCGTCACAGCGGCGGGTAAACTGCCAGTCATCAACAAGAACACGCCACTTCGTCTCCCACCGGACACGCCCACCATCCTGCCAAAAACGTTCGAGAGGCCAGCCTCATCATCAGCGACATCAGCGGCGCCACACGATAAGAGGGACCGGCCGATCGCCTATGCTTTCACTGGGCATGGGAACAGCCATACGATGCGGACGGCTAACGTTTTTCGCTTCTTCTGTACGCAGGTTAGTAATATCGATTCTTTGTACACTAAAAAATCAAGCGACGTTTTTCTTTTGGTGTTCCCATGCCCACGGGAGTTGTTCTCGATCGTCGGTCAGAGTATAGATGTTGTAAAATTGCTGATGCTATGCGGCGACGTTGAGGTAAACCCCGGTCCTGAAACGCGTAGCAAACAGCTTGACGACATGTGCAAACTGCTTCAAGATGGTCAGTTAAACTACTAATGGTTGTAAATGAAATCAAAACAAATCAACAGCAGTTGGAAGACAAAATCACTGACATCTCTAACCGGCTCCAGAATGTGGAAACTAAGACTAATGTTCTTGATAGACTGGATTGTGAAGTACGCGCTACACATCAGGTTCTAGAAGAAGTTAAAAAAGAAAATGCATTCTTGCGTGCTAGACTTGACGACCTCGAAGATCGGTCTCGGCGAGACAATCTAATCTTTCATGGTATAGATGACTCGCCCTCAGAAACCTGGGCCCAATCTGAGCAAAAAGTACACTCGCTGCTTTCTAACGTCCCTGAGCTGAGCATTTCTGAAGAGGGAATCACTCGTGCGCACCGGCTTGGTACGTTTTCTCGAAACAAGTGTCGACCAGTAATGGTAAAACTTGTGTCAACCAAAACTAAAGAGAGCATCCTTTCAGCAAAAGCTAAACTAAAAACATGGAACGTCTCAGTCAATGAAGACTTCGCACCAGCCACACGTTATGCGCGCAAGAAGTTGTTTGACTTCGCAAAATCTCAGAGTCCCAATAGTATATTTAAGATAAGGTACAACAGGCTTCACCAAAACAAGAAGTGTTACGCCTACTGCAGTACGAGTGACGAAGTTTATGAAATTTCTAGTGCTACCAGTGCTACTGATAGAGGTGCCGAGTCACTCCAACCGCAACACGTGCAATCAGCAACGTCATAACAATCGTGCACTCTTCCAGTCAAAGATTCGACGGTGGAAAATGTTTGTTTTCTTTACAAATATCCGAAGCGTAATAAAGAAACGCGATGAATTGTGCTCCGCTCTTGATTCTGCTTCTGCCGACATCATTGTGTTGACCGAGACATGGCTCTCTAGCAAAATACGTAACGATGAACTTTTTTTTTGTGATAAGCAGTACAAAGTTTATCGGCATGATAGGGATTCGCGGACGGGCGGAGGCGTGCTGGTTGCAGTTGCTGATTATTGAGTCATCCAATATTAACTTAGCATCTAGCTTAGAAATTGTGTGTGTACGTTTCCAACTAAGTCACAGAAACATTGTTGTCTGTGCATGTTACCGCCCACCTACCTTTGCTAAGAATTTTGTGGAGTTATTACATGACACACTTAGCGGGATTGTTTCAAGGTTTCCTAACTCGCAGCTATTTATTTTTGGCGATTTTAACTACCCAAATATTAACTGGTCACAAGATATTCCTATTTGCGTGCCTTATTCTTCTGAAAGCAACGATTTCCTAAATCTCTGTGCAGATTTTAATCTTTCGCAATTAGTAACCGAGCCCACGAGAATTACGTCCTCAGCATCCAACGTTCTTGATCTTATTTTAACTACGTCTAAGGACCTCGTAGAGCCGATCTCTTATCTTCCAGGTCTTAGCGACCATTTAGCCTTGCATTTTTTCCTGAAAAGTCCTAAGAACAATCCTGCTGATTGTGTCAAACACATCCGTGATTACGCCAGAGCCGACTTTGAATCCATAAACCGCGAGCTATGTACATTCATGGGCTCTTATATGCAGAATTTTTCAGAACGATCGGTTGAAGGCAATTGGTGTCTGTTCAAAGATAAAATTACTTCATTGATCACCAACTACAATCCCTGTCGTGTTGTCAAATCAAACTCGAAATCACCTTGGTATAATACGACTTTAAAAAAGCTGTCTAATAAGAAAAAGCGCTTGTTTCGAGCAGCTAAATCATCAATGTCTCCCGATCGCTGGGCCGCGTACCATTCGGCAGCTGAAGTATACAAAGTGGCCGTCGATGAAACTAAATATAACTTCTTCAGCATAAAATTACCCTCAATGCTCACTAACAATCCAAAACAGTTTTGGAACTTAGTCAACCCTGCCGACAAACATTTAATACAACTTAAAAATTCAGGCGGAGAGGTGATTTCTGGTGAAGATTGCGCTATGACTTTCAACGAAAGTTTCATCAGTGTCTTTAGTGATTTCTTAGGTGCCAACCATCCCGTACTACCATCTTCTGATTTTTTGCCCATGTTAACAATTGTGTTTGATCCACCCGGTATTGTTAAAATTATTGAAAACCTCAAGCTGTCGTCGGCATCAGGTGTCGACGAGATAAACGCGAAATTTCTAAAAAATACCAAAATGTACTCCTCAATCATCTTGTCATCTTTGTTTCAACAATCACTTGATCATGGCGTCTTACCCGAGGACTGGTAGGTAGGGAAGGTTGTTCCAATTCACAAAGCTGGTGACCGTTTCTCCCCTTTCAATTACAGGCCAATATCCCTTACTAGCGTACCCTGCAAAATCATGGAGCACATAATTTCTTCACAGCTCTCGCGTTTCCTGGAGTGCAACTCCTTCTTTAGCCCTTTTCAACATGGATTCCGCAAATCTTTCTCGTGCGATACTCAGCTTTTAGTTTTCACCCACAACCTCCACTCGGCTCTGGACCGTGGATCTCAGACTGACTGCATCTTTCTGGACTTTGCAAAGGCTTTCGATAAGGTAACACATAAACTACTACTATACAAGCTTAGCCTACTCAGTATTGATCCATATATCTTATCTTGGTTAGAGTGTTTCCTCACTAACAGATCGCAATTTGTAACTGTCAATAACAAAAACTCGTCATCGTCCCTCGTTAAGTCCGGTGTACCACAGGGTTCTGTCCTAGGCCCCCTCTTATTCTTAGTATATATAAATGACCTACCTACTAGCATTTCCTCCTCCATAAGCGTATTTGCGGATGATTGCGTTGTTTACCGTGAAATTACTAATGACTCTGACGTACACATAATTCAATCTGATTTAAATGCAATTTCTTCCTGGTGTGATGCTTGGCACATGAAACTAAACACTATGAAGTGTAAGACAATGAGGATTTCTCGCAAAGCAGCACTCTGTCCTAACTACTTCCTATCAAATACCATCCTTGAAAACGTATCAACTTACAAATATCTAGGTGTTCATATCTCTTCTGACCTATCATGGAAAACTCACACCGAATATATCGTTAATAACAGTAACCGCATGCTTGGATATTTAAGACGTAACTTTTCTCTAGCTCCATCATCATTAAAATTACTACTTTATAAAACACTGGTGCGACCAAAACTTGAATATGCATGCTCGGTCTGGGATCCCGGTACAGAAAGCCTCATATCAGCGCTTGAAGCCATCCAAAACCGGTCAGCACGTTTTATATTATCAAACTACCATCGTACATCAAGCGTCAGATCCATGAAAGCTAGTCTCTCACTGCCCCCTCTTTCCACTCGTCGCACTATCTCCCGTCTCTGTTTATTCCATAAAATTTACTATGCCAATTCACTCTTGAAAGAACAACTAATCAGTGCTCCCATCTACGTATCTTCTCGCCTCGATCACTGCTGCAAAGTTGGTATACCCACTTCCATTTCAAATTCTTTTTTCAAATCTTTCATCCCAAAAACATCTCGTGATTGGAACGGCCTTCCCTCACCCATTGCGTCCATTGGCGATTTTGTCCTCTTTAAAGAAGCTTTAACAAGTCACTATTCATGATCTGTGCCGGACTAACCATTTTCAGCGTTTTTTGTACTTCCGTTGCCCACCCCCTCTGTAATGCTTCGGCCCTGAGGGTATAATAAATAAATAAATAAATAAATGAAAATGGCGGCCCTCTCCGCTCAGCTGGGAACAGCCGAGAGTTTCCGCGCATGCGCTCACGCCTCTCACTTTGTGCCGCGGGCAGATTGGCTCACTGGGAAGGGGGGCGTTACGGCGGCGAGATAATAGACTGGCGAAACTGGCGGGTTAGCCGTTCTAGTTTCAAATATAGACCTACTCAACTCTCTGACGTCACGTAGCTGCGGTGGCGCTGCTGTCGGCACCGCGCATGCGCAGATGCTTCGCCTCGGGCGAATCTGGTTTCTGCGCGCGCGCAGCGCACACGCCTTTTGGGGGCAAACGCGGGCTTGTTTGGAAACAGTCGGTTGGTCGATACGGCTTCCCGAATAATGGCGCCCGCAAAGTGCGTACGAGCGCTCAGAAATAAACACGGTAGCAGGAAGGCTCGCGGCAGCCAAACCCTGTGTCTGTGGGTAACGCAGGCGTAAACATAGCTACAAATCTAGTAATGTTTTGCAGCCAAGAGGACGCGGAAGCCTCGACTACAACCGCATCCGCGAAGGGAATGTATATCTTTTGCGAATGCGTACCCAATTCCACCAAACAAAACAATGCCGTAAAAGAAAAAAAAAAAAAACGAGAACAGAACCGGACAGCACGAGATTCATTGCACCAATGCAGGGTTAGTAAGTGAACACTGAGGGAAGGACAAAGGTACATTCCGCTTAAATGATCACGTCTCGCGGACGTGAGGGCCACAGCGTCTCTTTTGTGGTCGCGTCTTGGGGACGCTGCAACGTCCAACAAAAACGGGCCTATGAAGCCGAGGTACAATATAGCCGAGGTAGCTGACCGCGTAAAGTTCCAATACACCGCAAGAAAGGCATGTTATAGAATTGGCATAGAATTCGTAACACCCGTGCGCCGCACCTCCGCGGCACCAGCTGTCGAAGTAAGGGTTGCCTCTCCAACTCACGGACAGCCCTGGTACAGTCGTAAACAGATAGACCTTCCCCAAAAAGGAGACTTCTAGCCGGTGCTATATACATTCAGCGTTCGTGCGCATGGCGCGTGGCCTGCCAGTTTTGCGAAGCGACGAACATGCGGCGCGTCCATGTTCGTCGCTCCGGCGTCTTCTGCAGCGTCTCGCGCACCTCGTGAGCGCAGCCGAAGCACAGCGGCCCTCTCCCGCTCGCCCAGCCGTGCCAGCGCGACTTCGTTTTTTTTTTTTTTTTATTTATTTATTTTTTTTTTTTTTTTTTCGTTACAGTCGTGTGTCTGCGTCCGGGGGACACGACGATACGCTTCGCTTGGATACGCAGCCCCGCAAACCTGCGAGGGCGAGCCCGGCGAGGCTCCCTCGACACGGACGCTTGAACCCGTCAAAACGCGCAAGGGCAAGGTTGAGAGTAGGCGCCTGGCAGCAGCGCGGTGTCTCATGCCATCGACGGACGCGAGAGGCAGCAGCCGTGCTCGCCGAGAACACCGCTAAAACGTCCGCGGCAAGCGCCACACTATACTTCCTCGATGCGTACCTTTTCAAATACGACAACCGGCAACACGAATGACGAGGTGCATTTCGCGGAAATAAAATGGCGTCTTTCATCGATGTATATACAAGAGGTCTACTAAACTCAACAGCTGAGTTTGAGACGTCGTCTAGCCGACTTCTCTCCCTGTCTCTTCTACTTCTGGTTGTTTTCAAGGTTTCTTTCACACCCAGTCTCAGGTGCTTTAACATAATGGTAAACTTGCACCAGCTCGCCTGCGCACTCACTGCGTTTGCGTCTTTCAGTTGTGGGGAGGGACCCTTTCGGCCGCCTCGCCCTCGGGCAGACATGTACATACGTAACGCGTTACTAGTAACGAGCTACTTCTACCTAGTTAATTTTTTCCAGTAACGAGTAACGAGTCTCGTTACTCCTTTTTTTAAAAACGAAGTGTCTAGCGTTACGTCCGACGTAACCCAAGTTACGTCCAAATCACCGCCTTCCCTAGGTTCACGGGGGAGAGAGAGGAGGGCCGGGGGGGGGGGGGGGGGGGGTTAGGTATACGCGTTTCAGTGCTCCGTCCGAACGTAACGCTAGCCACAGCGTTTAAAAAAAAAAGAAACGAGTAACGCACTTAGTTACTTTTAATTACAATTAACGAGTAACGGTATCTCGTTAGTTTTAAGGAGTAACGTGTACGGCACCGTCCAAAGAGCCTCGTTTTAATTCGAACTTGAGTATCCGTCTATTGCGAGAACGGTAGGTGGGCAACCCGAAAAACTAGACACTGACAATTGTAGGTATTCTGTTACTCAGTTGTGGGGATTAAGCTACTCACAGGACCGAGCCAATAAAGGTCCAATGTCCTAAGCGCACTCCCACCGCGCGGCCACGCTACCACGAGAGCGGTTGCCGCGCCGGGTTCGAGAGAGACATGTTTTTATTTGATGAGGGGTTCACCCGCTATGGAGTTGTGCTTCTGAGACGGGAGGGGAAGGGTAGTGAAGGGTGAGGGGGTGAGGGAGGTTTCATGATGATGGTAGTGACGTCTTAGATGAGGCTATGTACACCTGACTCCCTGATATACTGTATCAAGGAGTCGAGGATGGCTTTCCTGTGCTGAGGAGTGCCCGTTGGATTGGTCCACTCCTCGAGCGTCGTAGGCTTGTCTACGCCCTGGATCTTGTCCAGAGCATCATTTCTATGATGCTCGAGGCCCTTACAGGCCCAGAGCAGATGCTGCAATGTTGCCTCGGCTCCTTCCGAGCAGCTCGTGCAGGTTGGGTCCATATCTTCTTTCAGTCCAAAAAATACTAGTTTGGATGGTGTAAGTGCAGTATTCGTTCTTATTCTTCGAATCCTGACGGTTTCCCACCGACTGTATCCCACCAGTATGTTGCTGTCTGTCGGCGGAAGCTGGCTGCGAAGGTAGGCCTTTCTCTCCAGTTTGGCGAGTTCGGCCCGTTCCTCCGGGTCCATTGCTTCCGCCTTCATCTTCTCCCGAGAGGTTGAGCCTGGTGCGGAGTGAGTGCTACAGGCTGTCTCCGCTGCGGCTCGGTGTGCCCTCTCGTTCCCGGGTATGCCACTGTGTCCGGGTAGCCACTCGATTGTAAGTATGGTGCCCCTTGTGCGGAGCTCCACTGCCACTTTCTTTATTTGCTTTACCGTGCGACTCTTTGTTCTGCTGCATCGGCACGCACGAATTGATTCTTGTGAGTCCGTAAAAATTCGTGCCTTGCCTGGCTGGGTCTGTTTCTTGAGCACGTCTTTCACCGCCGCCAAGATAGCCCTCAGTTCTGCCTCTCTGATAGAAGTCCCTTCGGAAAGTATTTCGGTGCTCTCTTCATTTCTTCGTGGATCGTACCACGACGTAGTCGTGGCGTTTTCTGTCTTGGCGGCGTCCGTGTACCGTAACTCATCTTCTGTCGCGTGCGTTTCGCACCAGCTTGCGTGTAGTCTGGCCGCTCGAGCCCGCTTCCCTTGGTTGAGAGTCTTCGGCATGGGTTTGTGGTCGGTGATGGTGTTATCTTGCCATGGAGGCTGCGGTTCCTCTAGCGGGGGCCTGTCTCGCATGTCGTATCCTAGAATTGCTAGGAGCTTGCGTCCGTGCTCTGTTCTCTCGAGCCGTTGAAATTGGGCAAGGTTCTGAACCTCGGCACGCTCTTCGATAGTGTTCATCTGGGCTTCTTTCCTCAGGTCTTCTATAGCTGTGTATTTTGGAAGGCCTGTGACTGCCCTCATCAATTGGTAGTTCAACCTTTCAAGTTGCTTCCAGTGTTTTCTGGTCAGATTGAGCCAGTTGCAGCTGTACAATGCTTTGGGTGTGAGTACTGCCTCCGTTAAGATCCTGAGAGTTTTCTCGTCAGCGCCCCAGGACTTGCTCGTGATCTTTCGGATGAGCTTGAGACCTTGTGCCCACCACTTCTGTAGCTCGGGTATCCACCTCGTGGTGCGCGCCGTCTCCTCGAAGGTGACTCCCAGTATCTTGATGTGTGGGCGTCTACTTATTTCCTGTCCACTGATCTCTAGTCGTATCAAGTCGGCTATTCCTTTCCTATGGTCCCTTGGTCTGGCCACAACCATGTACTGTGTTTTATCCGGTGATGGCTCCATCCCAACTTCAGAGAGATATCGAGCGACCTCATCTATACCTTCTTGCATCGTCTGCTCTTGGTCTCCCAAGGAGCCTCCGCGTGTCCAGAGCGTGACATCGTCTGCATATATGGTGAAGCCCAGACCATCGATATTCCGAAGCCTGGTAGGCAACTCTGCCATCACCATATTGAAGAGTGTCGGTGAGATCACTGCTCCTTGTGGTACACCCCTGCCGTTCGGGGTGTCGGGTCCTTTAGTGTTACCAATCTTCACTTGGAACCTTCTGCCCCGCAGAAAGTCTTGTATGAAGGCCAGGCATTTTCCTTGGATTCCGCACCTCCTAGCTCCTTTTATGACTGCCCAGTGTGGGACGGCATCGAAGGCCTTCTTAATGTCCAGGGCGACAACGAGGCGTGGGTCTTGCTGATTTTTGTTGGCCATGACGTCCTCGTAGAGGAGCTTGAGGCTGTCCTGGGTTCCCATCGCCTCCCTGAAACCCGTTTGTCTGGGATCGAGCCTGTTGTGAGTTTCCAAGTACCACTGTAGTCTTCGGAGAACAATTTTTTCCATTGTTTTGCAAATGTTCGATGTAAGTGAGACAGGTCTTAGATTCTCTATCCTGTCTTGGAGCTTGCCTGGTTTGGGGATGGGCGTTACCCACGAGAGTTTCCATTGTCTCGGCAGCACTCCGGAGTTCCAAACTTCGTTATACCTATTCAGAAGTTTTTCTTTGGCTTCTTCGGGAAGATTCCTTAGGGCTTGGTACGTAATGCCGTCGGGACCCGGTGCGCTGCCTGTGTTGGCCGTGTATAAGGCTTCCAACAGTTCTCCCATGTTAAGCTGGTCCTCCATCCCAGGTTCTTCTGGTGCCTCAAGAATGTGGGTACTTTCGGATGTTTTGCTAGTCCTCGGCGGTGCTTCGCTAACTTGTGGAAAGAAAAGTTCGCCTGCCCTGACTGCCATTTCTTCTTCGGTTATGTTTAGTCGGAGGGCTAAGTTTTGTGCCGCATTCCTTGCCTTTCGCCTTTTACCGTCCATGCCTCTGTAGGTCCTCCAGGCTTTCCCAAGGCCGGTCTTCTCATTGAAGGATCCGCAGTGCGCCCTCCATCTCGTCCTGCCGAGCTCCTTGGAATACCTGGTGGCTTTGGCTGTGGCTATATTGAGTTTAATTTTTTGCGGTGTCGTTCTAACTTTTTTGTATTTCTGTAGGGCTTGGAGCCGGCTAGCCCAGAGATTTAACAGATGTGTGTCTGGCGTGGGGCTCCCACGTTTCACCGAGATTTGCGTCTTCGACCCCGTGAGCGCCTCTTGTATGCAGACCTCGATGTCCCTGTCGTTCCCAATATTTTGGGTCACAATCTCTCTGAAGCGATCCCACTTGATGATAGGTCTCATCTCTCGGCCTTTCCTCCCTACGCAGTGTGGTACCTTCAACTCGATGGGGTAGTGGTCGCTGCCCAACGTGTCCCTCCATGGCTTCCACTCGAGGGTCAGGTCCCCCATGGTCCACGTGAGATCCGGTGTGGTATCCTTCTGTCTCTGCTGCTTAGCAAGCCTCGTCTTCACTCCAGTTTCATTTTGAAGCTCCAGGCCTTCCCTTCTCATAGCTTCCAGCAGTTCCCTGCCCTTTTTTGTATTTGTTGCGTACCCCCATTTTTTGTGTGGGGCATTGAAGTCCCCGGCCACAATCAGTGGGTCTCCGTCGGCTAATTCAACTAGGCCGCGGATCCAGCTTGCTGTCTCTCCGTCCTTTGGTTTGGCTCTGGGTCTGATGTATATAGAAGCGAGTACCATCTTTAGCCCGCCATGTCTGACTCTCGCTGCGACGACCTCCCTGTCGCTAGAACATAGCACGGAGGTGTCAAGCTGCGCCTGTGGTAGATGCCGAAGAACTCCGATAGCCGCCCATCCCTTCCGAGTCACCGGGTTCCTCTCCCAGGGGCTTGGGACGGTCTCAATGATAGGCGTTAAGTAAAAGTTATAGCAGGGTAGGGTCATGTTCGGGCTTCTCGTTTCTTGAAGTAATAGAAATTCTGGCGGCGCTTGTCGTTCGAAGCGCAGTTTAAGTTCCGCACTTCTTGCCGTAAACGTGCTGCAGTTCCATTGTACGATGCGGGTCACATCCGTCTTTGTTCGTCCGGTCGTCATTCTTCTAACGTCGTGCATGTCTCAGTTCTGCTATCTCTTTCTTGATTTCGCCTAGTGTCTGGAAGATCATCTTGAAGCCAAGTGACATCTCCTCTCGAAGTTTGTTGTGCTCAGTTTCTGCGTCGAAGGGTGATTTGAGCGGTCGCGTTGCCGGCACCAGAGTTGCCCTCGGTTGGGCCCATTCGGGCATCCAGGCCAGACACTTGCCCTGCTCTTCGTGAATCATTCCTTGCGTTGATCCTTGCTTGGCTTCGACCCTGGGCTGTTCTGCAGGTGGTCTTCGATTGTCCGTGGCTGCCGCGGCATAGCTTTCTCTTGGTTGGTGTTTTGGTGGCTGCTTTCGGAGTTTCGTTTTCTCGGGTATCTTCCTTTTCGGGCACGCATTACTAGTGGCGACATGATGCCCCTCGCAGTTTCGGCACTTGGGTTCCCTGTTGCATTGTTCCATATCTTCCTCGTGTGTGTAGCCGCAATGGCCGCATCTGCTTTCTTTGATGGGGCATACATCGCTCTTGTGACCGATTCCATGGCAATTGTAACATACGACGGGCCGGGGACGGTACGGCCTCACAGTGAAGATCTCTCTGCTGAACATTACGTTCTTTGGTAGCCTAGTGCCCTCGAACGTGATGACGACGGCGTTGCTAGTTTTGCCCATAAGTCTTGCGAAGACGATCTTCGCGGTTCGACATACCAGATCTGGAATGAGTGTTTCTGGGGTTTCAGCGCTGTTGTCTCCATGCAGGTAGATAACCCCGCGCACTTGATTGTGTCCAATTGCCTTGTAGGGTTTCAGGGCGTATGAATCTTTGTCTTTCTTCACTTCCGTCACCTGGAGTAATTTTTCTGTTATCTTTTCGTCCCTGGTGGTGAGCGCGATAGTATTAGCTCTGGGCTGAATTTGAATCTTGTAGTCTTCGGATTCTGCGATTCCCGCCTCTGCTACGGCTCGCCTAATTTCCCTCGGTGTAAAGTTCTTAACGTTCTCTTTGCAGATGGGCTTCAGAACGACGGTTTGCACGGACGCCTGAGTCTCCTGCGTGTTTTCCGCAGCTGTTATGTCGTCCGATTCTACATTGGTCCACTTCGGACGTTTCCTCCTGCGCTTATTCGCGACTAAGTACTCGATGTCGTCTCCGGCATTCCCTCCCATCATGACAGTACCAGTGCCGTCAGGCTGAACTTTGCTTCCCTTAGCAAAGGGCTTTTCCAAATTTTGAGATTCTTCCAGCGTCGGAAACTCGTGTAAAAAACAAGAGCTCACCTGCTCATTCGCGGCGCCCTGCGGACTTGAGCTTCTGGTTAGGTTCAGTGTCCCTTGAGCGTAATTGACTAGAAGTCCAGTTATCAACTTTCCGATGTCTTCCTTGGCAATTCCTAAATGCATGAGAAGTCCGGTGTCAAGTTGGATATCGATGGTCGTGACGTTGGGCGTGGGCAGCTGCGTCAGATCTGTTGAGGTCTGAGGACCGCCGGTGCCAGAGGTTAGGCTTACCACGGTATCCATGTTCTCAATTTCCAAATTCGCCGAAATTGACCCCGTGGGGTTCAAAATCGCTGGACGGGGGGTCCCTTGGTGTGGGCAGCTGGACGGGAGGTCCCTTGGCGTGGGCAGCTGCGTCACATCTGTTGAGGTCTGAAGACCGCCGGTGCCAGAGGTTAGGCTTACCACGGTATCCATGTTCTTAATTTCCAAATTCGCCGAAATTGACCCCGTGGGGTTCAAAATCACTGGACGGGGGGTCCCTTGGTGGTCCATGGCATTGTCCTCGTCGATTGGAGTTGTGCCTGGGGGGCTAGCACCCCCCAAACAGGATACAGAAATCGCTTTCGGCGGAGCGCTAAGAAAACACGTCTGCCCTCAGCAATTAGAAGAAGACGAATCCCGCGCCGGGTTCGTTCCATGACTGCAACGAGTAGAAGTAACGCCGTACCAGACGATAATCCAGATCCAGACATCGTTCATTGGAACTAGGATTCCGTAAACACACCGCGGCCGAGATTGTCTGGGGTCATACGCCCCGAACCACTCGTCGAACAGAGGAGGCCTCGGTGGTTCGGGGACAAAGCGCCGGCCTACGGAGCCCCAGGTGGCGGGTTCGAATCCCGGCCGAGGTGCACGCAATGTGATGAAGGCGTATTGCGGAGAAGGCGCCGCGTAACCGAGCTTTCGGTGGCACGTCAAAAGATTCTCGGGTGGTCAAAATGTATCCTCAGTCCTCCGCTAGGGCGTGCCAGATTCGTTTGTTTGCACGTAAAACCCCCAAATTTAGCTAGTGAGAGGTCAACAATAGACATCCTTTGTCAATCGGATCCAACCGAGCATACTTCTCGACAGCTCGCTCACGGGAGGGCCAGCCCGTCGCGCCGACCGGTTTTTTGAGGGAGGAGGAAAAGCCCTTTCCAAATGGGATAAAAGGAGATAGCGAAAGAGAGGGCCAAACGGGTTATCTACCCCCAAAAGCGCTCGCGTCCGACGACGCGAAGATGCAAAGATTGCGCCATCGCGATCATATCAAAGTTGGAGAATAAGGATTACCACACAGTATAGGGCGACGTTTATCGGAACACGTGAGCTGAACTCCACAGCTAGGAATGTCCTTCACCCGTGCAATAAGGTACGTTGGTTGAACCTTTCTAAAATCGTGTTCAGACCGAATATAAACCCGGAGGCGTATTCGCTCTTCAACGACTCTTCAACGTCGCCGGAGACGTATTCGCAAGGAAGCGGGGAAACGTAACTGATGAGAACTTGAAGAGCCAACTACAGCTTAAGGTAGACGACTACTGAAAAGAAAATAATAAACCATGTAACAAAAGCAGTTGTGTATTGGCCGTCAAAGTATGGCCAGCTTTCTGGGACACGCTGTTTTAGTTCCCGATTCTCACGACACGCGGCGTATCAACCTTGAGCCACCTAGAGTGCCTTCATACACACGCGCGCTTTTGCTTGAGTGGTGACATCTCGGCCATTTTTCCGCCCAATCGTTTTTTTATGCATTTTGAAGTGCGCGCAATCCGGTGTCACTCAGCTCGAGCGCGTAGCTTTGGCTGATGCATAGACGCCATCTTACCGCCCAAGTCACGCACCGAGTGCGCGAGAGCGTCACGCGCTGGCACATTCCGGACAACAATGGATGTCTTCACCCTGAGACAGACAGACATCTAGGCACCCTAGAGCCACCTAAAGCCCCTCGATATGTTTGCGTTTGTCGTGCAAGTAGCGCCAAATGCGCCAGAGCACGAGACCCACGTCTCGAGCGGCCCTTGGAAGCGAATGGCGGCGCAGCACTGAAATGAGCGGCCCTAGGAAGCAAATGGCGGCGGAGCACCCGCTCGTGGCACGTGTCTCGCGCGTTTCCACAACAATGGTTGGCGGTACTTGTAAAAAAACGCCTTTATCAAGGGGCTTTAGAGCCACCTAAAGCCCCTTCATATTTCAAAAGTAGCGCAAGGTTCGTCGTTGCACGAGGCACGTGCAACGTGCAACCCTTGGGAAGATCATGGCGGCACAGCGCAGCACTGTGCTAGCTTTCAGACGCCATGAATTTCCCAGAAGATCTTTCCAAGAGACCAAAAATGCGGCCGAAACTTAATTCTTGAGTAACTTAATTGCTTGAGTGGTGACATCTCAGCCACTTTTCCGCCCAATCGTTTCTTTTTTTTTTTTTTTTTTTTTTTTTTTTTATGCATTTTGAAACGCGCGCAACCTGGTGTCACTCAGCTCGGGCGTGTAACTTTGACTAATGCATAGACGCCATTTTACCGCCCAAGTCAAGCACCGAGTGCGCCAGAGCGTCACGCGCTGGCACATTCAGGGCAACAATGGATGTCTTCACCCTCAGACAGACAGCCATGTAGGCACCCTAGAGCAAGATAAATAGAGAATTCGAAGCGCCTCACCGCGATTTGAACCTCCTCTCCTGTGCATCTCTCCGGCCTCCCACTCTTTTCACCGTTTGCGCCTGGCCAAATACATTACTAGAGGGAATACATTCCACTCCGCTCATTTGCATTAGACAGAACGCCTACAGCGCCGAATCCAGCCCTGACGTAGGAAAAACACGCGCCAAGTCTTCGTGTTTTTTTTGTTTTTTTTTTTCTTTTTTTGCAAATAAGCTATTATCATTATTAGTTGCAGACATTTCACGACTACGCGCTATGCTACGCCGGCGGTCGGTGCGCCGTGCAAGCCACTGCAGTGTCTCGAGGTGTGAAACAACGTCAAATGTGTTGCGTGGTGTTTTCGTTTGCTACTTTTTCGAAACGATGCACATGATATACCCCGAGTTTCAGCAAACATTAGTTTAGTTTAGATTTCTGAATTTGGCTTTTAGAAACAAAAAATCTCCCCAATTATGAGTATTTCGCCGTTTTGCGTTCAAAAGACAATCTGTTATTTTCTGTATTGCTTATGTTATTTCAGTGATGTGAGCCACTAGTATGGTGTAGTTTGCAATTTGTATCCTCTAAACAAGGAATTAAGGCGCTACCGGCTGTTGGTCAGCAAAGCATTTTGTCTTTAGTCCTTAGTTTTTGGTCTTTATTTATTTGGTTCTGAAGAGCTGCGGCACCGCGGAAAGGCAGCAGCCCGTACCATGGAGGCCCGCGGTGCCGCGTCTAGTGAACACGATAATGTGATGAAATTTTCATCCCATTGAAATTTTCAGAAAATCACTTATAACTTTTGAAAAAGGTATCGGATCGGGCTGAAGTTTTGGCAACTGGTTGTGACCTCTATCGCTACCTCTGGGGCGGAAAACGAGCGTTGGACGATGCCTAGTTTATTTTTTGCAAAAAAAAAAAAAACTATTTTTTTATTTTTACACCCTGTACATGCATGATGACGACGACATGGATTGTTGGTATTGGGGAGGATGGCAGTCCGATTCGAAAAAGTCCAGATTTCATGGAGGTGGGTTGGGCGGGTCAGCAGCGAGTCATGGCGGTCTGGCACGGCGTTCGATCGGTGCATGAAGAAGCCCCAGGTACATGATGGCGCTGTTGCTCACTGGGGTCCACTGGGATCGAAGCATCAAGCCCCAAGGAGGTAGCCCAGTCAAAGTAGAAGCTGCCGCTTCCGAGGAACCAGGGCTCAGATTGAGGCACCGCCGACGCCCGGCGCGTCATCCTCTCAACGACGTTGTTGTTGTGTTCTTTATTTATACGCGTATATATGTATAAATACAATAAGATAAAAAGACACACAATCGAACGGCCAGCGGCGCGCCGTTCTAGTTATATTTCTAGTTCTTTCTCGTTATACACGCCTGAAAGAATTTTATTCAGTTTGTGCCTGTAACCGAGCTAAAACTTTACGTACGCAGGCAAATGAAAGCAAATCAATGCAAGTGTTTCAGACCCTACATAACGTTTGCTTATATTTGAAATCCAGGGCCCACATTTTGATTGTAAACATCTAGTTATTATATAGTCATATTATAACCGCCACATTCTTAGTCAATATGCTGTCACAAACGCACCGTACAAATGTTTCTTTCGATAAGCCAATGTAAAGGTAGCTTGGCCGCAAGCTTCTTGCTGCAAGGCGGAGTGCTAACTTTACAGGGGCAAAAAGCGGGCCGAATTTCAAAGTCTCGAGAAATAAAAAGTATTAATTAAAATACCGAAATTTTAACTGCGGTGTGTGCTATGAGTCGGCAGCTATTATATTCCTCGGGAACTTTACGATTCTTCATTTAAGTGAGAAGAAATTTAAAGTTTTGTCAAAGTGGCCCATAGGACCCAATGCAACAATATTATATCGGGCCCAGGAATAAAAAGTATACAATCCAGAGGTTCAAGTAGGTATTCAATAAGAGTGTATTAGTGCCCTCTATAGATATCCCGTGGAACTTAAGGATTTCTGCAGTAGTTTGGTTGAAATCATCATTTTACTGCGTTTTGTTGAGAACAGCCAAGAGAGGGCGCAAGGAGACCGTGTCCAGGAATGGTGGGGATGCGAGAAAAGTAGCTCGTTAGACTTGAGGCAAAGTAACGTGTTCCAATTTAAAACTAGGGTTTGGGCTATAGTTGGTCCATTAGTAAATAAAAGGTGGCGATTGAGTGCAATATGGTTTCGGTAATATGTCTATATGACATGTAGGTGACGATGGTGATAATAAAACCAGTTGAGAGTGAAGCGCCTTTACTGCCGTCCATGTTTCTTTATTGCCCCCGCCTGTAAAAAAAAATTAAAAAAATTGTCTTGTTTTCTATGTTTATACAGCATTGATAGAGATACGCCTCAAGGGGTGATCCGTCTCTTAGCTGTAGATGAGAAATTTGGCCAGTGCAGTACAACCGCTCACCTGAGGTTTTTAACGTGCATCACGCAGTAGTGATTAGACGAACACGTGCCGGTACGAAACTCATTTAGATCGAAACGGGCGGGGGCGGCGGGGATCAAACCCAGGAACAGGTATCCAGCGCAAGCTTTCGCTCCACGCTCCGAGCTGAGACGTGTTAGCCCACTCGGCTACTTCCTCTCCCCTGTCCCCGTTTGTTCGCGCTTTTTAACCTTTTATACAGTAACGTGTTCCGTTTGAGGACTTTTTGAGCTAATAACTGTACATATCTGCCCTCGGGTCCCGTCTTTACTGCCTAGCTCTCGCCCGTTCTTCTCGGCCTTCCCGCACCGTGCCAAGGCCGAACAGCTGGGCCACATTTCCGGCCCATCCGGCTCCCCGGACAAACACGCGTCATCGCCTGGTGTGTCACCCCGCTCAGGAATCATGGGGGGACCTTGGCCAGGGTATGGGGGGCACGTGGATGCGTGGTGGGGGTCCACGTGATCGGCGGGGTCACTGGGCTCTCTGGGGGAATCGGTGGCCGGTCACACCCAGTTCCCCGAGATACCGTATCTGCCATTGTGAGGTTTTTGAAGCCTCAAGAATGATCGGCGAGATGAGAAAAGCTAAGGACAGATTCGCGAGCCGTTCAATGTAGCCGTTCCGCCGCCCTTGTGGAAACCGCAAAAATTGTGATAAGTGATAACCATATCAGGGTGGCGGGTCTACAGTCAGCGGCCGCTGCAGCGTCTTCAAGGTTGAAATCGGGGCACTTCATGTAGACACCGCAGCATGACAAAAACATCTTCCATTGCCCCACGTAACCGTTTTCTTTTTTCTTAAGGCAGAATGTGCGTGAGCGGCTTGTTTATTTGCGTGCAAGTTCTTGTTTATGACACGCAGAGGTACGTGAAGGTGGAGCTAAGAGAGAGGAAGCCTACACAAACGTTTACGGAGATGTTATTTGCCGAAAAATTCAACGGAACGATATCGGTTCGGGTCAAATTTGTTGAACAGCCGAACGTTGCAGTTTACGACCATTCATCTCTGCCATAACGCAGTTCCCGTTATAAAAGTGACGGGCGACTTCTGCACTACGCATGTGGTGCATCCCAGGCGAGAAAGTCCAAAAAATTCTAAGGCCAACGACCGCTATAGGGTCTGTAAAACTTTTTTTTTTTCGTTGTTAGAACAACATTGGCGCCTGAAAAGCACCTTACACAAAATGCATGTTAATTTTTTTTTTCTTCTGTTTTAGGACACAGGAATCTCCGCGGACGTAACGTTTACGCTCAGACAAGGCGTGTCCGGAACTTCTTTACTTCATTTTAACGTGCACAGGTACATTGTAGGGTTACGGACGCAGCGCGTCACATTAGTCAATCATGCGCTCCACACGCACGAAGCGGCTTCACGCCATATTCAAACGGAATGTCACGTAACAAGCTACAGCTCGACATGCTTTTATTTTGTTATTGTTGTTTTTGCTTTATTTAAGACAATTTTGTACAGAATTGTCTCAGGGGACATGGCCAAAGACACTTTGAGTGCCTGACGGGGCCATGCCACCCTTATAGCAGCAGCGGATACAAATATAAAATGCAAAGAAAGGTACCCTTGAGAACAGGGGTCTCCAGACTTTTTTTTTTTTTTTTTTGCTAAGGGGCCGGATTGGGGGTCGGTACCAGTCTCGAGAGCCGCAATATATATATAAAAACGGAAACAAAATAACACAATAAATAATTGTCGTATTTTGCTATCTTTGTGTGCGCGTTTAATGCGCGTCGCAAAATTGTATTTTTTTTTTTTTTTTTTTTTTTTTGGGGGGGGGGGGGGGGGGTGTTTGGAGCGGGCCGCGGGGCAGGGCGTCACTGGAAGGACAGCGGCCAGGCGCGAGCCGGTCGGAACACTTCCGCGGGCCGGGATGTGGAGACCCCCGCTATAAAATATGTCATTACAAAACCAAACAAATACAAACAGCAGGTGAAACAGAAATTTGCTAATATACAGTACGCATTGCTTTAAACAAACATACGTCCTAATTCTTCAAAAAATCGAAAAATATGTCGCGGTGGCTTTATTGCTTTGTAAATAAAAAAAAAATATTAGTTTTTTTTTTTCTTTTTCGTTTGGGTAGTTCTATCGCAATAAGCAACCTCTCAGGAACGAGTTTTCTGTTCATGTTTGTACCGCGGGGTCTGCTATACCCGAATAACAAAAGTACATTGTATCTTCTCCAACGCGATCTGACCCACAAGCTTGGACAACGCTTGGATCGTACGCGCCGAAATACTGGGGGAAAGGAGGAGAGGAGAGAGGACGTCAGTTCGCCGAGCTCTGGTTGGACCGACTAGTGGACAGGCCTAAAAGCCTTCGTCACCGCTGCACTCGTCGAACACATTCGACTGCAGTAGCCTAACAGCGGACACCTACGTTCCGCGTTAGCTGGCTTTCAGATCTACCCACTAATCGCTCCAATCAGAGTTCGGATTTCTTACCGTCCCTTCTCTTCCCCTCCTCTCCTTCAGTTTCTCGGCGCCTAATGGGCACGCTCGGACGCCGAAACATGACCAATCGCTCGGGCGAAACTCCAGTGGCCCGACGGGAGGAGGCCCCGGGCCGCGCCGCGAGCGCAACCCCGACACGATGATGAGAGAGAGAGAGCAACGACCAGCGGACACACGTTCAGCGCGCATCTTCTTCCGCGAGTCACTTATCCGCCTTCTCCGTTTTGCCGGCACTCTCGTCGGTGCCTCTGATCCCCGATCGACCGCCGCTAGCCGCTCAACATTTACTTCCCGGAACTTTCCCCCTCGACCCTTCCCTCCCTTCCGAACGCCCCAACCGCGCACAGACAAACAAGAGCGGAGCGGTGCTGCTGCGCAACATCAAGTCGAAGAGAGCGGCAGCGTTCTCTTCGACCCGAGCGATCCGTTTGCCCCGCAGATTCCCGCATTCTCCCCGCCCTTCGTTCTCGGTCTCCCCCGTGTATGAACTCTCCCAATTCTTTTCATAAAGAACCTTTTATCTCTGCCGGCGCGGGGGTCTCTGGTGTCGCTCTCGCGGACAAAGACGATCGGCTCCGTGTCCTCTGTTGCTGGATGCGGAGCCGAGGGCCGCCCTCCTCTCCCCTCGGTCGTTCCTCCGGTCGATTTCCCGGACACCCGGAACCGGCGAAAGAGCACGTCACTTCTCCGTCTCGGAATTGCACACATATTTGTCGAGTGAACGAAGTAAGCTACATGTAGAGCGTAACCCGCATAGAGCGTTTTTATGTTTGTTTCGTTTTTTGCTCGCAACGAAGTGACGCGCGGCGAACGTACCCGCATGCAGTGATAGACAGCCCCCCCCCCTCCCCCCCCCCCCCCCGCACTGCCGTGACCTCAACGTTGCTAGGCTAGATAAACTACAGCACGTGTAGATCAGGGCCGTAACCAGGGGGGGGGGGGGGGATAGGGGGTTCTGACCCCCCCCCCCCCCCCCCGAAATTTTTTTCTGGGTACGGCCCTGGTCGGTGCACTTGCAGCCAGCCGATTTTAAAGGAGTCATGAAACGCTTTTTCAACTTTTTTTTTGTTTAGCTTTCCTCCTCAACTCATAAATCGCGCATTCCACCAAACAGTTCAAGAAGACGGAAAGAAGGGAGTCCCCTCTTGCTCGGAATCTCGCTTGTGTAGCCCGGACACAGCCATTGTCCCCCTAGAAGATTAGCCCGTCGCTCAAAATTCCGACTAGTTGCTTTCCCCACCCCGTTCACCCCGAAGCTGACAGTGCTGTGGAAGCTACGTGCTCGTTGGGCCAGCCACACATTTTCCACGTGATCACGCCCTCTCGCGCATACCGACCCGCAGAGAATGAGGTCAGGTGATGAAAGGGAGGCGGCTGATTGGTCCGGCAAGCGCGTAGCTTCCACCGCAATGTCAGCTTAGGGGTAAAGGGATTAAGTGAGGTCCGGTGTCGTGTGACGTGCGCTTGGGCCCTGGTGACGCGCTGCGGGGGCCCGGTTATGGTGGCTATAGTCGGTTACAAGTCAAGAAGGTAGGAGAAGCTCCTCCCACAAGCGTGATGCGCCCGTTTCAAATCTCTCCGCAGTCGAAAGAAGAGTTCACTGGAAACGCTCCTTGTTCCGCTTCAATGGATTCCCACTTGTCTCCGATCCCACTTTTTAAGAAAGCGACCTTTGTATTCATCGGAGAGGGAACCGAGCCCCTGAAAGCAGCCTTTGTATCCATCGGGGGGCAAGCTAATCCCCGAAAGTCGTATTTGTTTCCGTCGGTGGGGGAGAACTCTAATCTCCCTCTCGTGGCTTCCACAATGCTAAGTCAAAGTAAAAAGATAAAGCAAATATGTACAGAAAGGCAAGACCCTCCTCGCGAGTTGTCCGCGACGTCACGGAAACGGTGGGACGCTATTGGATGCAAAGGTGGCGGAGGGATATCTGATTCCCTTTGAGGGGCATTTGCCGCTACCTTCTTAACCTGTAACTGACTATTGGGCAGGAGATCGCTCTAACCCGTTTGTTTTCCCCACGCTCGGTGTTTACTCAACACAAGGCCTGTGCACATGCCGACAGGCCTTATGGGCATGTGCATCTCATCTTCTACAATAGAGCGCGGGGCACAGTTTAAAGTAAAAAATATTAAAGGGACCATGAAATGACCTTTTTACTTTTTTCAGATAACTTTTACATTAAACCGTCAATGTTCACTGAATGCCGAACAGGCATCCGTTTTCGTCTCGGTTTATTAACTTTTACACAAAAAATTATTGAAATATCGACTTTTTCATTCTCTCCAACTGACCGCAAAAGAAGCCGTGACGTAGACCGTTTCCGGAACCGGAAGTTCTCTCGGCAGTAGGAGAATGGGAGTGTTAGCGGCAACGAGTTGGGGTGCGCCGGTAGGTTTTACTGCGCTGATGTCACCGACGTATTTCCTGAATCGGCGCCTCTCATCGCCGCATCGCAGCTGAGCGAAATTCAATGAGATATGTTGCGCTACAGCGACAGCATGGGACTAGTCCCATACGTCGGTATGCCTGTTGGGAAGTGCAGCGAGTCTTGTCACCACCCCGTCATTGTTGGCAGAAGGGCCGGCCCGTGTCAGTCGTTTGCAAAGCGACGTAGATGGCGTTTTTCGCGGCCTCGGAGATGCAGGAGCGAGCCGACGTTAAAAAAGATACGTTTGAACTACGAGTGTCAGCAAGAGCCACGTAAATACCTGCTTACACTCGGAGCGGACGCGCGCGCTTGATGGAAGTCTTGTATTCGCGCTGTTGGTAAGCGCTTCGGGACCGTTCTTTTACGATTGCAACTCGATACTGACGCGACACTCGGCAAAGAAAGGTTGGACCGGGGTCGACACGTGCAGTCTGTCAGAATAAAAATGGCATACCAATAACAAAGTGTACATACCGTGTTACGAAGGCAATCCATACGGCGTTTATTTCAGCTCTATATCACACAAAACAAGAAGATAGAATCGACGAGAGTCCCTTTTCGACGAGTGTTCGTCAACACTGCCTCGGAAAACAAGGGGAAGAGATTGACCTCCTCACCTCTTAATCTAGAATTGAGGTCAGTGATCAAACTATAATACGGGAAGGGTCCACAAGGGTCGCGCGGGCATATTCCATTTAGCACGCCAGCCGGTCGTAGGCAGACGGTCTTGCGACGAAGCAACGCAGCGCCGAGTCGGAATGCCTGCTAGGCCTATACGCTTCGTCGGAGTCGGTGAATCCAGCGTTCTTGTTCGTCGTGGTCTGTTTTAAGTGCTGTTTTCTTGCTGCTTGAAGTCGGCACGCGCGGGAAGAACACGTAGAAAAATAAACGTTCAGTCAGTCAGAGTTTTGAGAGGAAGGAAAACAAAGAAAATAAATGTTCGTCGGTCGCCGTCACCCAAGTAACTGGCGGCCCTGCCCTACTGCGCACGCGCAGTAGTTGCTTCGTTTACCACACGATAGATGGCGCTTGGCTCTCAGCATTATCAAATTTGGCAATTTTCGCCACACATCTCTAATTATGCTACAAAATGTGGATCTGAATATTATTTAACAAAACTTTTAGGAAACATTCGCCGGCTATTTATTGTTTACGATCGCGGTGCTGGTGAGGTAGGCTCTTACCCAATAGGCGATGTGGATTCGGCTGACGTGCACCGATTCTGCGTATGCATCGTAGTGAACAGGCGAAGGAAGGAAGGCGCAAAAGAGTCCAGTTTTCTTTTAAAAGTTCTATAGCAAATAATTTTTTTGGGCTCCCTATTTTTGTGTTTTTGTGTTTCTTTTCACACCTTTTACGACGTGCGGTGGATGAAACTCGATTTTAAAATCATTTCATGGTCCCTTTAACAATAGACCAAGCGACGTTAAGTGCCGGATCTATCCTCAGAGAATGCGAGCTTGACCCACTTCGGCTTTTGTGCTAAGCTGGGACCGTGCATGCTGCATTGTTCATGCAGGCCGTAGTGGAAAGAAAAGAGCCCCTCCTCCCCCTCACCGGAGAACACGAACTCCAGTCGAACGCTGACGCCGCGTTCGGTTATGTCGGCCGAGCGCTGAGTCATTGTATTTGTTGTCCCCATCCGTGTAATTGTGAAGTTAACCGCTTGGGGCGTCACAGTCTGTCCTCCTCCCCAATAGTAGCCCGGTGACGCGCTGCAGGGTCCGCGGATGTATCACAGTGAAAAGGCGGAGAGTTTACGAAGGGAAGGAGGTACGAAATAGTCCGCTATGTTTTGCAAATTTTTGTAGCGAAAGTCAGGCTTTTTCTACCTTTGTTCTTTTGGCCCACTGAACGATGTGCTATTAGTAAAATCCCAATATAAATTGATTTACTCCAGCCCAAAATTCGTTTCATGGGTCCTTTAATCTCCACCTCTGCGCACGCGCAGTGGCGCCGGTCGGCTACCGGATACCAAACCGGGACCGGTTCTCTGGTTTGCTGCAACTCTCCATTATATGCCACCGATGCACATGATTCATAGGCGAAAATAAGACAATAGACACTTTAAAAATGGCCGCCGTTGTCCCCGAAACCCCCCCCCCCCCCCCCCCGAAATTTTTTTTCTGGGTACGGCCCTGGTGTAGATGATGTGAACGCAGATATATCGAAACAAACTGATAAATGTTTCGTGTCATAGCAGAAATTCAGCTGTTTCTAAACCGCGCCAATGGCACCAATATCCTCGTGTACAAAAAGGCATGCTCAGTGAGTCGCGCACTCCGCCCACGCCACAAAGAGCGAATGTGCTCAAATCGCGTGATAGTTCGCCCGGCTCTCATTGGCGAGGGCGGTTAACAGCGCAGCAAGTTAGCCATCCTCGGACTTCGAAGCCCGGCGGTGAGAAAATCATTAAATCGGTCATTTTCAGAGACTCGGATCGCGTAAGAAGATGACGCGCTCCTTGCTCGTATACACCAACTCATGTTTACAAACAAACCGGAGCGCCCCTAGCGGACGTCACAGGCGCCGCGCATGCGCCGTGGATGGTGGGCAAGAAGCCCGCCGTCGCCCATAAACAAACCATTGAATTGCGTTGTTGTCGGCGTCTGGGAGTCTTCGTGCTCTTTTTCGCGTTGGAATTGTTGATTCTACGTTCTCATAACAATGTCTGACTACTTGAGCGGCTTCAGCAAAACTATCGAGGCAAAACTTTGCGTGAATAATGTGACTTGCGGCGATTCATTTCACGTGGACGCCGCAGAATGGGCGCTAAAGCCTGACTCCCACGTCAAGATTCTGCTCGCTATTTTCAGTCGCGACGTCGCTCGGACTGCAAAAGCGTGGACCGTAGCTGAGATGGTGGACATCGATACTGAAAACCTCAAGTAGAATCGGGCATTACAAGTCGGTGATGGCCACTGGTAACAATGATCAACAACTTCTTGTATCTGTTTACACTTAGCCGACTTACCCCAACCAACCTTCAAAAGTGTTTTGAGGCCTGCACTTCGTTCTTATCGCAATTACCGGGTCAATGTTTGGTTTACGAGCCGCTGTCGTTTGAACGAACTGACGACAAAAAGCAGCCAAGTTTGAAAGAGCAGACGACAGTTGGAACGCGCGCGCAATGGAGTACGGGCAAGAAGCACCGCGTCCCGCGTCAACAAACCATTCGAATGTCACGTTGTCGGCGTCTGTGTGAGTCTGCATACTCTTTTTCGCGTTGGAGTTGTCGATTCTACGTCCTCATCGCAATGTCTTACCACTTTAATCGCCTGAGCGAAATCATCAAGGCTCGTTACGCTGCTAAACTTTGCATAAATAATTTGACGTGCGGCGATGTATTTGCATGACCGCCGCAGAATGGACGTACAAAACCATGATGAGACTCTTCTAGCTATTTTCGGTCGCGACGACCCTCGTGCTGCAAAAGTGTAGAAGGTAGCGGCGACGATCGACGTCGATACGGAAAATCGGAAGCGGAAACAGACAAAGCCTAACAAGTCGGTGATGGCCACCGGTACCAATGATCAACATCTTGTATCTACTGCTTACACCGAGCCTACTTAAGTCTTTTGAGGCCTGCAATTACTTCTTATTGCAATCACCGGGTCAAAGATTGATCTACGGGCCGCTTTTGTTTGAACGAGCAGACGACAAAAAGCAGACAACTTTGAAAGAGCAGACGAAAGTTCGAACGATCAGGCGGCCGTGTGAATTTGAAGACGCACTGAATCCGTGGGTGGTCCGGACAATTTGGGGGTTTTCTCTCGGTCATGTTGGAACAAAGCAAATACATCTGGCGACTACAAATTGTGGCCCGCACACGCAATCGTAGTTCGACAGCGTCAGGTTTGCCCTTTTCACGGCTGCTATCGACGTTCTCGGACGAACGGAGGGTGCAAAAACACATGAAAACTGATCTTCAAACCTTCCCAGACTCCCTATGTAAAGCCCCCATCGCAGCATTTTGACGAGAAGGCAGGTTTTTTTGTCTCGTTTCTTCCAAGGGAACACAGGAATGCATGTCTGGCACGGCGACTTCTGCCCACCGCCCCAGACCGGAAGTGCGTCCGGCGCGCCACCACCGCGGCGTGACGTAGGAGAGTTGAGTTGGTGTTATACACCAACTCAACTCTCCTACGTGCAGTAGGAGCAAGGCTACCATTACCATAAAGCGACAGCCCAGTTTTGCGTCGGTCATCCGCGTTTTCTTTCCGCAAACAGTTCTTCTGCCTGCTGCACGTGCGGTAACTTTAGCCGACAAAGGTCTTTCTAAAAATGACTGATTTTAGTGGCTTTCGATGTAAACAAAGTATAGGGGCTACAAAGAAAGTGCCGTCCTTTAGTTAGGCAAATGTCATGCGCGTTCAAAAGCACAAAAAAGACAAGGACGATAAAATGTAAGAGTTTTTTCATCAACCGGCAAAAGAACCTTGTAGGAAGGCACCCTATATATGTTTTCATAACACACCACACCTAAAAAAACTAGCGATACAAAGATTCGATCAAACGTCCGTCAGCAGTTCGGTGAAACTGCGTTCGATGAAATGTCCGGGAACCATCTCCGAAGTAAGACACAGCACTATGGATCCCCAGTTTGCGGCCTTTATGCGTCATGCCCGACGTAAAATCGACGAGGGCACATTGTGCATACCATGCAGTGCGCATATATCAGGGTGTCTACGTAGATCGTTTCCGCCGCCCCGCAACGCCTTCCTCTACGAGATCCGGAACTCTGCGGGCAAGGCTAGCGGAGCGCATGCGCAGAAGCTGCATCTTCGGTGGGAGAAAAGCGGCCTAGAAATAACGTGGAATATGCATGCGGCCTGGTTTCAACATCTTGAACAACCGAGACGAACAAAAAGTGGACAACACACTATTAGCGTCCGGTAAGCTGGCACTATCGCACTAATAGGGAGTTTTAGAATAACGTACGCAATTTTAGCGCACGCTAGCGCTAAATTTAGCGCTTGTATTAGCGCCCGCGACGCAAGAGAGTTTTAGAATAGCGTTTCTCCGTCGCGACGCAAAAGCCCAAGCAGCTCGCGCTTGCGACGCCACCAAGATACAGTTACAATTTTTATTTCACACACGAAATGCTGTAACTTTAGAAAGAAACAAGTTTTTTGGTCCCGAGAACCATTTTAGATTTGTTTAAACACGAGAATGCGACGCGAGCGGTTGACCGGTCGTGCCCGCTTGCGTCGCCTCGGCAAGAGAGGTCTCGTGTACTGACCTTCGCACATCGTACCTTCGCCACCTTCGCCAAGAAGTGTTCGCGCGTGGCAAGCATCATGTTGCCGGTGATCGTTGCCGAACCGAGTACAATTTAGTCTCGTATTGAAAATCGCAGTCGCGAGGATACCGCCGACGTCGCACTCACGACGCCGCCAAAGCAGCCGCCGACATAATCCTGGAAGCCGCCATTTTTGATTAACTCCGCTCGTCTTGGCTTTAGCCAACTTCTCATCATGAATCCTCCTTGGAGAAGCGCAAAGGCTCTTTGCGTACGCACGCTATTTCCGAGAAATAGCGCACGCTAAAATTGCGCACGCAAAGCGCAAAACCTGGTTTGCGTTCGGAGCATGCGCAGTGGTGAAGACGCTATTATTTGCGTGCGCAAAGCTTTAGCGTGCGCTATTCTAAAACTCCCTAATGATGATAATTATAACGGCGTTGAAGAAAGCCATCATCATTAATGTGATAGCGCAGCCAAAAGTAGATGCATAGCTGCAAATTTCGAGATAATTTTGTCGAAATGAAAGTCCGTTCCCCCATACACTCGGGGGCAACCTTCTTGGGCCTTCACAGAAGTGAAGATAGCGCGAGCGGACGAGCACCCCATAGCTTTGGCTTCATTGCCAAGAAAAGTTGTCTCCGAGTATCCGCTTTTCCATAAAAGGGGATTAGGGCACGTTTATTGCTGCGTTTGTTTCATGCACGCACACTTTCTGGCTGGCCGCAATGGACTTCTTCCAAAACCGACGCGCCCCATCGCGGCGAAATACCAAGCAGTGCACTCTGGGAACTAGTTGGCCACTCAGTTTCGGTTTCGACTGAGCAGCTTCATCTCATGCTATCACGCCGCGACCGAACGCGCTGCTTGCGTTTTCGATTATCTGACTTTTCACGAACGTAGAATACACTTATTCTTGAGCGATACAAAACGAAGACCGGGGCACTTTCCTTATTTCCTGAAACAACGGATATCGTGCGTGCGTATGCGAACGTAGTAAGTCGTGGCTTAGTCACCTCACCCCACGAGTGCATGTTTGAGCTCAATTTCAGTAATCCCGTCTAGTACCATTGAACTAGAACTGAAATTTGTTCATCTGGAGTCTTACACGTATTTGTTTGCCAAACGTCCGTTTCTTGTTACTTCATTGGGCGAAAAGCAAGCCGCATCCTCACAGGGTATCAAAGTTGAGCCCAGCATTTACGCATGAACTTTTAAGGAAACGCAATAAATCCGACCTCACTACTGTACAAAAGTTACTATGATGTCTTCCTCGTGTCATCACATATCTCCCACTCAAATTTTATGCTGATAGAAGATTAACTTTTCGCAAACGCTGAGATCGGCTAGCTACGACGGAGGCCCTAACAAGCGTCCCCTACTGCTCGCTAAGCCTTTTTGGACGAGCTTTTACTGACGCCCAAGATCTGTGCCGGGAACAATGTGTCTGAAATTATCTCGGCATACTCAGGCAGGAAGAAAGCAAACACATCGCAAATATTATGGCCATTAGCAACCGTCAAACGCGCTTTGAATTCGTTCGAGCACTTGTGCGAAGAACGTCGCACCGTGCGCCGGAATGGGCATGAAGCCCTATGCGGTGCGCATAGGGGTTAATGCCCGTCCGGCACACTTCCGGCGAACGGTGCGACATTCTTCACACAAGTGCTCGACTTTTGCTTTCTTAAAACGGTCTTTATGTGCGAATTTGCCTATATGATTGCAGGATAACTTTATGCGCATACGCGATGTTGAATATTAGTGGAATGCAAGCGGGTGGGGACTTTACTTCGTGCAGTGCTGCGGGTCAGTACAGATAAGAGATAAGAAGTGTGTTAAAATAGAGCCTTTCAATGGCGCCTCCGAGTTTTACCTCGCATGCTCAGGCATATTAAGAAAAACAGTAATTACAAAAAGTAATAGTTCGCCGAGATTCCGAGCACTGGCTCGTCCACATACCTCGATTGGAACGCTAACAGGAAGGCTCAAGTACAAAAATACAACAAGCATGTGTTAAGACAAGCTATACGTTTCAGGCTTGTGCGGAAGCTTCGAGGTCTGGCCATTTAGGTTAGTTTAGAGACCACAAATGACGCTCTCGGGACCAGAAAACAATCTCTTGTCGACGTGTCGATCGAAACCGAAACCATGCCACCCTCCTCCCTGGCCAACTAGTTCCCAGAGTGCAACGCGCGCCGTGTTGCATGCGGGGCTTTATGGAAGTAGTCTATTGCAAGCGAGCGCTGACTGGACTGTGATGCTTCTGAACAGTGGAAACGTCTATAGACAAATGCAAGCATGGTTCCGCGACTGGTGAGCGATGCGTGCGAGCACGTGCGGCTAACATAGCTTCGGCAAGCTTGCAAGTGCATGGGCTTGTCTGCATGCGCGAAGACATGGCGGCGGCCGCATCTCCTTGCTTGCAATCGTCTTAGCTCGGTGTTTTCATGTGCGCGCGTGCTCTGGTCTCTTCCTCTCCCTCAACTAACTGCAGCGCTGTGAACGTTCACACGTGCGTCCCTCCCTAAGGTCACGTCACACTACCACTGGATTGAGTTAGAGAGTTTTCGTACAAGGTTTCCGCCGTCCCGCAATGCTGTTCGCAACCGGCTACGAGATCGAGAATTGTGAAAACAAGCGAGCGGCGCGCATGCGCAGTTCCGGCGTCTCCGTTGCCCAGAGCGTAGCGGAGGGGTGCGGTCCATCGTAAGGTGAACCGGAGAGGGGGGCGCGATCGATCGGGCTCGAAAACATCTACCACATATGTAATACAGCGAGGAGCGCAGACGAGAACGACGCCGACTCGATACTTGGTTTAATAGTAAACACTGTCAGAAACAAAATACAACGGTGGAAATACTGCGTCCACACAAACATACGGCTACGCAAACACACGCGCGCGCTTCACGGACAAGTGATACTTCCATCGAAAAGATAAATGAAAATTCCCCTACACGAAAACAAAATGCCCCGCGAACAGACAAGAAAGAAACACGAAAAGGGAAAACCGAGTGCTTTTAAGGAGCATATGTGAGAGCGAAATGAAAATGACCGGCCTTTTAACCGAGCACCAGCTTCTCCCCCCCATCTTCATATCTCTCTCTCCCTCTCTCTCTCTCTCTCTCTCGCCACCGCCGCCCCCGGTTCGCTTCTCCTCTTTTCGGGATCGTAACAAAAAAAAAAAAAGATTTCGCGGGGCATTTAAAGCACAGAAGAAAAAAAAAATGGACCTTTTTTTTTTTTTGTTTCTTTTGTTTTTCCAAACGCGAAACGCGATTTCGCGAGAAATCGTTTTCTCCCCAGTTTTAACTTTAACGTTTGTAACTTAAGTTTTATTTTACTTTTAGCATTATTACTACGCAGCCGATTGTGAAGCAATTATCTTTCATCATTCTTATTTCCATGCTTAAAGGGGCCCTGCAATAATATTTAAGCGTCTACCATTTTTGCGGTTTCCACGTCTCTTGAAGTTCGGGCAAGCCAGCGGGCACGGAGAGAGTAGCTAAATTTCAGTGCTTGATATTTTAACCGGACGACGCGGAAACGTCCTCCACCGACAGGGGCGACCCGCGGTACCGAAAGCGCGCGATATGTGACGTCTTTGGTCCTGGGCTTACTACTGGTCAGAGCCGCTAAAAGCTTCTTTTTTAGTCGAAACGCAAAATATGAGTGGCGCGAACCGTTTCAATTATTTATAAAAGTAGCTTTTGTTCCCTATTTTAGATCAGATAAGAAACAAATGTAGTTTATAAAGTACGGAAACAAGAAATGACCCGTCGACATACCCGCCACCAAGCGGTGAAAAAAGTGGCGCATACTAGAAAAGAGTAGTGGGATCAGGCGCCGACACGGAAAGGTCCCTGATATACGCGGCGGCGCTGCGGTCGTAGGGACTGGAGGATCGGACCGGCTCCGAGTGTCCCGAAGGTCTTCGGCGAGCAGCTTTGTCTGGCGGTTTGGCCGTTTCGCGGTATGGCAACGCGAAGTGGCTCCCATTCTGACCTGATGTTTACCCCATTTTTGCTGTCGTTTGTGGCAAATGAAGTGTCATGCCGAATTAGTGTTTAATCGCGCAGCAAACGCAATGAAAGCCGCTTTGGCTGCCCGCTGCATACAGCCTATCCAGAACATGCTTTAGTGACGCCCTCTTGCGCCGTCGACACGGAGTGCGGCAGCCCGTGAGCGCTCGCTAAGCTCACTACCCCTCCTCTAGTTCATGGCCACTCAAACAACCAAGGACGTCATGAAGGAGGTTATTTTTTGCTTGTTTTTGTAATTTTAATTTCCCTATAACTTTTAAAATAAAGCAAAATTCGAGAAAAGAAAAGTTTTATTAAGTTACTACGTTCAGTGCGCTCAGGTTGGGTGCAAATTAAAAATTAGTAAAAAAAAGTAATTGCAGGGCCCCTTTAAAAGAGCACTGCAATCATATTTAAGCGTCTACCTTTTATGCGGTTTCCACGTCTCTTGGGGTTCGGGCAAGCCAGCGGGCACGGAAAGAGTAGCTAAATATCAATGCGCCATATTTTAACCGGACAACACGGAAGCCTCCTCCACCGACGAGGGCGACCCACGGTACCGAAAGCGCGCAAAATGTGACGTCTTTGGTCCTGGGCTTACTACTGGTCAGAGCCACTAAAAACTTCTTTTTGGTCGAAATACAAAATATAAGTGGTGCAAACCGTTTCAATTATTTATAAAAGTAGTTTTTGTTCACTATTATAAATGAAAAAAGAAAGAAATGCAGTTTATAAAGTACGGAAACAAGAAATGAACCGTTAACACACCCGCCGCCAAGCGGTGGAAAAGGCGGCGCATACTAGAAAAGAGTAGTGGGATAAGGCGCCGACACGGAAAAATCCCGGATGTACGTGGTTACGCTGCAGTCGTATGGACAGGAGGATCCGACCGGCTCCGAGCGTTCCGAAGGCCTTCCGCGAGAGGCTTTGTCTTGCGGTTTGGCCGTTTCGCGGTATGGCAGCGCGAAGTGGGCTCCCATTCTGAACTGATCTTTACCCCGTGTTTGCTGTCGTTTGTGGCCAATGAAGTGCCATGCCGAATTAGTGTTTAATCGCGCAGCAAACGCAATGAAAGCCGCTTTGGCTGCCCGCTGCATACAGCCTATCCAGAACATGCTTTAGTGGCGCCCTCTGGCGCCGTCGACACGGAGTGCGGCGGCCGTGAGCGCTCGATGAGCTCACTATTCCTCCTCTAGTTCACGGCCACTCAAGCCAGGACCTACGACGTCATGAAGGAGGTTATTTTTTGCTTGTTTTTGTAATTCTGAATTGCCTATAACTTTTTAAAATAAAGCGAATTTCGCGAAAAGAAAAGTTTCACTAAGTTACTACGTTCAGTGCGCTCAGGTTCGGTGCAAATTAAAAAACAGTAAAAAGTCCTTGCAGGGCCCCTTTAAGCTCGTTCAATAAGATAATATGGAGCGAGCCATTCGCAAGACCAACCAGGCACGTAGCCAGGATTTTGTTTCGGAAGGTGCCCGCCCATAACAAAATGCTGTATGAGGAGGACGGGGGAGAGGAGGTCCCAGCAAAATGGGAGATTTCGGGCGGGGGAGGGGGGCGGCCGGGCCCCATGGGCACCACCCCCCTGGCTACGTGCCTGAGACCAACCCAACATATATATAAAAAAAATAATAATAATGTGCGAGGGAAATTTTTATTTACTTTGGAACCGATTTCTCCGACGTTGTAAAGTCGTACATATTAATATATATCGTTCGTTAGCATATGCTATTTTAGTACAAACAACCTCTTTTCTTTTTTCTTTTTTTTTAATTTGGAATTGTCACTGCTTTTATCGACACCGCGTAGAACACAAAGGCCGAAAATGCAAATGGCGCGAAAAGTCACACGAGCTGCTACGTCAAACAGAAAGCATGATTTCAATATCTTAGCCGCGCCATCGCACCGGTCAACCTTGCTTCGCGTTAGGCTTGCATTGTGACGTGGGAGGGGACTTTATACGAGGCGCTGGTTTGATTCATAGGTACGCATCTTCCACGTCGCCACCGCTGGCAGCCACATAATGAACAGTGCATTCACAAAAAGCTTTCTCGGCCTGTGAAGAGGAGGACATACGCGAGTGTGAAAGGATGCATGACTTCTGAAAAAACTTCAAGAGATTGCGCGAATGCCCCCCCCCCCCCCCCTCACTCATGTGAATCCTGCACTGTCAAAGGTAAACAAAGGCAACTCGGTCACATGGTCATATATCAAAGCATACTATTTCGGCAACGTTACTCCTTTGTTGATCTAAGTGTAACGGCCTATGTACCTGTTGTGCTACTGCGCTCCGATCCCTTACGTGTGTCTCTTTCATTCTAGAATACATTACTCCACATGTTTTCGCTGCTGTTACTGCTGACTTCTTTCTCCGATGAGGGGTCTACACATCCGTACGAAATAAATAAAGATGCATTCCAACATAGCGCCCGTACCCACATCGCTTTCCAGTCGCGTAAATGTGCAAAGCATTTCTGCCAAAACCGAAACAGTAGCTGGAGGCTTTCCGTTTCGAACGCGGCAGTGCAACATGATTATAGCGACACGTTACCCCGTCCGCACTTCCCGGAGTTCTTTTTTTGAACGATGAAAAGGAGGGCTGCTCTTACGGCACCGTTGTTCCCACTCTCGGCAGAATACATGCGTCCACATTCCACCCAAATTTATGCTGGCCCCGGCAAGTTTCAAAGAGCAAGTCATCGCCCTCTCTCAGGTGCAGCAGCAAAGAAGACTGAGCAGGAGACGTCGGCGTATGCATTTGAATAGATGCACAAGACAAACTTTCCACGGATTACAGGGAACTCGCCAGTGAACAGGAAGGAGTGTTCCGCCTGTCCATTCAGTGAAGTTCGTGGTCTGGGTCGCCCGAGAATAACAATAAGATGCGATTCGCATGCGCATGCATCCCCACAATGGCTGAGGTCCAGTTACCGTAACATATCTTTGCTACGCGTTTTAAGAATTACCTTACGAAGAGGAATTCTGGGCCCGGCTTCTCGAAACAAGCGCGCGAGAGGAATGTCTTGTGAAGAGATCGAATTGCGCGTCGCGGTCTTAGAAATACTCAGCAGTAGGTATTGCCAATATACAGCATGCTCCGCTGAGTCATAACAGATCAGTGTTCATTGCCACGGCTTTGAAGCTGAGCGCGTGCCCTCTGGAACATACATTTGACACTATCGAGTTCGTATCCTTTGGCAGGAAGGGCCATCAGCGTGAATCGATGACGTCACGCTCAACTCACGTATGCCTTTATTTGAGACGCGAGGAATGCGCTGCTTTTGGTTCGGTTACCCAGTAGTTTTGCACAGCGTCAAAAAGGGGCGCACGGAGTCGCTCTTCTCAGATCAGGTGACCAGCCCCACCCGATCTCAAAGCACGCAGAAATCAAAGCACCGAAGGCAATCCCAGTGTTGGGTCATGGCTATACTACGTGTCCCTAGTTGCGTGCAGTAGAGGCGAAAGCAACGCTAGAAAGGGCAAGCGCTACTGGGGACAAGGAGAGAAACCTCCCCTCCTCTACTCAAGAAGGCAGGACGAGGGAAAAGAAAGCTGAGGAGGAGGAAGGCGGAATGATGGAGAGAGGAGGTTTCCCCCTCGTCTTGCCTTCTTAAGTGGCAACGGACTATAGTGCTCTCCCTTTCTTCCCTCGCCCTCCATTGCCCTTCTCTCCCCGTCGTGCTTTCCTAGTGCTCGCCCTTTGTCTCTTCGCCTGGCGTTGCCTTCGCCTGCACTGCACGCAACAAGCGACACGAAGTATCAAGTGGAAGCTACTCCCACCTCTTTCCCCTTTAGCAGAGCAAACGCTGACGAGGAGGTCGCCTCCTCTCCAGGGTTCGCACTGCTAAATTGGAAAGAAGTGGGAGGAGCTTCCACTTCACTCTTAACCTGTCACCGAATCCAAGTGCTTCGTAGACCGCAATTCCGCCTCCGCTAAGCCCTCCGCAATGAAGAAGCCGCTACTGCGCCTGCGTGGCTATGGCCTTGACGGTAGAGTTCCGGATATCGCAGCAGGTTGCGGGGAGCGTTGCGGGACAGCGGAAAGGATCTACGAAAACTCCCTAATTACTCGAAACGCAGTTACTTTAGTCATTCAGTTAGAACGAGCTCTTTACCTAGATAGCTAACAGATATATATATGATCGTACCTCGTCTTGATGGTTCATTCACGGTCGGAACATCATAAAGTCGTCTTCATAGCTCTTTTACTATCAATTTTACGAGTGTCGTCAAAAAAGCGGTTGCTTTTCTGTATCTTCTCGACTCCAGTTAAGACCTACAACAGATTTACAGGCGTGCCGTTGCTTTTGCTGTATTTTCTTTTTTCGTAATGTTTTACCTGAAGTCACACAGTGTCTCGGATCTCCCCTCCTTGGTTTAATTGTGGGCGTCGCCATATTGGTGCGTGTCCGAGCTTTAGAGAGGGTGCCAGTAAGCTGCAGGAGACATCGTTCTACTTTGCCGCAGACTGTAGCGCGACTAACTCTATATTCGCGACCATGTCGCCCGGAGCGCGCCTGTGGCTGCCGATAACCTCGTGACGTCTCACTAGATGGCGCAATTACTCAGCTGTTCAAATCAGTGTTGCCAACCTATTTTTCGAAAATACCCCACGCCAGCATCCAGAAAACCCTACACTACCCTACGAATGTTTCTTATTACCCCACATTCTACCCTACGAGGCAAATCTTTGTTCAAATAATAATGTTGCATGGATTATAATGATACAGCGTAGTAGTAATACAGTACAAAGCGACAGTACAAAGCGAACACCATGCTTGTATGTGCGCTGTGTATCATCAGCACAATAGTGATGCAGCCAGCGCACAGACATCCCAAACCAACATGTTTAGCCGATTGGTCGTCAGATTAAAAACTGGGCTACGCGGGACCAGCACTCGCGGCGACAGACAAGGCGGCTTATTACAAAAGGAAGCCAATCCGAGCGGTATATTAGCTTCTTTGGGTGTACCACCTAGGGATTCGTCAAACTAAGGTACTATTTCGACCAACTAGGCTATTACACCAGGGAAGGATAGGAAACCGGCGGCTTTTCCGTATTCCGTATTCGTCGATTTCAAAGCTCCGTGGGAGCTTTGAAATGGGTTTCTGTACTCGTCGATCATCGGTGATCGACAATCTATGGGCGTGGTAAGGAAATAGTTAATTGCAACGCGCCACAGCAAAGAGCACCCAGGACGAGTGGTAGTTCCAGCTATGGCTATTTACAGCATGGGCACCTTACGTCAGACCGTAGAAAAGCCGAGTTAAACAAGTGGTTGGCGGTTCTGGTGGGCTCGGGATGGTTCCGCCCGTGGTGCCACGTGTTTCGCAGGTGTAACAAGGCCCGCCGGATGTACCAGCGCCATCAGAGAAAAACTGGCGGGAACCTGTCCACTGGGAAGATACCTCTTCTGGCTCCAATCTCCCTCTGCGCAACTCCCACTCCTCGCGGATCTCCCACTTGCTCCAGCTTTCCAATACTCTCCAACTCAGAAACGTATATTAGGCTCTGCTCCAACTTAGAGTGCCTTCGTACACACTTGCGGTTTTGCTTGAGTGGTGACATCTCAGCCATTTTTCGACCCAATTGTTTTTTTATGCATTTTGAAGTGTGCGATAATTTGGTGTCACTCAGCTCGAGCGCGTAACTTTGGCTAATGCATAGACGCCATTTTACCGCCCAAGTCACGCACCGAGTGCGCCAGAGAGTCACGCGCGGCACATTCAGGGCAACCATGGATACCTCCATCCTAAACAGACAGACATGTAGGCACCCTACTCCAACTTAAAACCCCTCTACTCCACCTTGGTGTGTGGTGCTCTCTGTTAGCACGTCTTGTAACTTGTATACTTTTGTTTTGCATGATGTCGTGGTGTGGCAGCACACGAGTTGCAAAGCTATGCAAAACTTGCACGGCAGTTTTCTTTTTTTTTTTTTACTGTGTTTTTGCTGGTTGTATAATGCTCGCCGTTGAAGAAGCAACGTCTGAAACTACCCTACTTTTGGCGGGAAACTGGCCGGACGGCCCTACAACCCTACAATGTACCAAAAATGCCTAAACTACCCTACAAGTAGGGTAATTACCCTACGGTTGGCAACACTGGTTCAAATGTTGACGCCATCCCGAACGTTAAAGCAATCGTCATGTCCAATCTGAAACCAGCGCTGGAATTCGCTGATTACATCAGCTGTATCAGCACTACGACATTTGTTATCTATAGGAGGAGTTGCTCCGCCTCTTCTCCTGCTTTCCGTCACGCGAAAACGCAGCGAATGCGCACTTGCGACCGATTGCCGCAGTAGGTGTTCGCCATTAAATTGCAAACGCTCCCCACGGTTTGAGATGGATCCTCTCTTCAATCTAGGCTCTTTATCCTGCCCCAACGAAGATGGTGCTCCCACCCTGAAGCAACGGCGGCGGCGCGCAACTTGTCGGACGCCGGCCCCCATTGTATTTTCCTCCGACCGACAGACACAGGGTGTCGCTCGTTCTTTTGGTGGTGAACCGTACGGCGTACACACGAGTCCGATCTCTGCGCCGCGAGTGATGACGTTTGGGAGGGAAAAGGAGCAGGTTTTGTCTTCGGGGGGTGTTGGCAGAGTCAAGCGGAGCCCGCTACGAGAAGCGCTCCCGTTGTTCCTCTCCGCGGAGCGTGATGGGATTAGAGGCCTCGGGCGGCGGGGAAGAGGGCCCAAATCAGGCCGACACGTGCCGCAGCTGCCCGCCTCGGCTAGCGTCGCCGGTGCTGCGAGGGACGGCGAAAAGCCTCCAGTCAGCGAGCGACGCGTAATCAGGCGACGCGTAATCAGGCGACGGCCGCCGCCGCGTTGGACCCGCGGACTCCGGGGGGGAACCGCGGCAGGTTTGCGGGGACGGCCGAACAAACCGGGATGACTCAGCTTTGGCGGCATTCGATTTACCTCGACAGGAAGCGGAGCGAGGGAAACGTCCGACGGCGAGTGCGGCTCGTTACAAAGCCGGCCAAGAGATCCGATTTCCGCAGCGGGGGATTCAATTTGGACGGACACTGGGCGGTGAACAGGCGCTTCGGTCAGCCGCTGTGCAGCCGCACTCTGCTTCAGCCCAACTTGACAAATGGCGAAGGCTGCTCTTCTATAGTGAGCCAACCTGGCCCAACCAGCGCGTCAGATGGAGCACTCTCCTCCCGCGGAGAGCTGCCACACACGCTTCGCCACGTTACTCTGATTAGCTCAGGCCGTAGCGTTCGCGCTTTGCCAAGCAATTTGCATTAGCAGGTCGTACGCGTTTTGAAAGAAAGGATACCATATTTTCAGATCCGATCGCTATCGTAGATGTCGGTCCCGCGTCACTTCGCCACACCCGGACCCGCGAATTCGTCTCGTAGGCAGAGGAAACAAAACAACGAAGTGGATGTCTCGAATCTTGAAAATGCTAGATCGCTGCCAAAAAAAGACAAAAAAAAAAAAAAAAAAAACAGAAAAAAAACAGGCAGTTCACTGAAAGCGTGAGAAATATTCCTTCAAGAGCATTCAAAGACATTCTCGCTCACTTCCGGTCGGCCAATAAAACAACCGCCAGCGCGGCGTACGAAGATGCTGGGCAAACAGCAATCGCAGTTTCGCGTGCGCGCTCTAACAGAAGCAACTCGGCGAGCCTAAACGAAGGGGGCACAAGCCACGCAACGCCGATCGCTCTGCACGCGATATGTCAACTCGTCGTGTGCGTTCTTTGTTAATCAAGCACGTGAGGGGCGCCAACAAATGGCGTCCTCACCGTAACAATCCACTTACACAATTTTTGTCTCGCTCGCCTCCACCAATCAGAAGTGAATGCCAAGCAGTTCATATGACGCCGGCACAACGAGGAAGGAGCGAGGGGGTGCTTATATTCCGCGGCCAATGGGGGCACGGCAGACTTGGTTCAGAAGGGAATTCCGCCAGGTGGCGTGACGCGCCGTTACGTGAAGGGCGCCCCCAGCGGCCCGATTGGACGAGGCACGCCAGGCTCACGCCACCGCCTTTGAACAAAGCCAGCCAACCAGGCACGCCTGCGGCGAGTTGCGTAAACCAGCTACGTAAACCAGATCCTGCTTTTGTTAACGCGCGCGGGCACGCGTGACTAAGCCGTGCACATCTCGTGCAGGTTCCGAGAAGTGTGAAGCCGCTGGGTCGGAAGTGGGGTCTCGGGGGTACGGACCGATCCCCTTTTACATAATGGCGCACACATAGCCGACTCTATTTCACACCGGTGTTCCCACGTCGAGAGTGCCGTCCGTCAGGGGAGGGGGCCGCCGCCTTGTCAGGCATTTCCATTGCCTTTCGCAAACTGAACATGCGTGTGTGTCTGTTGTCTGAATAAACGATACGATGCCACTGCCACGACTAGACTGCCCAGATTTGGGAGTGTTTACAACCGCTCGATCGGGGGTCACATGGTTTATAGACCTATCGCTATATTACCCAAGCATCAAGAAGAATGCAGGGAACGTAGTTACACGCGCTGCGCATGCTGGAGTTGACAGTAGGATTTCTTTTTTTAATCAAAAATCTAAAACAAGTGGCAGTTGGCACGTGCGTCCGTAAACGCCTTTTTTTTTTGTTATGATTTCTTTAAAAGGAAAGGCCAGTGAGCGCAGTGCCTGTAACTACGTTCTCTCCATGCTTCTTGATGCTAGGGTAATTCAGCAATAAGTCTACAGCCAACAGTCAGGCGGCGCCAGCAGAGCGAAAGCCCACGGTTATACCCTGCCTTGTTGTAACTTTGCAAAGGGTGAACGATAAGCCCCACATCGCATGCCGACATCTTCGATGCGCCCTACGTATACGAGCACAACGCACACATATTGGAGCATGACGCAGCGAAACTCCTGATACTTCTTCGCAGTATAAGCGCACTCCGGTGATACGTAGTTACGTTCCGATTGGCCCGCCAGGTCCGGTCCCCTCGTACTGGCATTTTATGCGATCACAGCGTCCTGGCCTACCCAGTATCTCTTGCTCCAGACGCTAGGCTACGCGGCGCCACCAAAGCAATAGCTCACGTTTGAACACCGCAGCCGCCACCCCCAGGCATACCCAATGTTTCTTGCTTCAGTCGCTATATAGCGCCAAACCAAACAGCATTGCAGGTTGCCTATGGAGGCAAAGTCACCGACCGTCCGCCATAATCACTGACACGGTGAGAAGGGCAGCTGCCTATAGACCTTTTTCACAAAGGCGCCACCATCTTGAAAAATCGTCACTTCCAGTATGGGCGAAAACATTGTTTTATACGTCGCCACGCCAATAGAATGCATTTAGGAGATAAGGGTAACCGTCACCAATTCTCATTTTGTCTCCCCTCTATTTTTTTACTATTTGCAGGTTGAAACGTTGTAATATTTTTTCGTTGCCCATACCGGATATGCCTTCTTGGCGGTCGGGGGCGAGAGTAAGCGGAAAAGGTCTATACTTCGCTAACAGTTCGGCGCCTCGTGAGCCTCGAGCGTGCACGCGCAGCCAAAGCACGGCGGAAAGCAACGAGGGCGCGCAGGAGGCCGCCAGCTGGAAAGACGCAGCCCTGCCGTCGTCACCTCGTCGGCGACTACAACGTCTACGAGCTTTGCTCAGCTTCTACTCCTGCTATCCTCCTCGCCACGCAACAACGCACGCATGCGCACATGAACCCAGATGAGTCCGCCATTAAGTTGCGAGAGCATTCCGAGTTGCTTGCTCTCTGAAATCCGGGCCCTCTCAGCCACGACTGGCACGCCTGCTTCACCGGCGAGGACAGTACACGAACCCAGGCACATACTGCCAGGTGCGCGTCGACTGCATTTAGCAGAAAGTGCGGTCCTTTCCTTACATCGACTTCAGACACCTTAAAAAAAAAAAAAAAAAATTGACCTCCCCCACTTCACTTAAAAAAAAAAAAGTTTTTTGTTCTACATAATTATAAATGTCACAAAGTCTCCCCGAAAATAAAATAAAATATTAGACCAATATTTAGGCCGTGAGACTCATTTTGAGTGGGAAGCGATACCGAAACGTGCTTTTCTTCGGCATGTCTACCCGAACTAGAAGTTGAAACGCGAAGTAGAAACACTTCACGAGACTTAAAACATGAGTCTTATGACGTCAGTATTCAGCTATTTCTATTCTTTCGCAAAATTCCTAGCCAGACACATAAAAAAAAAGGGGGCACCCCTTTGCAGTATTAGCGTGGCAAAGGCAGTAGTTACAGCGAAATGCAATGTGTTCGTGTGGCCAAACTGTACATGGAGACAGACAGCGCCAAGCAGCACTGCACAGAGCCGCTTCGCACCATCCACAGAGCGCTTACCGCGCACTACACCTTTTTTTTTTTTTTTTTTTTTTTTTTTTTTTTTTTTTACACCGCGTTCTGATAAAGTGTGAAAGATAATAAATCAAGTTCTCAAGCGAAAGAGTACAAAAGGTAACGTAACTGAATTAAAGATACAAAACAGAACATCTTTCGGGGACCCCTTTAGCTAAGTACTGCAACACGCGCTTCGTCCATCTGGTGGAACCATCAAATAACGTCAGTCGCCCCTCACTCGAGTATCAGCGCGGTGATACAGTTTTGTAATAACCAACTGATGAAATTTGCCGTACATTTGTAAGTCTAAAAAATACTAACGCAACAGACGTGGACGACCACACAAATCAAACCCGTAAAATACGTGATCGATGCCATTGCACCCTGCTTGGCATACATATTTAATTTGGTTCTAGAATTCGGCTTATTCCCAAATACAATAAAAAAAAATCAAGTCTCGGTCATTTTTAAAGGAGGGGATAAAAATAACGTTAATAAGTACAGACCGCGGTGTCCATATTGCCGGTGTTTTCTTTTAAAACTAGAGAGGGTGATTTTTTTTTTTTTTCGAATTAAACAATCTTTTTTAACAACACAACATATTCACAGAATGTCAACATGGCTTTCGCCAAGGGAAGTCTGAAACGGCATTACCAACACAGAAGGAACTGATTATTAACAACATTGACGGTAACATGCTTACCTTGGGAATATTCATTGACTATAGCAAGGCATACGCGGTGTTGCCCATTGACCCCCCCCCCCCCCCTTTTTTTTTCTCATAGCGAAAGAAATTAAGTCATCTTTTAATTTTTAAAGCCAATTACTACTTGAGTTTCACAAGGAAGTGTTTTGGGACCGCTTCTTTTTAATCTATACGTTAACGACGTTAATAAAAAAAATATATGCTTTTTTGTGCGTGTGTGCTTTATGCTGATGACATGAGTTTCTTTCTTTCTGGATATGACACAGATGAAATAATCAATAAAGCTGAAAGGGAGCTTTTCAAATTTTATGACTGGTCCAGTCCTAACGGTCTAAAAATAAATGTAAATAAATCTAAAGCAATTTTATTTAAGTCAATGGAAAAACAGGCACACATTTCACAAAAATTGTTAATTGGTGACGCGCCTATTGAAATCGTAAACAAACATGGGATCCTCGGCGTTACTTTTTCGCCAAAACATGACTTGGACAGATCATATTGAAGCTTTATCCAAATCATTATCATCCATCGCCGGCGCGTTCTGACGGTGTCAGCACTTTCTTCCGGACAAAGCGAAACTGCAAATGTATCACGCCTTGTTTACTTAAAACATAAATTACTGTTCACTTGTCTGGGCCACAACCACAATAAAAAATATTCACACCATTTCTATGTTACAAAAAAGGGCGCTTCGACACATTGCTAATGTGCCACGGTTACAATCAACCGAACCGTTGTTCAAGCGTTCTAATATAATAAGTGTAAAAAAACATGTATGATATCGTTTTTTTATTCTTTTTTCTCTGCAAATCACAACTTCAAAGCTTTAAACATATATATATATATATCAATTAAGAATAAAAATAAGTGACCCTCGCACTCGCAGCTGTGAGAAGTGTCTAATACCACGCCGGCAAAGTGAATACTTTTTACAGTCGCTAACATATGAAGTGCCATTTTTACTAAATAGATATGATAAACAAAACATTATTATAAATAGTTTTTCACACACACAAAAAAAGTTATGTTTTTTTCTTTTTTTGGAAAACAGAAAGAATTGCAATTTCTTGTATCATATCACGTATACAGTGATGTGATTGGCCTAAGTCGTTTTGGAGCACCTTTCGGAGCAGCCAAAACAGTGTTTTGGAGCAGCAAAAGTGGCCTTTGGAGCAGCCAAAACAAGGCTTTTGGAGCAGCTAAAACAGTGTTTCGGAGCACAGAAAGTGGCCTTTGGAGCAGATATTCTTAGAAAAATACAAATATTTGTTTTAGGTGCTGGACAAACGAAGGACACTTTGCTCACCGGAATAAACGAATTATGGTCAAGTTCGACCACCTAGGAGTCTTTTGCATTTTTTGCAAAAGACCCCTAGGTGGGTTTTGCACACATTTTGCAATGTTTCAGTTAAGAAGGAACACTGGTCTTGGAGCTTTTTTTTTTTTTCTTATTTCATGACCAAACTCATTGAAATTGTACACGCTTGTTCAGCTTATTGTGCTGATTTCATATATTTCCTCAGTCAGTAGAATTTTCCTGAGGGTAATTAAAACTTGCCTGCCTTTGTTTGGAGGAATGATATGGAAAAGCTGCTCAACAAAATATCCTTTTTAACACATGGCCAGATACCACGAAGTGTAAAGAATACAATGTTGGAAGTACTTTTAAGATAAATTAATTATTAGTGATTTCACAACATATTGAAGTTAAGTGCTCAGTGCATGGCGAACAAGTAATAAAGCAAAAGATCATATAAAAAAATTTCTAGACCTAAATTAAAAAATCTGCTTTCGGCATTGTATGCTTCACACATTTAGAAACACATTTCAAGAAAGATTATATTTCTGACTGCTTTAGATGCTGAGATATCCTTTCTGCAAATTTTCAGTGAGTCCAAAATTTATGTAATGTGAAAACAATGTTTTAGAGTCAACTTAAATGCAGATTCAGCCCGCATAGACATTATAAATTGATTTATATCTCAAATACTCATCCACGAAACTAGAAGCCTGGTAGATTCAGAAGAACAACAGCCATTGCCGTTTTCAAGAGAATGCAGTTTCAGGAAGTTTTTGGCTCCGAAGACCCATGTCCCCCTTAACTGATACATATATATGTACCCACCATAGATAGATAAGAAGCAAACTTCACATATTAAAATTTATTTGAAAACCAAACTTTACATATTAAAATTTATTTGAAAATGACCAGTAGTAAATATCACAGCTATAGGTTGACTAGTGATATAATATAATAAATGGAAGCAGTCTCCGACTGGTGGAACATATATATATATATATATATATATATATATATATATATATATAGCTACTGCAGTGCAATGCCAAATTGCACACAAGGAAAAGGTGCACTACAACTAGCGGGTACTTTTTGCTTTTCGAAACTTTCTGGAAAGCTGCTGCAAGCTTCGCTTTGGCTTAGGCTAGAAAATAATGTCCACTTTCAATGTCCCGAAAAATACATTCAAAATCTACATGCATACATACATGCAAAATCTAACTGCCCAGTATGCGGCAATAAACAGTTCAGCGGCGCGTGCTTGCAAGGCCGGCAGGCGAGGTACAAGCTAAACATACAGAAAAAAAGAACCTGAGGGTATCGATGCAGGACATCGCGAGTCAGGGTCAAAACGTTCTTGGAGTGCTTTGTGCAAAGACTGAACTCGAGACAAACAAGCGCGATGTGCGGGTTCAGCGTGCAGATATTGCCTTCTTTGCTTTAGCTCACGTCTCTTCACCAACTTTCTTTCACAACAGATTTTTCATGTACTGGGTCACTCTCGAAAGAAAGCCAACCAAGAGAAACCTCGGTAATCAATACTTCCGCACAGCAGTCTTCAAATTAAAAAGGGATTTTCGTAGTAGGGTATGTAATAAACAAGAATAGGAATGTTGAACATGCGGCGGTCCTTATGTTTCAGTTTAGGAAGGTCCATATCTGTAGCCACGTGCGGGCTGGCCGGCAGGGGACCAAATAGTTTTCCCACGGCCGTTGCTTTCAGAAGCGAGTGTTTCAGCTCAAAAAGTAACTCCTGCCGCGCAAAAATGTAATTTCGTTTAAAAAAAAAAACGAAAAAAAAAAAACCCCAAAAACGCGAGACTAGATTTACGAGACGACGAGAGCGCGAAAGAAGAGACGGCGGGAAAAACCATGCGAGACCGGATGGACGATTAATGTAACTAAAGCAAGGGTGCAGGCGAGCTGGTTCAATACTGACATTGGAGTTTTGTGCCTGTCCTACGTCCCTTCTTTTCCCCGGCTCCAGGGTTACAATGCCACAATTGATGCAGGGTGCTTTGTGTGGGCGGCCGCCTGCGCCAGTTAACTCACGCATGCTCAATTACGGTACTCAGATTAGTTTCGGTTTTGAAAAGCGATCAAAACTGGTCCTTTGGCGCAGGCTTGGCGCAGATTACCCATATTTTGGCAAAATGTAGCAGAATGTAGCAGGGTTAGCCCCTTGGCGCCGTTTGGCGCAATTGGCGCAGCAATCACATCACTGCGTATATCATTTTTGTCATGTGAATCCATTTAGCTATAAAATGTTTAATGAGCTATAGTGGTTATCTGCAATTATTTTTCTTTTTCATCTGATGTGCTTGAACGTATATGCATTTTATTGTCTATTTTATACTATGTTTACGCACGCTTTGTATTATTCTTCACTTGTTTTTCATATTTTCTGTAAAAATGTTAAATTTGCGCCATTTGTTTTTTCCCTCTAACTTTACTTCTTTTCTTTTTTTCGATGAAACGTTGCTGTTAGTATGGGCCCCCAGGCACCCTCAAGCTGTCTTTGACATTTTTTTTTTTTTTTTTCTGAGGATTTTTAACGTGTTGCAGAAATAAACAAATTGAATTGAATTGAAACTTTAGCGGCGGCGATGTAAATGCGCCAGCTGGCGGCAAAAGAGAACCGAAAATTAGAACTACCTCAACCCGTTGCGTCAAAGTGAGCGCGTCAAAGCGGGGGAGACATATGAGCGACGAAAACGGGCGCCGCGTGGCAACGTCACAAAGTCCGCGGCAGTTTCCATGGAAACAGCCTCGCGGCGCACGTTTGCGTCGCTTTTTTGCTCTCCACTTTTCCGTCACTCTCTGGGGAAGATCCGGAGCGCGCTCGTCTCACGGAGCAGAGCGCCACTGTATGTCTGAGTACGTGATTCCCCCTGGCCGCCCCGCCGCCGTCAGGCTCCGTGAACTGGTAGCCGCGCTTAGTATGAAGCGTCCCGGTCACTCGTGGCGATAAGCTCTCGTAACGCAACTAAACCTAAGAAGAAAACGGGGCCGCGCGAATCAACGCGGATGCACTCGAGGAAGACGTTCGGTAGGCAGCACCGGTGTGCAATCAGTGAGAGCAGACGAGCGCTGCCTCCGCGTTCGACTGGCAGTCGCCCCGTCGACTTCCGTCCCCGGTTAGGGACCGGAAATGGTTATGTGCCAGCCGCGAAAAGCGTATTCAAGAGGTTTTCGGGAGTTGGTGTTATTACACGATACAAAAGCGCCTGCAAACATGGCCGAGGCGCGCTTCTTCCTCGTACGACAATCCTGTATCATTAATGATCATACAACAAGTGTCTGCCAGTGTTGTCAATTGAGCGGTTTTCCGATTTATCCGGCGGAAGAAATCGCCGGTTTGAGGTTGGCGGGATTTTGAGCAGTTTTCAGGTCATCTTAGCGGTTCTTTCTTTTTTTTTTTTCTTTTCTGGCGGTCGAAAATGTTTGCCAGTTTACATCATCGATCCAAAGTAGCTTAATTTTTTATGGTAACTTATAGAGTCGTGGCGTCGTTATTTTTGCTTACTCTCAAGAAACTTGTCGCTGAGAATAACGCTCGCGACGCCATTGAGATATTACCGCGGGAAACATCGAAACAGACTTTGAACTGATTTGGGCCTCAATTGCACGAATTTGTTTTCCAAATCTGAAACCCGGAGATCATAGGCTTTTAAGTTTGAAACTGGTTACAAGTCCCAAGCGACGTCAGACGAATCAGATATATACCTCTACCAAAAAATGGTAACTTTTTCTTATTGCACGTAAATTTGGTTATTGAAGCTTTCCACCGCCAGTAACTATACTGCACGAAAGATTGGGACTTAGAGATGTACACCCGCAGGCGATATGAAGGTGAACGCCGGACCGTCGACCGGTCCGTGCTATCAGCGCCATGACGCGGCTGTCGTGGCGGCTCGCTTTCCTATCGCACGCTTCACCGAGAGTAAGTGCCTGGATCGAGCGCTGTTCTCAGCTGTGCCGCCACTCCCTGCTGAAAGCGTGGAAGTGGGCTTCGATTTCGGCATCGCTTTTTGTGGTCGCTGCGCCCACGTCATTGCCGGCAAATGATTTGCACATCGCACGTGAACTGGAGCGGACGTAGTTTGGCATGGTTTATACGTGACTCAACCGCTTTCTCCATTCATGAACGATCGCTGATAACTGCAACAAATGTGAAATGCGCTGTGATTCAGCAATAAATATTGCCGCCCGCAGGGAAGAGCAAGCAACGCTCAGTCACGGGCTTCTAGAAGATTCGCGTTCATTCTCGCATCAGAGACAACTTTCCCCCTGCTTTCTTGTTCTCGAAAGTGCCAGGTCATCCTCACCCCGAGCGCGCGACGCTCGAACTTTCTTTGCTGAAACTTTCGAGATATACTTCATTGCAGCTTCGGTCCGAGCGCGGCCGATGTTATGAGCCGGAGGGCCAATCAAACAGCGAAAGAGGCACAACGTCATGGCGTGCTTTCTGCAGTTGATAGGACCAGCCGGTATTCGCCGTTTCTCTGTGCGTTCTCCTTTGCCGACTAGTTCTATAAAGCGCAGAGAGCACACCATGACGCTGCGATTTTTGCGCTGTTTGATTGGCCCTTCGGCTCAAAAGATAGGCCGCGCTCGGACCTAAGCTGAAACGAAGTATAGTGACGCAGTGTAGATAAGCAGCTGCCTGCGACCTTGTCGAGTCAGTTTCGTTACGCTGCGGAATCGCCGCCTGTTTTTCTGCTGCCTCGACGCACTTTCTTTACTTATTTTGTTTGGCACAAGTTCGCCTATTAAACCTTTATTTTTCAGTTCACTGTTCGTTTTCGAGCGCTTCAGCAGAAATGCCGCCTCAAGTTCCAAGGGATGAGCGCGCTCAGATCGTTGTCCCTGCTCACGAAGGACTTTCACAGCGGGAAATATCGCGCAGAGTTGGAAGGCCCGTCAAAACCGTCCAAAAGATTATTGCAGCATTTCGGGATGACGATGGACGCTTGGACGATGCCCTCCACCGTCGCTGTCCCCGCGCGACTACAGCAACAGAGGACCGTCACATCCTCGAGGCAGCCCTGGGCGACCCTTTCCGCGCTGCCGGGGATATCAGGGACGCACTGGAACTCGAGATCAGCGACACTACTGTTCGGAGACGCCTCTACGATGCTGGCCTATAGCCGTGTAGCTTGCCAGTCGCCGCTGCTGACGGAAAGGCACAAGCAGGTGCGGCTTGACTTCGCCCATTCTCTTTAGAATTGGACTGTGGAGGACTGGACCCACGTCATCTTCGAGTCTACGTTCTGCACCCAGTTTGACTAGCAGAGGCGAGTTTAAAGGCCTGACAACTTCCGGTAAGCTTTATCAGGCCTTTAAGCTAATAGACTATAGACTTAGCTTTCCCCCTGCAACGTCTAAAGCCATTAGTGACCAAGACTTTCTGAGAAGTCATCAGTGGTCAGCTATCAGCTTCCCGCCCGCCGCTAAAACCTGAAAACTACAAACAAATATTAGCCTTACCTGAAGTAATGATAGCCAAGTTCAGCGGTGACTAAAAGAGACAACAACGCTTCCATTGCCTCGCAGATACGACCCTCACTTTATCTAGAAAGTGGCCGCCAGTGGTCGTAGGAGCGTGAATGTCTGGGGCGCCATATCCTGCCAAGGACTTGGCCCCATCTTCAGGATCGACGGGCGCCTGACGTTGGAAGTTTACTCGGACATAAACAAATTGACCATGTCTTGATCCCCTACGTCCTAGATGGGCCCTTTCCGGATGGGGACTTTTGGTTTCAACACGACCCGAGTCCCATCCACACCTCCCGTTCCACCAAGACGCTTCTTGCTGAACGGGAGCTGCCATGGCGTCCCAAAGGCGCTGACGTCAGTATCGTCGAAAACGTCTGGGGCATCATAAAGTCGAAACTGGCCACTCAAGAGCTTCACATAGCATCTCCAAACGAACTCTGGGAAGCCGTCCAACGAGAGTGGAACGCCCTGCGCAACAACGACGACCTGTTGCTACACCTCTACGGAAGTCTGCCGCACAGGATTCAATCGTTAATTCACGGAGAGGGAAACTTCGTAAGATACTAAGGCCCCGCTCAAATCCGGCAAAGATTGTCGGACGTCAAACCGGAACTGTCAAGAATGAAGAAAAAAGGGGACGTGGTTCCTGCCTTATGTTTTGGCTAACCGGAAGTCCGAATCCCATTAAAGGAATGGTTGAAATTACGAGCTGTTGCCCTATGTTTAATGGCGTTCGCGATCGACGTGTGCTCGTGTGACATAAGCACACGTGCTTTAAAATGAATAAAACAATCATCGCGCCATCATAGCCCTCAGTGCAGTAACGTTAATCATATATCGCAAATCATATATAATTAATTGGGGGGGGGGGGGGCTGCATGCACGTTCCAGCAGAGCCCTAACTTCTAACAAATCATTTTGGCGTGCACTGCAAAGTGTTAAGCATCAAAAAAAAAAAAAAAGATTAATAATGAAGCTTTTTTTGTAATGTGGCTAATATAACATCGTCGCAAGTGCGGCGCGGTTGCTGACACATCACACAGGCACGTAGCCAGGGGGGCGGCCCATGGGGCCCGGGCCCCCCCTGAGATCTTTGATTTTGCTGGGACCTCCTCTCCCCCCTCCCCCTCATACAGCAGTTTGTCATGGGCGACCCCCCCCCCCCCCCCCCCCCCCGAAACAAAATCCTGGCTACGTACCTGACATCACTCAAATGAAACAAAATTGCGTTCTTTTTTTCAAGAAGCGGAAAGTATAAGTTACTTTTTGATCTGTTCCGCAGCCTTCCAACTTAGCACCATATCACAACAAAAAACTACTCAATCACATTGTCCACCGATGGCGTCTGAAAGGCTCCTTCCCCAATCCTCGCGCGTTCTGCGGGAAGTAGCAGCAGAGTTGGAGAACAGCGCTCGATCCAGGCACTTACTCTCGGTGAAGCGCGCGATAAGAAAGCGAGCCACCACGGCAGCCGCGTCATGGCGCTGATAACACGGACCGGTCGACGGTCCACCGTTCACCTTCATATCACCTGCGGTTTGAAGGTGACGTGATTGGTGCGAGTCATTTTGGAGCAGCTCTTGGAGCAGCCAAAAGTCAATTTTGGAGAAGCAAAAATAACCTTTGTAGCATAATTCTTATTCATACCAATGCAGACATTATGTTAAGATCAATGTGTTGGCGCGTGCTACTAAAAGGCAATGTCTACATTGCCTTCTCACTTAAGTGCAACCCTTAGTTAGCATCAATTGCACAGCAGGAAGGAGCCCCTCAAACACAAAACTAGCGTTTAGTTGCGTGGAGAAGCACCAGCCAGGGTGAGCAAATGAGTGAAGAAGGCCAGCACAAACTGCTATGAATGGTTATTTCAGGTACCGAATCTCACTGAAATAATACGATAATATAGAGCCCATAAATTAATGGTACTTCGAGTTCTAAAGGTTGTAACAAAACAGCAATTCATAATCCAGATAAAAAACAAAGCACCTGTCATGTGATTATGAACGTCAGTTACATTGTATGTGTAGAACTTCATAACAAAAACGGCATGTTAACAAAACTTAAAAACAATCCCGCCGAACTCATTAAGGTTGTTCCCGTGCTTCCATCCACTGCTACTGTCAACTTAGTTCTAATTTAATTCCATCTCTATAAAAGTGATAGCTAAACAAATCAGTCGACATAAAGAAATAAACATACAAAAGAGCGCATATAAATGTTCTTGCAATACCGAAGTATCCTCGCTAAATCTCGGTATGGAAAAAGGTAACGCCAGGATATCGTAGTCTATATCATCCATACGAGCCAAAGTTGTATTCAGGAAGTGCGTCGCGTCTCGCTCTGGAGGACTGCTCTCCCCTTAGCACGGTGGTGCGCTGCAGCAAAGCAAGACACGCAAAATCGCAACGCCTGCACTGCGGTTTTCGCTTCTCTGCAGTACACCAGTGCGCGAGGAGAAGCGCACTCAACGAGACTAACTAATCCTCTAAGTCTAGCAGAACAGACGTCGAACATGAGAATTATCGCGAAACTTCCGAGTACCGTCGGCCGTTCATACGAAATGCGATCGAATAGTACGTTATTTGAGACGATAGTGAAAAGTTCCGGGAATTCGAATAAGCATATCGTAACGGTCCGCCCGAGCAGCGAGGCCTGCAGCAGTTACATTTTCAGTATCATTAAAGAGAAATTAAGTTTTGGCGCAACGTTGCCGCAAATTTCTCACATTTTGGTAAAATGTAGCAGGATGTAGCAGGGTAAGCACTCTGGCACAGTTTGGCGCAAATGGCGCAGCAATCTCATCACTGCAATACACCTGGTAACAGTAAGATATCATGCATATTTCGTGTTGTGAATGGAAGCACCCTGAGTCAGTCAGAGAGGAGAGATCCTGTCTAGGGGTTCTTTTATTTAATGCAGTCTTTTTAAACTAATTATAGCATATAGTAAATAGTGTTAAGGCGTCATTCTTACTCCGCGCCTTACATTTTGCGGTTTTAGGGACGCTTTTAGCGGCTTTCTGATTTTTAAGTTGGCAACACTGCTGTCTGCAGACATGTTGCGAGAAATTGCGGAGAATGAGCAAATTGGCAAAGGAAAAAAAAACACGCTTTTGGTTCTTAATTTCTAAGGTAGGTGGCGAGAGCCACCGCCCGATATAAAGGGTGCAGCCGTTGGCATCCATCCACCCATCCATCCATCGTTCGAAGCATATATACGCACGTAAAACGTATCTTGGAACATGCCTGAGGCGTGTCTGCGAACACTTGTGTCGTCACGGCTGCAGCGAACACTTCGCCCTGTGTGTGATCATGTACGACCAGTGCGACTGGGGCCTTAACCAGCGTCCTCTAAGGGACGCACGTACGGGGCTGCAACCAATCGTCGCCCGTGTCGACCTGGCTGTAACGCTATCGGTTCAGCTTTTCGACCCGGAAACTGTACGGCGACAACCATATTAATGAGCCGCTGGAACGCTGCTTCCTCTCATGTCTTCCTTAAAGCGGATGTTTTGAAATGTTTCTTTTCTGTCTAGAGACACGCACACACAAAAGAGCCACGAGCCACACAAATAATAAAAACTTGCCCCCCCCCCCCCCTCCTCCCCCCCCCCCTATTTAATTAAAAGCAGATTTAGCCGATTTAATTAAAAAGGAGAGGTCAGAGAGAGTTCGGACCTCGCTGTGCGCATCGATTGGATTAAAACAAGGTACCCTAATCACGTGTCACTCACATCCCCTTACCCGTCACAAAAAAAAAAAAAAAAGAAAGGCAGCGCGGCATTTTGGGATTTGGCGTGCTACTCGAATAACGAGCCTTGATTACCGGAAAAAGGAACTGGAATTACAGCAGCCCCCCGACCGCGCCTTGCGGTGGACGGGGACACGCAGCCAAGCACGCACGAGACGGACGCAAAATCGAATGTCCATTGCGCGGCCGGGTAACCTTATATTCTGTCTCTGAACAAGACACAGCGGGAGGAAAAGGGGGGGGGGGGGGGGGGGGGGAGAAAACAAAAAGGAGCACCGCGAGTGCTTCTTTCTTTCCCGACACTTTCCCCCGCACGGCAGCAACCGACTCGGCTCGAGGGCGGAAGCTTGAGTGTCCCGATCGGTTTCCGCGACTGCCGACCGCACGCATGTCAGGTCGAAGAACGGAACCGCCAAAGGCTTTCCGACGTCCACGTGTCCGCACAGGCATGTCGCACACGTCAAGTTCCACCTTTCTGATTTCTTTCTTTCTCGCGGTGGGGCGTCCATTGCGCTGCATCTTCCGTTCGCGCAATGGAAGATGCAGCGCGAACGGAAGCCTACAGCGTCTCGAAATTCCAAAAAGAAGTGCCGCTGCCACCCCTCCCAGAGTACACACGCGCCATTTTTGAGAAGTCAAGGAAGGAGGGAATCACGTGGTCAGGGGCGCTTTCGTGTTTCCACAGTTGGAGACCGACAAAAACCCAATGCCACCAATTCCACATGCAGGCCGATCGAGGCGCATCAAAAATAAAAAAAAAAAAAAAAAAACTTTTTTTTAGGTGTTTTTTTGCACACTTTCCTTTAATGTTTGTCATGGCTTCAAAGCGCCGCACCTTTACTGAATGTACTGTTTCTTTTAATAAAACGATTGTCTCTCTCTGATCTCTTCGTGGTACCGGCTACTGCACACTAATTGTTACATTGGTACACAGAAACTTAGAACTGAGCTAATTAATACAAAAATGTAAAAAAGGAAGTTAAAAAGCGGGAAAAAAATGTTCGACCGTGTTGTTTGTGTCTTCTTCGTCCCTGTGTTTTTCTTCTCGCGCTTGTCTATACACTTTCGATGCAGCTGTTTCTCTCGCAGACGCCTCGTTGTGGCGGCGGTTGACTCAGGCCGCCCAAGCGGCACCGAGCAGCCCTGAAAGCGGCCGCGCGCGCACTCTGGCGAAGCCAAGGACGAGCTCGTCGTTTCGCCTCCGAGCAAACAAATCCCAGCAAGAAGACCACCGGTAAAGAGAGGGCGCACGAACCTATCCCCCAAGTATGAATTTTAATGGGCACGGCGCTTAAAGGCAAAACAATCATGGAAGCGAACCGAACAGGGGCGCCGAAAGGCGGCCAAAGCTGCTCCAAACGCGGCCACGCAGACGACCTTCTTTGGGAACACCTGACAGCCGCATAAAGGATCGGCCGTCCAGCGCAGCTGCAGCTACAAAGCTGCGCGTCCCGGCGTCGAGACTGTCGCGCTTTTGAAAAATACCAAAGTATTTCCGCGATACCGAGACGCGCTTTTTATTCGCTCCACAGTCGCACACGGCTATTTGGGCATATATACACAGCGGGAGACAGTTCACACGGACAAGCAATCGCTATTTTCTTTTTGTATTAGACTTTTTTTTTTTTTTTCGTTTTTGTAGTACGTGCTGCTCAAATGATTGGAGTTGTTTGGGAAATAATCTGAGCAGGTATTGGACACGAGATGTCTTCGCGCTTCGTGTACAATAAGTTTTGAAAGAGATCTCACGAACGATTGTCCATAGAAGACTACATAGCGTGCAACAGTACAGTGTGTTCGGTCGGCGCATCAGCAGTCTAGGCATATATCGAGGAAAAATGATTGTCCCTCTCTAGTCACAACCTACGTACTCTTGATTTATTCACTAGGATTCTCAAACAAATTGCTGGGCCCCGAAAATTCCTTGTTCAGTACACGCGTAAGTACGACGAACTAAACTTCATTCACTAACGTCGTACAGAAAGAGCCCCCAAGTACACACACATTGGACAGACTTCGCTAAGAAGTACTCGGACATCTGCAAGTTATCCTTATATATGATGTAAAACAAAGGTAACCGACCGGATGCTTTGCGGGTCATATATATCCACAGTTCGCAACCGGTGGGTCCGAAATAAAGTGAAAGGAGGTTTTGAGCAGGATTTGCTGGATAGCTCATCCAAAATAACAACACTTAAACAAAATCACTACAAAAAAGAAAAAAAAACGTTTTAAAAGAAAATTTACGTTTCGCGGAGTTCAAAGTTGCATACAGTTTCGATATCTGGATTTGCCGCAGTTAACAAAACGTGCGTTGGGCAAAATGCATGCCCAGTCAACGTTACTATGATGCAGTCGGCAAGCTCTTTTGCCTAGCGCTGCTTCGTTGCGCCCTATATATATATGGGCAGTACGGCGGAACCGGTGGAACGTTGGATGCATATTGCCCGCGGTAACCAACAAATCAAATTGCAATTTTTTTTTTTTTTTTTTTTTTTTTTTAATTATTGAGTTTGGGCAAAAAGTTTGCGCAAAAGAGAGTCGTTCGAAAACAGTCCTTAATCTCCGCTGCCCGTAAAGGCCCGACCACACTAGCGTGAACGGCGCCGCCGGGCGGCGCCGCCGGGCGGTACCGCCGTCCGGCGTCCCAACGCGAGGAGTCCACATTGGCCTCCGTTTTGCAGGCGTCACGTGACAGCACTGGTTCCCGCGATCGCGCCTCCCGTCGGATTTCCCGCTCTTTCGTCGTCTGCTCTTCGTTAGATTCTTCCGTTCCGCACTCGCTGTCTAGACGGTAAGAGTTCATAATGACCTGGTGATCAGCGTGAATGTGATTATCCTAACCTGCTCGTTGATCTTGCGACGTCGCCGCGCTCTGAAGGAAAGGAGGCGCAGGTTTTGGGTCCGGCCGGGTTGGTTCTACCGAAACACCGAAGGACAGGAGAGGTCTGGCGCGCCGCCGGGGCTTTGCTGCCCCGGCGGCGCGCCAGAGACGAAGGCTACTTCCGAAAGTGTCACCAAATAAACACGACATCCGTCACAACAGAGACGACATGCAACAAGTGCCACGGAGAAACTCACTTGTAATTCCGAATTGGTTAGTTTCAAGGAACCGCTCCGTTGGGGAAGGCATCGGGGGGAAATAGGGGGAGCAGACGACACCAAACACGTCCTTCGCTTCGAGAGGCGCCGAGGACCGGCTTGAGCGTTGCCATGGCATCGCGACGTCACTATCTACGCCACCTCCCATTGGCTCCTCTCTTCTGCGGCGTGCGGCGTCAAGCTCTGAACCGCGCACGGAGCGGTTGGGTGTGCGGCGCCGCACGTCGTGGCGTTGAAGCCGAAAACTGGTTTCCGCCGGCAACCGGCAGCGACGACCGTCGCGCCGCAGGCCTCCGAAACGCCAATGTGGTCGCGCCTTAAGAGGCCGATCGCGCCGAACATTTTCAACATGCGTGACGCCGTCATGACTTTAGTTCAGAGGAGGCAGGCGGTCTTTTTAGATCTGTCAGACGATCAGCTCCACGAAAGAGCGGCGTTGGAAATCGCTTCTTCTCTCTGTTGCCTGCACGCGAACAGGCGCGGGCGGACAGTGTTCCAGCGCCACCGGCGTCAACGCCTCAATGAACAACGAAGAAGGACCATTTTGGAACGACGCTCTCTTTGCGCCGACTTTTGCGCAAACTTTGTGCCTGTCATAAAAAACCCCGATAGAATTCCTTTCCGTCGCAGGTAATCTGCACCCAACGTTTCACCCATTTCGCCCCTTCTGTCCATTGGGCGGGCTGATATTCTAGCGCGAGCGCCGTTACCGAGCGCACGCGCAACGAAAACGTGCCAGGCTTCCTAGGAAACTTGTCAACTGACTTTGATACCTTGGGCGGAAGTGCATGCCCGAGACGGCTAGAGTCGGCTCGTGCCGCCTCCTGCTCTGCACGCGCAAAGCTTCCAGCGAGGCTGTCGCACGTTCAGAAAGATTGGAGTTGCATCGATTCTTTGCGGCAGCGGTGGCATAGCCAATTGCTGGATGCTGAGATCGGTCGGGCTTTCTCAGAAAATGGCCGAATCATTGCAAAGATTCGGTGAGGAACCGAAAGGTCACGCGCAAAGCGTTGAGGGGCGTGTTGTTACCATCGCAGGTGCTGGGCGCTCGTCTTGTGTTCCCGCTGCTCGGGGAAGGTCGCTGGATCTTGGAGCGTACGCGCCGCACACACGCACACCGGCCCCCGCACGAACCAGGGTGAGAAAAGGTCCGCTTACCTGCAACGAGACAAGAAAACAGGGGTCAGCGACAACCGGCACGAGAACATTTCACTTTTGAATAATATAGTCTCAATCGCACGGTTCGTCAGTTATACGCCCGACACATTGTTTTCGTAGAAGCGCGTTTTCCCACGAACCGTGCAAACCTCGCAAAAACAGAAACAGAATGCTCAACGCGTTCCGCAGTCAACGCAAGTCCTTGGCGTGGACAAGTTGGTGAGGTACCTTCGGGGAACAAAATCAAACGGCCGCATATACGGTAAAGTGAATTAAAAGTTTGATGGCGTGCATCACAGTGTGTCGTGGTCACATCTCTTGTCACAACAAACTTCCACCTTCAAACTGACTGTGAGTGCGGAAATAAACCGTTCTCGGGGTTGCTCTTGCACATGCGGACAACCCCCCCCCCCCCCCCCCCTCCCCTTTCCCGTTCCCCACCTGAGGCTACGAAGGCTTCGGGAGGCTGGGGAGGGGCACTAGTTTTCCGGGGCCTTCCTACACGTCTAGTGGGCAACAACCGTTTATTTTAACACGCCGTAGTTTATTCCCGCCTTCATTCGCAACGACAAAACAAACGTAAAATATAAATAATATATTTTTTTTAGACAGCCATTAGAAACTTTTTTATTATTATTATAATTCGCCGACAGATGGCGGCGAGTATTTCCGGACAAGGCCCGTTAATAATGCGATGCTCTCAAGTACGGGGTTCCACAGGTTGTTTCACTTCATAGCGAGCGGAGCCGACGACGACGACCGGCACGCGTAGCAGCGGCTGCACATGCACACACCCGAAACGGTTCTCCTCGTGATTACAACGTTTCCGCGGCACAGATCCGCGACGGCTTTTCTCTGGGGCCGACTGTTTATCGCCGCTGTCCGCCCATCCGCACCGCCTCGTTCCCGGAGAGCGCCGAATCTGCAATAAACCGAGCAGTGAACCGGCCTGTTCGCAGAGTGGGGCCGCGCGTGCCCGCGCACGGCGCTTGTGGTGGCCCGCCCAAGGGTGCTGTTCCGAGAAAGAGTCGCCCGCGCACCGCATGGGCAGTGCTCAATTCTCCGCCGTCCGTCGGAGGACCCGCGCCGCGCATTGGGACTTCTTCACGGGGTAAAACCTTCCCAATATTTTCATTATTAAGCGCTCTGTTCGCTAAACGGACCGAAGCGCCGCCGGAGAATGACACTCGAGCGCGCTCCTCTGCACCGAGTTGTTCTCGGAGCGCTATAGTGACTTCTTCGAGCTCCGCGACGTCACGTCCAGTGGCGTAGTCAGGAATGTTTTTCGGGGGTAAGGGTGGGCTGAGGTGGCTGGGATGTCCGTGACAATTGGGGTGCAGAAAGAGGGAGGGGGGGGGGGGAGGTTTAGATCACTCGTGGTTTCCTAGTCCTACCAAACCGGGGAAAGACTGCAAACGTCAGAGAACGGGCGGATGACCTCAAAATACTTCGGAAATTTTCGCACCGCTAAAAGATCAGTTATCTCCAGTCATCCTGTTTATGTATACCGTGCTTGGACTCGTCAAGATTGTTGGGGAATTTGCACCGCGCAACCAACCCCGTACCGCCCGTGCGTCTCCCATCGTCGCTCACCGCATGCCTTTTTTTTTTTTCTTTTTTAGCTTTGGTTCGGGTACGGGATCGGCAAAAAAATTAGGTGCCCCTAAAACCTCGCTTCGCCTCAAAGATCAGGCGCCACAGCCATGTCGAGCGGCCATGGGCAGCATCCGCGTTTCTCCTGGTGGCAGGGATTGTCGGCCTTGGTGCTGCTGTCACTTCATGGTTCTGGTCAGGGTTCGTAGATTGTGCAATTTGCACGATGCACTTGGTGCTCCTGTCACTTCATGGTTTGTGCATCGTGCAATTTAAATGAAAAAAAAGAGAAACGTTTACAACGCCCTTTAAAGGGAAGATGGGGCACTTCTACATTTGAGAAAAAACGCTTGAATTGCGTTCATTTGGCCTTTAGGATAACAGATATCAAAATTATATTTCAATGCGACGCGCCGGAGAGCCACAAGAGCAATTTCAAAATAGGACTGAAGCCCCGCCTCCCTAGCCTTGGGCAGCCAAAAGAGCCGTCGATGACGTCACGGACAGCGACTGTCTTTCGCGTTTTTCTCGCGTTTAACAATACTTACGCAGCAAATGGTTTGGGTATTCGGGTTCACGGGGTAAAAATACACTATAATTCACTTCTAACTCATATTTTCCAAGAAGCTCCGTAGCTTCCCTTTAACGCCGAATTAGAGCGCAGCTCTTAAGGAGGAGGAGGAAAGGGTACTGAGGGGAGGGTACACCCCTCCTCCCTCCACCTCCTCATCCCCCTGCTCTTCCTTCTCCCCTCCTTCCTCCTCTCCCTCCTCGTCCTCCTTTTCCCCTCCTCCTTCTCCTTCTTCACCTGCTCCTCCCCTCATCTTTCAAGCTCCTCCTCTTCCTCCTCCCTTCCTCTTCCCGCTCCTCTCCTCGTCCTCCTCCTCCTCCTCCGCCGTCGCCCTACGCCATCGCCGTCTGCGTAACCGCGCGGTGCACTATGGGACATTTCCCATGATGCAGCGCGTGGTTATGCCGACGGCAACGGCGACGCCGTCGCCGACGGCGGCGCCGCGGAACAAAAACTAGGCATTGTTTTTGTTACGCTCCGCGACTTTTAAAAATTAACATATTCATTTTCTTAACGCACACCAACATCTCCGTCACCTGTGACATGCTCCTGCCCTGGCCGCTTCATATTTGTAGCCAAAATTAATTTTAGCACACCGACGTCCAGCGTCAGCGAGCAGGCGCCGCGCGGAAAACCCTGGAGAATCTATCCCCGTCACTACCGCAATCTTGCAACTACCGCCCCTTGATGGCGAATCAATAGGGCGTTGGAGTTGCGAACAGTTGGAATGATTTGTGGGTAGACGCAAAGCTAGCTCGTCTCTACTCAATCTTCGAACGCGTCCGAACGCCGAACGCCGGCGTTTGACGTTCGCGTTCGAACAGCGAGCAGAGTCAAATGTCTACCCACTTCTCGTTCCAACCAGAGCTCGGTGCTCTGACGTCCCTGCTCGCTCGGCGTCTCCTCCTTTCCCTCAATTTCTCGATAGCGTTCTCGGATATTCGCCTCAAGATCGAACTAAAGGTGGCGCTACTGTCGCGCTATCATCATCATCATCATCATGTGTGAATAGGAAGATGGCTGCCCCCCTTGATCTCTATTGCAGTTGGCTGGATCGCGGATCGGAAGCCCGTCGGTGGCACCACCGGCGGCCATTGCTTGACACCAGGCAATACACGCGAGTCTAAACACACAAAAGTAGGAATGTTGGAGCTTCTACGCGGTGCTCAAAGGCGAGTATTTTATGATGCGCTGCGATCATTATATCGGGTCTTTGGAGATTGAGTCGGTATTTGTCGATCGTTCGATCGCCCATTCAAAAATCAAACGTGCCGGAGCTCCCACGGCTGAGCTGGCAAGCTTGCTCTCGTCGTGGAGTAAGTAAGCAAAAAATCTTGTCGCCTTTAAGACTGTTGGCAGGGAATCGCAGAAGCTGATGAATGTCGAAACATTTCAGCGTTGACAGCGGCCTTCCAGGAGTGAGCGAATTCCGCGCAGAAAAGCCTTCAAGCTTGTCGTCTGCTAAACCAAACTCATCGAAACCGCCACCGACTCCGCGGTAACCCCAGGTAACTCTTGTCTGAATGAGCTACACTATATTTTTGCCCAACTGAGTCACTCCTGACCACAAAACCTTTATGTATAAGAATTGTGAGGGCTGTCAGTTTTAATGTTTGTTCCGAGTGGGTTCTCCCGCTGCGGTGTCTTTGGAGAGGATGCGAATGCCACGAACTTATTACTGCGTGAGAATCCAACTTTTGAAACATTGTAGAATTATCATTCCTATACGAGCCCCCCTCCCTCCACAATGCCACACTAAAGGAGGCATTGACTGCAGCGGAAGTGACTCTCTCAGTGCCTGCGTGTGCGTCGGACGCACCTGATAAATTTTCTTGAAGTTCGGTTGGAAGTACGCGGTAAATAGGGCTGATGGCAACTGGTTCATCTACCGAAGGAGCGACAGGGACTATCGAGCCTAATCAATTACTTGTTTATACTCTATAAAATTTGCTTACCCTCCACGTGACGAAGGTCGCATGGACCTTCGTCACGTGGAGCGCGCAACTCTAACGCAAACGCACAGCGCTCGCTTCTATATACGCCATACTAAGTTACAATCCCATACCGGCTGCAGCGTATACGTTGGGACAGCGAAGAGTTCTGTTTGCATTGGGAAATTGCATTTCGCTCGCCATCATCGCGAGCAGTTCCGCCTTGCCCGCTGGGCATGCAGGAGAGTCGGGGGACCCTCACTATAGAGCGATTCCCGTTTCCGCCGCGGGAGGGCGAGCAACGAGCTGGAGAAGTGAACAGCGGCCGTGGATACACTGCAGCCACGGAGGTCTCTGCGGTGGCTCTGGTCAGCGCTATTAAAGAATAGCCATTGCTTTTTAAACGCAACATCTCCATTTAAACGAGCGCCCGAAAAACAACTCGGCAAATCCGTACCACTTCTTGGTAGGTATGTAGTGCGACGCGTCAGCTCAAACGAGTGCAAACCGACGCAGCAATTTGTACGGATCTGAAGGACACAGATCAACGTAACGAGTCTTTTTCATACGGCAACGACGACGCATCTGTAGCTGGGAAGCAACGAAAATCAAAAAGCAGCGAAACGTGCACACGAGCTGTGGCGGGATGCACTGAATCGACGGCGGCTTTCGAGAGCTTCCGAGAACCGAATAGCCAATAGCGACTCGCCGATCGCCCGCAGTGTGAAAGTCGGTGGTCGCATGTCGCTAGTCGCCAGTGTGAACGTGTCTTTATAGTCCGCGAGACGCGGCCCTTTAAGGCTGAACCGCATGTAAGCGATTTAGCGGGCGACGAGACGAACGACGGAGATGTCTCACTGTCGCTCGTCGCGTCGCTCGGTTTTTGGATTTCAAGAAAACGTCGCTCATCGCCTAGGTTGCTTGCTCCCGTCACTTCCATGCGGTTTGCCTCGTCGCGCGGCTGACCGAGCGCGCACAGCGAAGTGGCTCGCCGTCGCTTTTCCCCTGCTTCCTCCTCTCCGCCCTTCTGCCCTGTCCACAGTTGCCTGTTTCCTCCTCCCCCATAATGAGGCGGATCCTCTGCCTTGCAGAATCTCGTGTCTGGTCGTCGGCCGTTAAGGTAAACGGCGCACATATATCCGGCAGGCCGAAGTTGTCAATAGTCAAAACGTGTTATTAAAGACCAATTGTGCACAAGTTGTGGACCTTGGGATGGCATGGAATTAGGTAGTAAAGTTATATTTGGAGGACACTTTACGGAGCTGGGCATAAAATAGCGGTGAAACGCGACGAAAAGCAAGAATACAACGCCTTCGCCAAGGCGCAAAGGGAAGAGCCGAGCGACGAGACGAAGCCACCTTATGGCGGCCGCGTCACGTGATTCCGAGGTGGCAGTGCTCATACGACGGAGGGTCCCGGCCCACAAACCGTGACCCCGATAGTTGGAAACACTCTTAAATCTAGGCTCTCTATTCTCCGCGCGACTCTATCAAGGCCAACACACACAAGCGCGACAGCGTGGCGAGGTACAGAGGCATGAGCCGGCTGCACGCACGCGCGTGGGGGCGACCGGGAAGAAAAACAAATGGACCGTGGAACGTCGTCTTCCCGCAATGCGCACCTCTCGCGGAGACGCGCAGTCGCGCGCACATCCTGCGCAGTGCACACGCGGGCTTCCGCCTCGTGAGACAATGCAGGCTGACTGACGTAAGGCGTGCGGCGCCGCCGCAGCCCTGTACGGCGCGAGCGGGGCTTTCTTGCTCGGCTATGCACCTAAAAGACAAGGTTTACGCATTACGTCGTCGTTATCGGATCCCCGACTCGCCCTGAACGGAGAGCGTTGCGGGACGGCGGAAACGATTTACGAAAATTGCCTATTAGGGAGTTTTCGTAGATGATTTCCGCCGTCCCGCAACACTTTCCGCAAACCGCTTCGATACCCGGAACTCTACAGTCAAGACCACTGGCGCGCAGGCGCAGTAGCGGCTTCTTCGTTACGGAGGGCTTAGCGGAGGGGAAACGCGGTCCACGAAAACTCCCCAGTTTTAGTGGACCGTGCTCTAAAGCTTTTTCGTACGCAAAGAAGTAGCGGGTCCAGAGTGCGCATGCGCAGAACGGTATAGGAGGGCTAACGTATAGCGTACGCACGTAACGCTGGGGATCTTGCGTTGCGGGCTAGCGGGCTTTGCGGCAAGCTCTCGAGAGATCTCAAGCCCAGCCAGAGTACCAGTTTCAACATGGTGGTTACTTCTACTGGCGCAGCAAGGGCGACGTGGTGTTCGCGAATTTTAGTGTTGCGTGAAATTGCGTGGTGTTCAGCTCGGCACTCCTTTCCGGGGCTTACCGCGGTCAAATCAGATCGCCGTGCAGCTGAAGGAGTGCATATATAGTGAAAATGTTCGCCGCACGCAGTGTGCATGAATCCTACGATCTGCTCAACGCTAAGCCTCTTCGCGTAGTTCATCGCCGACGGAAGAACGACTCTTCAAGAGATCGCCGAAATTGTCGTTGTGCACTGTACATCAGGAGGTCATGGATTCTTTCCCGCGCATTGATAAAAGGTGGAAGTCCATGCCAGTTGGCCTGAGTGCTCACTGTCTCCTCAAAGCGTAGAGAGAGAAGCCCAAACCCCATTAATATCTGCGAACGTCGCTAGCTCGCGTAAAACGAGCCAAGTAATCTCATTTATTACGATGTCGCCTGTTGGAAGACCACCAGGCAAATCCACTCCATCCTTCCGCAGCTTCCATGTAGGCAGGCCGGTTGCGTGAACTCACCACTTTGCCAAGACGCCGAGAGAAATTTAATAGCAAGCCTTTGTTAAAGACAGACGTTTCGGGAAGAGAGGCCATTTGTTTAAATGTGAAAACATACAATTGCAGAGCATTCTTGCATCAGCCTATCAGTGTACCAGGGAAGGAAAGAGAGAGGGGGGGGGGCGAGAGTGTCTATCACTTCCTCTCAGTACCCTCTCTCTCTCTCTCATACACAAACACACACACACACAAACAAAATTTCTGAAGGTGAAGTGTTTTTAGATTTGGAAAAGGGAAGTATCTTCCCTTTTAAAGTACATGAACGTACATTTACTTTGGCAAGGCAGGAAGCAAGGCACAGAAAGAACGCCCCAGCTATGCTGGGCTAGAAGGGGAGGTGTGATTTTCGCACGGGCCAGAGCGGTCCCCGCCTTTATGTCCATAAAGCGAAGCATAATCTGTATGCTGGGAGCAGCGCCACCTTGTAGCAGAGAATTTTATCACACCTTGTAGAGGTATTGCTCAGCCGTATATGAAAACACGATCCCTTATATCTTTCAAATATTGGTTTTCCCAAAAACTGAACTGGTCCTTGTCGGTGCGGCGCTGCTGCCAGGTATCGCGATGGCGCCATGGTAATAGGGGAAGGCGCGAATCGCTGGACCGCTCTCGGCCGCCGGGAGAAGCAAGTGGTGGCCACACCGGCACCTCCCTTTCAAGCTCATTGTAGCAGCAACGCCGGGAAGGCAGCCGCCAAGGGCCGGGCTATTGCCAGGATCACCGTGAATGACGCCAACCAAGACACCAAAGAAAAGGAAAGCGACGCGCGATCCTCTTTGTGCTTACCGACGAAGCAGTACAAAGAGAGAGGCCGGAGGAGGAGACACGAGCGACGCTTCTTGGCTTGGAACCGGGCTGTCGCGTGGCCCGCTCACACAAAAAGCGGGGGGCATGTTTACGCAGGGCCAAAGAGAGGTGCGGACAATGCCTGTCGCGCTTCGGCCATGTCTCATCCGCCATTATGGGTATGTCGCGCCACCGCGAACACGGCTGTGCGGGCGACCGCGGAGGGTGACAGAAAAACGGCCAGGCACCGCGCTTGTGAGCTCGAAGGCCGACAATCGGCTGCTCTGAGCCATTGTTGTCGCGGGAAACGCCACGGCGCGACGACTGCCGACCTTGTCAGCACGCGACAGGCGCCAAGAACCAAGAACGCACACTACTCGCACCTTTGCTGGTGGGTTCATTAGCAGGTAGCGCACTCCGTGCCTAGCTCTCGCACGCACTCGACAACCTGCTACTCGTTCGCCACCAGCAAAGAGTCTGCAGCAAAAGGCAGGCGTAAAAGGCAGTCCATACAACCCAAACTTTGTGCCGTGCTTTACTATATTGTCACTGAGAAAAATAGGAATCCTTTTCTCCGCTGATGAAAGATACTGATATTAACAAATAAAGGTTTATTTATTTTAAGGAATATGTGATACGCTCTTTTGTAACGCAATCTGGCCAGTTCGTCAATAAATGTTGGGGGTACTACTCCCCAACCCCTGGGCGACTTCCTCTGCCGTCCCTCCTCGACCCCACACACACCCTCAGCGGGGGCCCCACCACAGCCGAACTCGACAAAACAAGGATCCACACAAAGGCGGGGGCGAGCCGAAACTCCTCCACAGCCGTAAGGGGTCCCAAGTTTGCGAGCTAGCGGGCGGAAGACTCCACAGCCGAAAGGGGGGTCGGACGTGCAGGTTTCGCCTCCAAAGGAAGGTTGATGGACAAGACTTGGAATCCGGGAGGCCAAGTGGCTTACGGCCCTTCGGTGGCCGATTACCTATATTGAGTTCAGCAGCACTGTGGGGTCCCTCCAGTCCCACCAATCAGAATGTTTTGGAAGGACCAATCAAAAGGGCTCGGAGCCCCAAAGCAATAACTAACACTCCAAAAAACAAGTGCATACACGAGACAGAAACACATTCCAAACGAAGCTCAGAAGAGCAGCTATAAACAATGCAAAGCACCTTTGCAGACGGAGAAGTTATACACGGGGCGAAACCACCTCCGCAGAGGAGATCCCAAAAAACAGACATGCACAAAAAAAAAAAAAAAAAAAAAACATCTCCGACGCGGGATTCTGTAAAACAGGTGTAAGGTTACAGTGTTCACGTTTCGCCTCCATCTGCCCCCCCCTC